>NC_072444.2:51410000-51772500 GCF_028878055.3 Symphalangus syndactylus
GATCCTTATACAATGTATACATGCATTGAAACATTACACTGTGCCCCACAAATATGTACAACTATTATGTGTCAATTATAAATTTATAAATTGATTTTTTAAAAGGCTGCATATTGTATGATTCCATTTATATGAAATGCCCAGAAAAGGCAAATCCGTAGAGACAGAAAGTAGATTATTGGTTGCCAGGGACTGTGGGGAGGAGGGAGTGGAGAGTGACTGAAAATAGGCACCAAGTTTCCTTTTGAGGTGATAAAAACGTTCTAAAATTAGAGAGGGGTGATGGCTGCCCAGCTCTATAAATATACTAAAAACGACTGACGTACATTTTACAAGGGTGAATTTTATGTTATGTAAATTGTATCTCAATAAAGATGTTATCAAACCACCATTGCTTGATTTCCTTATGCTGATGAGTAAACAAATCAACATTTCCAGCTGGTGCTGAGACTCACCTTGCGTGCTACTTGTTGAAACCGTTTTTGTGCCCTGGACCTGCTGAACCAAGTGTTATTAATGAGTGGATCAAAAGTAGGATGAAACTCCTTGATTTTCTGTGAATATAAAATATAGGCACATCTTACATTTAAATTTTAACTCCTGTCATAAACATTTAATAAAAACATTTTAGAGTTTCATCCCAAATCAAGTTGTTATTTATTTGTTGTATTGCTTAGTGAGCATTTATTTATTAAGCACTTTTAGTGTACACAGCATTATAAGGAACACTTCTTGAGTTGGGGGCCAAAAGTGGAAGAGAAGATTAGGGTTTTAAGAAACTTATAGTCTAGTTAGGAAAGCTCAAGCAAACACATGTGGCTTTGAGGAAGAATAAAGTCACCAATCCCATGTGGTGGTGTTGACAGTGCATCCAGAACTGAAAGGTGTGGGCTGTGAGATCCCCTGGCTGGGAAGAAGGGCTACTTTACTCAGCCCTGCATGCCCAGTGCTGACACATGTATTGTCCCACATGTGCCTTCATGTCCTGGGCACCAGTGTATCTAAGTTAGTAAATGAATAAGGAGGAAAGAGTGCCTGGGGGTTTAGTGAGGCTGGCCAGAGCCTGAGGCACTGTAGGTTCTTGAATAAGGAAATGATATAAAAAGAGACATCAGAAGGGAATCAGTCTTACTTTGGCATATGCCATGAGCTGCAGAGGAGAGGGAAGAGGATCAGTTATACAGACAGAAAAACCTGTTGGATTAGTCATGGGGGACACCCAAAGGTTGGACTCTGGTATGGCCCATTGAAGAGCCATTGGCAAGACTTTGTGGCCAGAATAAATCTAGTGAGGAGGAGGACAGGGAGAAATTTGGTAAAAATAATTCAGATATTGCAAAACCAGCAAAGAAAAGTGAGAATGATGGAAGTGGGAGATTAGAATTTTATCATTGTTAAAATTAAAAGTTGGACTTTTAACCAGTGATATGGTTTGGCTATGTCCGCACCCAAATCTCATCTTGAATTGTAGTTCTCATAATCCCCATGTGTTGTGGGAGGGATCAGATAGAGATAATTGAATCATGGGGGCAGTTTTCCCCAGCCTGTTCTCATGATAGTGAGTTAGTTCTCAAGAGATCTGATGGTAAGGGGATTCTCCCTTCACTTGGTTCTCATTCTTCTCGCTTCTGCTGCCATGTGAAGAAGGATGTGTTTGTGTCCCCTTCTGCTATGTTTGTAAGTTTCCTGAGGCCTCCCCAGCTGTGTGGAACTGTGAGTCAATTAAACCTCTTTCCCTTATAAATTACCTAGCCTCAGGTATCTCTTCATAGCAGAGTGAAAACTAATTAATACAGTAAATTGGTACCAGGAGTGGGGTGCTGCTATAAAAATACTCGAAAATGTGGAAGCAACTTTGGAACTGGGTAACAAGCAGAGATTGGAATAGTTTGCAGGGCTCAGAAGAAGAAGGAAAATGTGGGAAAGTTTGGAACTTCCTAGAGACTTGTTGAATGGCTTTGTCCAAAATGCTGATTGTAACATGGACAACGAAGTCCAGGCTGCGGTGGTCTCAGGTGGAGATGAAGAACTCGTTGGGAACTGGAATGAAGGTGACTCTTGCTTTGTTTTAGCAAAGAGACTGGGGGCATTTTGCCCCTGCCCTAGAGATCTGTGGGACTTTGAACTTGAGAGAGATGATTTAGGGTATCTGGCAGAAGTAATTTCTAAAGAGCAAAGTGTTCAAGAGGTGACTTGGGTGCTGTCAAAAGCATTCAGTTTTATGTATTCACAAAAATATGGTTTGGAATTGAACTTATGCTTAAAAGGGAAGCAGAGCACAAAAGTTTGGAAAATTTGCAGCCTGATGATGTAATAGAAAAGAAAAACCCATTTTCTGAGAAGAAATGCAAGCCAGCTGCAGAAATTTACTAAGTAATGAGGTGCCAAATGTTAACCACTAAGACAATGGGGAAAATGTCTCCAGGACATGTCAGAGGTCTTCATGGCAGCCCCTCCCATCACAGGTCTGCAGACCTAGGAGGGAAAAATGGTTTTGTGGGCTGGGCCCAGGGCCTTGCTGCTTTATGCAGTCTAGAGATTCAGTGCCCTGTGTCCCAGCCATAGCTAAAAGGGGCCAAGGTACAGCTCAGGCCATGGCTGCAGAGGGTGAAAGCCCCAAGCCTTGGCAGCTTCCACATGGTGTTGAGCCTGTGGGTGCACATAATCCAGAAATGAGGTTTGGGAAACTCTGCCTGGATTTCAGAGGATGTATGGAAACACCTGGATGTGCAGGCAGAAGTTTGTTGCAGGAGTGAAGCCCTCATTTAGAACCTCTGCTAGAGCAGTACAAAGGGAAATGTAGGATTGGAGCCCCCACATGGAGTCCCCACTGGGGCACTACCTAGTGGAGCTGTAAGAAGAGGGCCATCATCCTCCAGACCCCAGAATGGTAGATCCACCGACAGCTTGCACTGTGCACCTGGAAAAGCCACAGACACTCAATGCCAGCCTGTGAAAGCAGCTGGGAGGGAGGCTGTACCCTGCAAAGCCACAGGAGCAAAGCAGTCCAAGGCTATGGGAGCCCATCCCTTGCATCAGCATGATGTGGATGTGAGACACGGAGTCAAAGGAGATAATTTTGGATCTTTAAGGTTTAATGACTGCCCTGTTGAATTTCTGACTTGCATGGGGCCTGTAGCCCCTTTGTTTTGGCCAATTTCTCCCATTTGGAATGGGTATATTTACTGAATGCCTGTACCCCCATTGTATCTAGGAAGTAACTAACTTGCTTTTGATTTTACAGGCTTATAGGTGGAAGGGACTTGCCTTGTCTCAGATGGGACTTTGGACTGAGAATTTTGAGTTAATGCTGGAATAAGTTAAGACTTTGGGCAACTGTTGGAAGGGGATGATTGTGTTTTAAATTGTGAGGACATGAGATTTGGGGGACCAGTGGTGGAATGATATGGTTTGGCTGTGTTCCCACCCAAATCTTATCTTGAATTGTAGTTTCCATAATCCCCATGTGACCCTCATGGAAGGGCATGATTGTGTTTTAAATTGTGAGGACATGAGATTTGGGAGGGGCTGGGGCAGAATGATATGGTTTGGCTGTGTCCCCAACTAAAGCTCATCTTGAATTGTAGTTCCCATAATCCCCATGTCATGGGAAGGACCAGGGTGGAGATAACTGAATCATGGGGGCAGTTTCCCCCATCCTGTTCTCATGATAGTGACTTAGTTTTCACAAGATCTTATGGTTTTATAAGGGGCTTCCCCCTTGGCTTGGTTTTCATTCTTCTAATTCCTGCCACCATGTAAAGAAGGAAGTGTTTGCTTCTTCTTTTGCCATGATTGTAAGTTTCCTGAGGCCTCTCCAGCCATTCAGAACTGTGGGTCAATTAAACCTCTTTCCTTTATAAATTACCAAGCCTTGGGTATTTCTTCATAGCAGTGTGAAAATGAACTAATATTACAAGACAGAGATAATCAGGTGGACGGGGCCACACTACTCATTTTAGATTTGAGAACAGTAAGGCACCACAGCCAAGAGGCTTGCCAAGGTCCCAAATCTGTCACAGAGTTGTAACTAGAACTCTGGCTTCTGACTTCTGATTTTGTATCCTTTCTACCAAGGGAAGGGGGATAATGAACAGAGGCCCAGGGGCCCACCTTGAGGACCTGCAGACAGGGGCTTGGAGAATGAAGGAAAACAAAAAAGGAGACCCAAAACGAGAAAGTAGAGGGATGAAAAGGAGTGGCCAAAGTATGTAATGCTGTTCATTTCAAGAGAAACATGAATTACAAGTTTTGATGCTTTACTTGCAAAAATATGGTAACATTCTGAAAATGTACGCAAATTAAAAAGTATTAAATATCTCTTAGTAAAGGATTTCTATAACATTGTTTAGCATTTAAAAAATAAGCATTTAAAGAGCTGCCAGTAATCAGATTCTAAATAAAGGAAAGTTACCCACCTCTTCTTGATTGCGAACGACCCGTTTATGGCTAACTTCTGTTTCAAGTCGCTGAAATTCCTCATCCAGAATAGGATCTCCTCTATCTAGCTGGGTTTTTAATCATCAAAATAATTTAAGTTGAATATAAATGCATAAAACTTTGTCTTTAAAACTTGTAGAAACCCATTAAGCAATTGGTCAAATCCACCCATGACGTTCCCATTGGAAGTGGTGAAATACAAGTAGGTAAAAAAGATCAGTATGATTACACTGTTTAAACATAGGGAACTCTGATCGAAGAACAGACTCGATACCTTCTTTTTTTTTTTTTGACGGAGTCTCGCTCTGTCACCCAGGCTGGAGTGCAGTGGTGCAATCTCAGCTCACTGCAAGCTCCGCCTCCCGGGTTCGCACCATTCTCCTGCCTCAGCCTCCCGAGTAGATTCGTTCTTTTTATAACTAAAAGACAGTGGCTTTGGAAATTACTTCCAAGACACTTAGAAATAATTTTAGGAAACTGTAACTATGGGAATATACAAATTTCATCAAAAAGACATTTAACGTCCCAGTAAAGTTGTAAGCTCCTCAGAATTGACTATCCAGACGTCAGGTTTAAAGGAAGGCATGTGGAGATTCCTCCCTTCTCCTGGGTGGTGGAAGCTGACAGGTCTTCCTGGGCTGGAAAGTGACCTGCGGTTCCCTGGAGGTGAGTGACCCCAGGCTGCTCTCCTTCCCTCACCTGCCTGCTTCCCTGATGGCGCCTGGGCCCTTTTTCTTATTCCCAGGAGCCAACAGTGACTCCTGGGGTAGGCTGGCTGCACTGGGTTCAGTGTCTATATGTGCCTGCCCAGGTGGGAAAGGGGACTGTGTACTCCGCAGATGGTGTTAGTTTGTGCCTGTGTGTTCTATTAATTGTTTGTTGAGTAACTTTAAAAACCAGCTTGGCTCTTAAGTACACTGTTTATAAAAAATTTTAAAGACTTATTTGGAATAAATCTATTCACATTAACACCCTATTCAGAAATAAGAGAGGTGTGTTACTGTCACCAGAGTGGTGAGCTGCCTAGCTCTGATTGGCACGTAGTGGGAAGTTGAGTTTGAGACTGAGCACATTAAGTTCAAAGGACAGATTTCGTGGGGAGACCCCCACCAGCATTAAGAGTAAAATAAAATAGGGAATTTAAACAAGGGACTGGCAAATAGATCATTAGCTAGAATAATGACAAGGGAGATTTATTATATCTTTATTAAGACACTGCTGATTTGATTATGAGTAAAAGCTCATCATCCTTGAGGGCTGTGCCATCCCACTCTGAGGCCAACTCCTTCCTTCCCCCACCATTTCTCCTCTTTGTTTCCACCATGTGCCTGGGGTCTCCAGGAGTTCCGTGCCACTGGGTCACCTGTCAGGACTCAGCTCTCAGATAAAATCCCCTGGACACACAGAATGGGGTCCCTGAGACATTTGATCTCCCATATTCCAGGGTGTCTGGGCTGCCTGCTCATCCTCCTTGCCCCAGGAGCCATGCTAAGGATGGGACTGCTCCTTGGCTGTCACTGCCCGCAGCCACAGCCTCAATGCCCACAATGACTGATCTGGGCATGTCTGTGCCAACTTCACCCTTAAAAAGGTTAGAAAACAGCATTCCACTGTTGGGTTGACAGAAAATACTTGATGTTTTGTTTTTAAGACAGCATGCAAAGAATCTGAACATGTGGAACTAATTTAAATGCACATCTAATATGTGCTTTTTCTAAATGCAAAGATTTACCAATGTAATGATTTTATATTCTTTTGTTTGTCTTATGAAAAATGAAGAAAAATAAGACAAATTTATTTAAATATCTAGTTGGACTCCAAATCTAGAAAGAAAAGTACATTCTCTATGAGAAACATATTCATATCTGACAAGAAATGCTTTTCCCCAATCCCTCCCACCCACTGCTGCCAAGTCAGTCTAACTGAACCTTGCATTCCCCAGCTCAAAAATCTGTTATGGGTTGAATTGTGTCCCTTCAAAATTCCTGTGTTGAAGCCTTAACCCCCAGAACTCAGCCTGTGATGGTATTTAGAAATGGTGTCTTTAAAGAAGCGACCAAGTTAAAATGAGGCTGTTAGAGTGGGTCTTAATCCAATATGACTGATGTCCTTATATCAGAGGAGATTAGGACACAGACACAGAGGAAGACCACATGAAGATATGAGGAGAAGGTGGCCACCAATAAGCCAAGGAGAGAGGTCTGGAACGGATCCTTCACTCACGGCTTTCAGAAGGAATCAACCATGCTGAGAACTTGATTTTGGACTTCCAGCCTCCAGAACTATGAGAAAATAAATTTCTGTTGTTTTAAGCCACCCAGTCTATGGTACTTTGTTATGGCAGCCTGAGCCAATTAATATAATATGTGATCATTCTGCAAGTCCTACCAATTAAATTCAGACACAGAGCCCCAGCCAACTCCCGTTTCCTCTGGCCCATGTGCATCCTGTGTTTTAGTCACTATAGACTCGCCCTCAGTGTTCTCTGCACCTGCTATGTAGGTTAACAACATCTTCAAAGCATGGTGAGACCACGGGTGCTGCACAGTCCCAAAGTTCCCATCCCTGAACCTACAGGGGCTATCTTGGCACCCCAGGTGTGGTCCCACTCCCCTCAGCCCAGTTTCCCTTTATCTGCTCAGCCCCTTTGAGGGTCTCTGACTTGGGACTATCATTTGCATCTGTCTCTGAAGTGGGTCCTGGTTACCAACTTTGGGTCTCTTTTGTCTTCATGCTCTGCAGATCATGGGACAGGGGACCCCATCTCAAAATTCTGGCTCGAATTTGAGCCATTCCCTCCATGTGAATGCCTTTGTCCTCTTTGTTACTTTTCAAAAAATTATACAGTGTCTTCCAGGAAGCATTCCAATCGGATGAGTGTTCTCTCTGGCTTCTGAATCCCCACAATACTTAGTATAGGTCTCTGGTGACTTTTATAGCCAGTCTTGACTTATGGTTGACAATTTACTTGTCATCAGCCTTTCCCACTCCCAACTTAACTGTGGGTTTTCCTCCACCTGGCATCTTGCATATAGTAGGAATTTAAAAACTTCTCGTGAAACAAATGATAGCAAATTAGCAGTAACTCTGACCTTATATTTGGCGCATGCTCTTTGCCACTCCTCAGTAAGCTCTTTTTTAAGTTTGAAAGACATAGGATCTTTACCAAGATGCACCTGCCTGGGGAGAAAAAAAAAACTGTGTCGAGAACCCATCAGAATACCAGATGGAATATTTTAGGATGGAATATTTCACTATATTCCAAAACTGAAAAGGAACCCTGAGATGCTGGAGGACACACATGGGATAGAGAAGTTATAGAGGCTTCAGCAACATCACTAAGATGAATAATGTATTCTACAAAGTGAAGCTTATTTTAAATATTTATGAATAACAATATCTGGGTGCTCAACCTTCTAAATCATTAGGGAAATACAAATCAAAGCCACAACAACACACCCCTTTACACCCACTGGGATGGCTATGATGATGATGATGATAATAATGGAAAATAACAGGTATTGCTGAGCAAGTGGAGAAACCGTAACCCTCATATGTTGCTAGTGGGAATGCCAAATGGTTCAGCCACCATGGAAAACAGTTTGGTGGCACCACAAAAAGTTAAACATAGAGTTACCATATGACCCAGCAGTTCCACTCCTAGGTATGTACCTAAGAGAACTGAAAAGATATGGTCACATAAAAAAGTGCATATAAATGTTCATAGCAGCATTATTCATAATAGTCAAAAAGTGGAAACTACTGAAACGTCCAGTAACTGATGAATGAACAAGCAAAATGTTGCATATCCATTCAATGAGATATTATTCAGCCATAAAAAGGAATGCAGTACTAACACATGTTTTGATGTGGATGAATCTTAAAAACATGTTAAGTGGAGGAAGCCAGTCACAAAAGACCATGTATTATGTGATTCCCTTTACATGAAATGTCCAGAGTTGGCAAATCCATAGAGACTGAAAGTAGATTGTGGTTGCCAGGGTCTCTAGGGAATGGGGAGTGGGGAGTGACTGATAATGGGTATGAGGTTTCTTTTTCTAGTGATGCCTATGTTCTGGAATTGGGTAGTGGTGATGGTCATGCAACATTGTGGATTTACTAAAAACCTCTGCACAATATACTTTAAACCGGTTAAAATGATGAATTTTATCACAATTTAAAGAAACTAATATGCAATGTAATCATCATGAAACCCAGCACATGTCTTAAATAAATAATAGTTACGATTTTTAAAGTGGAGGTGGAGGGATGTTCTAGAGAACTGTTTTAGGTTAGAGGGGACAAAAGGCACATGAAAGCTAAATACAAATGGTATGATCTTTGACTGGACCCTGGATGCCTCTCTCCAAAAACAAAACAAAAACAAACCAGGTATATGCCGGGTGTGGTGACTCACACTTGTAATCCCAGCACTTTGGAGGCCAGGGCTGGTAGATTGCTTGAGGGCAGGAGTTCGAGACCAGCCTGGGCAACATGGCAAAACCCTGTCTCTATTTTATTTATATAAAATTTAGGCTGGGCGCGGTGGCTCACGCCTGTAATCCCAGCACTTTGGGAGGCCCAGGCGGGCGGATCACGAGGTCAGGAGATCGAGACCATCTTGGATAACACAGTGAAACCCCATCTCTACTAAAAATACAAAAAATTAGCCGGGCAAGGTGGCAGGCGCCTGTAGTCCCAGCTACTTGGGAGGCTGAGGCAGGAGAATGGCACGAACCTCGGGGGGCGGAGCCTGCAGTGAGCCGAGATCGCGCCGCTGCACTCCAGCCTGGGCGACAGCGAGACTCTGCCTCAAAAAAAAATTTTTTTTTTAAATAAATATTTTTAAAAAGACTGGGTATAAAGTACATTTTGGGACTACTGGCTAAATTTGTCTATAAGACTGATTATTAGATAATATTATTCTATCAGTGTGAAATCTCTTGGAAGTGATTACAATAATGTTGGAGAACGCCTGTTCTTAGGAGCTACATACTGAAGTATTTTGGGATGAAACTTCCTGGTATTTGCAATTTATCTGTAAATGGCTCAGGGGAAAAAGGTGCATGCAGGAGTGTGTGTGCATGCGTGTGGAGTGAGAGGAAGTGTATGTGTCACAATGTAAGCAATTAGTGAACCGAGGTCAAGTGTATGTCAGTTTAAGCTCGTTCAACATAAAAAGTTGGGAAAACTATTAAAGGAACAACACAGCATTCAGAATGGCATTTGGGATGTGACTTCAAGTCTGATACAGAGATGCACAGAAAGAACAAAAACACCAGTACTGACAGTGGTCACTGGTCACTGCTGACTGGGGGCATCACCATGATTTTTCTCCTTCTCTATATGTAAAAAAAACATGTTTTCAGGTTTCCTACAGTGATGACCTACCTGTTTTTCATAATAGGGAAAAGATGTTTATAAACATAAAATTTTCAGTTCCTTGGAGTACTTCCCGTTAACTGAGGTGGGACCATAACTATAGACTTAAGCTGAGGCAGAAGGGATTTCTGTTGGAAACAAGTGCCATTCCCCCAGAGACAGGGGAGCAGCCCAGTGGGCACCTTCAGAGGGCTTCAGGTGAGGGCGTGTTCTCATGTGTCGGGAAGGATGCGGGCTGGGTCATGGAGTAGGCAGCCTCTCAATGACACTCTCCAAGAGTCTCTTTTGTAGCCCAGTTTACTTTAGGTCAGGCATGGTGGCTCATACCTGCAATCTCAGCACTTTGGGAGGTCAAGCAGGAGGATACTTGAGCCCAGGGGTTCGGGTCCCACCTGGGCGTAACATAGTGAGACCCTATCTCTAAAAAAAAAAAAACTTGCTGGGCATGGTGGCATGCACCTGTGCTCCCAGCTACTTGGGAGGCTGAAGAGGGAGGATCACTTTAGGCTGGTAGGCTGGGGGTGCAGCCGGCCATGATGTGACACTGCACTCCAGCTGGGGTGACAGAGTGACACCCTTTCTCAAAAAAAAGAGTTTACTTTTCAGCTAAATCTGTACACATGCATATGCTTGGTCTGATCTGGTAAAAAAAAAAATTGTGAAAAGTTTCTAATTTGGGAACAGAAGCAAAAGAATTCTCACATCTCAGTTTTAAAATCTCCATTAGGAGCCCCTCAGAGGCTTACCCCACTGGGCTACCCAGAAGGCCTCTGGGGCACACAGCCCAAGGCACAGGGGCTCCTGGTGAGGTGGAGGATGATGGGGGTGAGATTTGGGGTGCCCAAGGCACCCAGATCTGTCTTGGGGTGAGGGGGTGCCGGCAGCAGAGGCCAGCAGGAGCAGGGAGCATCTCCCACAATTCACTCTGGTCCTGCCACTGGCCACATTTAGGAAACAGCGTGGTTTGGTCACATATATTTATTCCTAGTAGAAACTTCCTACTGAAGTAGAAGGACCACTGGCAGGGAAACAATCATTAAATTCTCCTAAGTACCTAAAAGGTTATTACATTTTACTGTCTCTCATTTATAAAAGATCATCATCTAAAAATAACTGTACTGTCACTTGATACAAATAATTGCTCAATATTTACCACTTAAGATGATTTTCCATCTCTTCGTGAATGTCCTGTCTGACTTTCTGTTCAAAGAGTGCCTCCTTCATCTGTCTCGTTTTTGAAATTTCAGTGCCCTGGTCCAAAACTGAAGGCAGGAGCAGACAATGTTTATACCAGTAATCAGATTAAAATCATGTGCAGAGAGAAAAACACATTTCTAATGGCGAGGCATAACAGCAATCTAACTGAATTTTGTTGTTCATAGGTAATCAGTGAGACCAGCAATAACTCTTTCATATTCTGCTCAGGGGCTGCTTTATGGCCAATCAACTGGTTACCTTCTCTTAATTCTTTAATCTTCAATTTTCCTGGTTCTTGGTTTAAAACAGTTGCCACAGCAAATGGATTCGATAAATCTACTGGAAATCTGAGGTTCTGGTACTCAATTTCCTAAGAGACCAAATCAATAGGGAAATCAGTTAGTCTGCCGCTCTGTCACCCTTTCATCGCACTGAGGACAAGGTCCACCGTACCTTCACCTTCTGAGGCTTCGGCTTCGCTGGCGGTCGGTGAAAATTTATATCCATCATTGCTTTTTCTGGAGGAACGTTTACTTTCTTAGAAAGGGTATTCAACCTTTCAAACTCTTCTAATCTATAGGTTAAAACAAATGTTAAATTAGTAAATAAGCCATTAACTCAAGGTTCCTAATGTTTATGTTCCTTCTGATAACACCACAACTTGAAGTCCCTTATTGTATCTAAACTGAAAATAAATGTGTGCCCCGACAGTGGTCTACTAAAATAAATGTGATGTCAGTGCATTAGAGTATAATCAGAGATATCAAAATTGCCCACCAACGGTTTTTTTGCCTTACGTTCTTTTTTTTTTTTTTTTTTTTGAGATGGAGTCTCACTCTGTCATCCGGCTGCAGTGCAGTGGCGTGATCACGACTCACTGCAACCGCTGCCTCCCAGGTTCAAGCGATTCTCCTGCCTCAGCCTCCCGAGTACCTGGGACTACATGCATGAACCACCACGCCCAGCTAATTTTTGTATTTTTAGTAGAGACGAGGTTTCACCATGTTGGCCAGGATGGTCTTGATCTCTTGACCTTGTGATCCGCCCACCTCGGCCTTCCAAAGTGCTGGGATTACAGGCGTGGGCCACCGCGCCCGGCCTGTTTGGTTATTCTTGAAAAAGATTTTATATTGGATAGAGTGTAGAGTTTTTCCTGACTAGAAAAATTGGTGGTTTCTTTTCTTTCTTTTTTTTTTTTTGAGATGGAGTCTCACTCTGTGACCCAGGCTGGAGTGCAGTGGTGCGATCTCAGCTCACTGCAACCTCCACCTCCCGGGTTCAAGCGATTCTCCTGCCTCAGCTTCCCGAATAGCTGGGATTACAGGTGTGTGCCACCAGAAAAATCGGCAGTTTTAAAATTTGTGTTCAGTTTTACTTGTTTGTTGCCCGAGTGGTTTTATTTCAACGATGGTTATTTGCAGGATTTGGGTTGAGCAGGCCACACTAATATCCTACAGTTGACTTAGGCTGCTTTGAATTTTTAGGAAGAAAATCATGGTATAAATATCTAAGATATCATGGAGTGAGTTCATATTTTGATATAAGGTTGCTACTCCACTTGTAATATGCTTAATGATGTCAATATGCGATTTGTATCTATGTGCAAAGAAGAGGAAAACCAAGATATTTCCCCATCATTTTCAAAATAATTGTCAGAATCTTCTAAGATTGGTATTATACTGTGACAACTTTTTTGTTTGTTTGTTTGTTTGTGACGACGTCTTGCTCTGGCACCCAGGCTGGAGTGCAGTGGCGTGATCTCGGCTCACTGCAACCTCTGCCTCCCAGGTTCAAGTGATTCTCCTGCTTCAGCCTCCCGAATAGCTGGGATTACAGACACGCCACCACACCCAGGTAATTTTTGTATTTTTAGTAGAGACGGGGTTTCACCATGTTGGCCAGGCTGGTCTTGAAAGCCTGACCTCAGGTGATCCACCCGCCTCAGCCTCCCAAAGTGCTGGGATTACAGGCGCGAGTCACCATATCCAGCAACTTTTAACGTTTATATAAAAGTCCTGGGTATAAGAAAAAAATCATGATGTTAACCAGAGGTACTGACACGTAAAAGTACAAGCTCATATTCAAATGGAAATGGAAGTTCAGAAAGGATTTGTTATGAAGTACAACTTAATCCCATTTCACATCTTCACTCTGACTTGAAGTCTGATGGTGCTTTGAAAAACCTCCTGTGTTTTTCAAACATTTCTGTTTTTCAGACATTTCTATCACTGCCTCATGTGAAATCACTTGTTATATGACTTATTTTGGTCTCTTGAGGTTGTGGGCCATTTCCCACTGAGCATTGCAATGGGCACTGCAAACAGCAGGGACTCAATTAATTAAAATGCTATATGGAAACCTTAAAAACAGTTATGTTGTTCTGGTCCTATTGTTTAAGTTTTTGACTAGGCAGTAAGACACGCATATGGTAAAAAAATTCCAATAGTGCACCAGTAGTAATCAGTGAAAAAACATGTCCTTCAAAAATCCCTTTTTCTTCTTTCTTCCCTTCTTGTCAGAAGCAACTCCTGCTACTAGCATAGATATGTTCTATATTTCTGTTATGTTTTAAAGTATATTTTATGTTGGCTCATCATTTTAAATAAGGTTTTGATGACATTCTTTTACAAGAAAGACAGAATGGAAGAAAAGAAGACTTGGATTTTCAAAAAAGGGTTAAGAATAGACAAAAACACTGCAAAGACGCCATACGGTAAGGCCATGTTGGGATAGCACGTTCCGGTGAAGACACATTCGTACGGTTGAGAGTTGAACTGTGAAATCCATAACTGCATTTTTATTTGTGCAGTCCCATACTGAAAGGGTGTAAACTTAATAGTCACAGTCATCTTCCCATTAGCCGGAATTATTCCTGAGAGGAAAGAAATGAGAAAATGTGATACCCTCTCTTCTTGCCAAGTCCAGTTACAGGCTGACACACACACAAATATGGCTGACCCTCCGACAATGCGGAGGTTAGGGGCACTGACTCCCCACACAGTTGAAAATCCACACATAACTTTTGGCTTCCCAAAAACTTAACTGATAGCCTACTGTTGACCAGAAGCCTTAAAGATAACATAAGCAGTCAATTAACACATATTGTATATGTTATATGTATTATTTACTATAAACCAGAAAAAAGAGAATGTCATTATGGAAATGATAAGGAAGAGAAAATGTATTTGTTATTCATTAAGTGGAAGTGGATCATCACAAAGGTCTTCATTCTCTTTGTCTTCACGTTGAATAGCCTGAGAAGGAGGAAGAGGAGGGATTGATCTTGCTGTCTCAAGGGCGGTAGAGGCAGAAGAGGTGGAAGAGGTAGACGAAAAGGCAGGCACACTCAGTTTAACTTTTATTGAAAAAAATCTGAATATAAGTGGGCCCATGCAGTTCAAGGGTCAACTGTACATTCTTCCCATGCTAAGCACAAGTACAGTCTTTCTATTATCCTTATGTAGCTTTTTCATTAAATACATGTGAATCAACTTCTGCATGTTTACATTGATCTTATTTATTACTATATTAATCCTTTACAATAATTATTTGATTGTGTCACTTCTACAAATATATACACATCAATCTGCATTAGTGATTCAGACATGAATTCCCAGAACTATCATCTGTAAGCAAATTACCAGATGTCAATATTAATGCTGTAAGCAACAGGAAAAGCTAGGAACACACATACAAGTTTGTGTTCAAATAATTCAGTTCTTTTTTTGTATAATTTGATTCTTTCTTTTCAAATCTTTAGGATGGACTGCTATTCTCCCCAGAGTCAAATATCACACTGAGCCTAATTCCTCTTTTGTATGTCTGGTGCCAACAGGGCTTGGAACATAGTAAGTGCTAACAAATGTGGAGAGAAAAAGAGAAGAGAGGATCAATGTTATTTATTTATTTATTTATTTACTTACTTATTGCTGTCCCCAACTAGAATATAAACTGGAGGATGAATGTTCTGACTTCCACTGAAGGCTCTTAGGTTTGCTTTCTAGATGAGACCATCTGCCCTTGTGCATCTGGTCCTCCCACTGTCCCTGCAGAGGCCTCGCATAGTCCCCCCATACGTGCCCTCCTTTGCATCCATCCATTTCCTGAATCTTGTGCTACCCTCCCTTCTCCCTGCGCCCAACCACATGGGCCGTTCCTTCACCCATTCATGGGCTTATTGAGTGCTTACTGTGTGCCAGGCACTGTTTTAGGCACTAAAGTTAGAGCAGTAAACAAAACAAATCCCAGATCTCACAGTTTACATTCTAGTTGGGGACAGCAAAACATAAATAAATAAACAAATGAACATAAAATACAAAGTCAAGACATGAATACCAACAGGCACGGGGAAGAAAGTGGGTGGAAAGGAAAGGCCCCCCTTGTGAGGAGAGGTGGGAGCAGGGGTATGAGAACGAAAGGGCCTCGGCTCTAATCCCTTTTCATTGGTTCCTGCTGGCTCTGCACTGTGCACTGGCTCAGCACTTGCAATTCCCTAGGCCTGAGGAACTCTCTCCAGATTTTCTTTTAGCTTCACCCTACTCCCGGAAATTATTGCATTTACCATCTGCCTTCTCCTAGTTAGAGTGTAAATTTTAGGAAAGCAGGCACCTGCTCATTACTGCATTCCCAGCACAATAAATTCTTGTTGAATGAGTGAATGAACCCAAACTTAAAAGCCTATATCAACCTACATATTACACCAAACTCCCCATGACTCTCCCTCCACAGGAACCTTCTGTCAGCTCTACTGAACTTGCGTATCCTCGATGTGTTACCTTTCAAAATTTCTCTTTCACCCTACTAGGTATCAAGCTCATAAGGCAGACACCAGCCCCATACCTTTTATATCTTCCTGGATCCCCAGCACAGTGCTTTAATAATAGGTCTTCATCAATTTCCTGAGAGCAGAAGTCAAACTCTTTCAATGATACCCACTAGTGACCCTAGAATCCACTGCAGGGAGGAGGGAATCAGCAAAAGACCTTGGGTCCATCAGCCAACCTAAGACCAGCTGGATAGAAACTGTGACTCTCCATCATGTGTGGGGCTTCAATACTTTGACTACCCACTTGGTCAGAAAATAGCCCCCTTTAACCCATAAATTGACCTGGGGCTCTAAAATAAGAGCATTCTATTGCTTCTGCTCTAGCTCATTAACTTAAAAAAATAAAGACAAGCTCTGGAAGCAAAGATTAATGTTTGCCTTGACCTGGCTGATTTATTTTTAAGTGCTGCCAGCTCAGACCTAATACATAAAGCACACTGTGAAGGTGTAGTCTAGGCAACCAGAGTACACTGCTTTTTCCATTAACAGGGATGCCAGTTAACACAGGGAGCAGCGGATCGTCAAATGTTAGCAGCTGTAAAAGGCGTGCCAAGGAGTTACAGCTTACTGCTCAGCCAAAACTAACAGTAAGACAAAGGAGAGTATGTTTCATGCTTTTAAAGTGAGAAGGGCACCCCCCACCCCAAATTGCTCTCTTATGCTCTAGGCCAATTTCATTTGGTCAATTTCAGATCACCACCCTTAACATAACCAGGGGTAATGTGGAATCACAGGACATGGAGGGTGGTGAGCAGAGAGAAGAGGAAAAAACTCAGAAATCAACTGAAGGCTAAGAACACCCTAGTTTATCAATACAATGGGTATTATAAAGAAACAGTAACAGCACTGAAAAATAATATAATGAAATAAATGAAGTCATGAGGAAATACCACTGTGTCTTCACTTGGACTACAATTATATAAAGCATGTGCATAAGTATGAAAAGTTATTAAAAGGAGACAGAAAAACAAAAGCACATTACTTGTTATGGCAGTGAGGCCCAGGATGGGGAACATTAAAAAAAATTTCTTCTTTCCCATGTCCAGACAGTGTTACTACAACATTATACTAACACTGTAAAATTATTTAATTTTAAAATAATTTTTTCTTCAAAGATCTCAAAAAGTACAGATCACTCTCCCTAAATTGTCATAGAGCCATTCGATCCACATACTTAAGGTGTTATTGAGGCAGAAAAGAGTCTGGAAACAAGGAACCTAAGGCTGATTCATGCTGACCTCCTAGAAATAAATCAGAAGGAAAACCCCAACTCTCCACACCTAAGCAACAAAAGGACTGGAGGCTCCTCCCTTTGTAAAACCCCCCATATTTTCTGCGTGGCAGATGGAAAATTGAAAGTATCTCTGATTGATTGCAGAAAGCAACCAAAGCATAGGAGTCTAAGTTTGTAACTTCACTTCAGCCTCTGATTGGGGGTCACTACTTCATTTACATAGGGTGTGCACCAAGTAACCAATGGGAAGCCTCTAGAGGGTATTTAAACCCCAGAAAATTCTATAACGGAGCTCTTGAGCCCCTATGCTCACTGGCTCCCACCCTGTGGAGTATACTTTCGTTTTCAGTAAATTTCTGCTTTTGTTGGCTCATTTTTTCCTTGCTTTGTGTATTTTGTCCAATTCCTTGTTCAAAACGCCAAGAACCTGGACACCCTCTACTGGTAACATTATAAGTATTGGTTTTAATATTCCAAGATTTAGGGTTCCTCTAGCTTGGTGACTTTGGGTAAACTACTTGATCTCTCAAAGCTAATGCTGGGAAATTAATAGCTATTTAGCTTTGAAATTATCCACATTCTAACAATGCTTTCGATTCACTGGATTACAGAAGGGAGGGCTACCATCCCACTCACAGTGGCAACACTCCCCAGCCTCTGCTGCTGCCCAGGGAGTGTGGGCAAGAGAGAGGCCCCAGGACCACACAGACCCTGACTTAGACCTTGCTTGATTATACATGAATTGTGTAACTCCGCTTGGCTACCTTAGCTGAGGCTCAGTTTTCTCATCTGTAAAATGGGACAAGGCTTAAAGGAGAAAATAATGTACAGGGTCTGGGATAATGCTTCGCACATAGTGTGTGTCCTATAAATGTGGCCTTCCCAATCCTTATGCTAAATAAAACAAGTAATCATTTATTGTGTATTACATTGTCATTAAAATATCAGAAAGAAGAACTATTTCTTTGAAAAACTTACACTTGACCCTTTTGAGTTCTTACACAGGAAGAGGCAATTGCCTCATGATGCCAAATCACTGGGATGAGCGTCCCAAAGCACAGGGTTTTCCTTTTGCTCCACAAAAGTGCCAAGTGCAGGTGATCACAGCTCAGAAGACAAGGACTTGGCGGCCTCTACAAAGTCTATTTTAAAACATAGGCCTGGAGACTTATCGTGAAGAGGTGAAAGAGAAGCCCTGAGGGCTTTTGGGTACCTATTCACGTCTAAATTTCCCAGGAAGAACAACTCCTGCTCAGCCACAGCAGATGAAGACACGTGTGGTGCACATACCGAGACAGTAACAATCCCTAGTACTTATTTTAATCTTTTATTCTTTTCTCCCTTCAGCAAGCTTTTTTGACTGGAACTAGAAATAAGTGATAAAATTAAGTCTTTGGGATCTACTAAGTTTCTGTTTCATCCCTGTACATCAAATATCCAAAATGCAGACCTCGGCAGCAAGACCAAAATGCAGACCTTGGCAGCAAGACCAGACAACCTGAGGGCTGTGCCTGTGCTTATGGAGGGATGTGGAGAAGGAGTCTGAGTAGAGGACGCTGGGGAGATTAAGCCAGGCCAAGAATTCCTTTTCCATCAAGTATATAAGCTGCTGGCCAGGAGCAATGCGTGCAGTGCACAGGCACTGGTGTCTAACGTCGCAGAGACAGCACCCATGGAGGGCAAGGCAACTGGAGGGGCTTCAGAGCCTGCTCTAGGAGCTGCAGGAAGTGCAGCGCACCCCCCAGCCACCCACTGCTGGAGCCCATCCATTCCACCATGTGTCCCTCACCATCTCCAAGGTCACCACCCATCTGAGCCAACCTCAGCTCTTTCCTGAGAAGGCTGCCTGTGCCCACCTTGTGCTACTCCAACCCGCATTCCCCTCAGGAGCCAAAGAGTCTTTTTAAAATACGCATCAGGCCATGCCACCCTCTGCGTCAAACACTCCAGTAGACTCCCACCCCACTCAGAACCCAATCCTAATACCCACCCTCCTCGAACCCCTGCCAGCTTCTCCAATAGGCCTTGCACACTCCTCCCCTTGCTCACACACCCTGGCCACAATGGGCTCTCGTCTTTCCCTTGAATGTGACCATTGCCGAGCCTGTTCCAGCGTTGCAGCCCTGTGTGGGTTGCTTCCTCTGCTTGAAACCCTCTTCCCAAGTCTGGTGCCTTTTTGTTAACTGGGTCTAAGCTGACACGACTTTTCCTCCAAGAAGCTCTTCTCGACCACCAAGTTGAGAGCAGTCACTTGGTCACATCACCATGTCTTATTTTTCTCACCACCATTTTTACTCTGGACAACGTCTTTTGTTGCAGTCCTGCCTCTCTCCCCTGACTGGCATCTCTGCCCCAACACAGCAGGGACCAGGTCTGTCTTGCTCTCTGCAGTAACCAATGCCTACACTAGTGTCTGACGCCCAGCAGGTGCTCAGTAGTTACTTATGGAATGAATGGACGGATGAAGTATGTAAGACCACAGGGAGGAGGTGAGCCCAGCAGAAACCAAGCGTAGAGCATTTCTGGCAAAAGATAGTGAAGCAAACTTTCAGCTCAACTACCCTTCTTCAAAATCACAAAACAATAAGGAAAAGAAGGGTAAAAATGGTAAGGAAAAAAAATCTGTTAAACAGGGAAGTGGCTATAATCCTAAAGCACAAACAAAAAGCATGACTACTAACTCCTGTAAACTGAGACATGGGAGCATGCCGAGAATCAAGAGGTGCATTTCCCCTAAAGTAAGAGTCACAGCCCTGGAAAAGTCTCTAACGACTCTTTGGTTAAAGTGACAAAATGTAGGAGTCTGGCTGGGCCTTGAGCAGGGATAGAGATAAAAGAGACCAAACCCCAGCATCACAGACCAGCAGGGGAGGGGGCTGAAGAAGCAGCTAGGCTGCCACACCATGCCTACTGTCTGTGACCTTGGACCCAGTTCAGAAGGTGCTGAATGTGACCTGGTAGGGAGAGAGGAGAGTCGTGACCACTGCACAGCAGCACACAGCACAGGTGACTCTCCTGGGGGCCACCAGCCCTTGTGACCACTGAGCAGAGATGGGAGACATTCTCTCAGAGGGCTTGAATACACAGACTGTGGGGCTGGGTTCCCTGCATTGCAACCCCAGCTCTGCTGCTTCCCAACTGTGTGCCCTCATGCAACCTACATAACACTCCATGCCTCAGCTTCCTCATCAGCAAAGTGGACAGAATAATCGAATCTACTTCATAAGAGTTGTTGGGGTATTAAATGAGTTTATGCATCCAGAGTAGTGTCTGGCACATGGTAAGCACGATGTAAGCATTAGCTATTCAAATTCTTATCCCTTCTTCCACATTATTCTTTTGCTGGTGGCAGGCTCTATTCAACATTGAGTAGAGTGCAGAATAGAACACCACAGGTGCTGTGCATGTAAACTGCAAAATTAAAAATTAATGCTTTTTGAAGGAGGAGAGGAACAGAAAGAAAATCACATAAAGAATACACATGATGACCGAGTGCGGTGGCTCACGCCTGTAATCCCAGCACTTTGGGAGGCTGAGGAGGGTGGATCATGAGGTCAGAAGTTCAAGACCAGCCTGAACAATATGGTGAAACCCCATCTCTACTAAAAATACAACCACCAAAAAATTAGCCGGGCTTGTTGGTGCACACCTGTAGTCTCAGCTACTCGGGGGGCTGAGGCAGGAGGTTCGCTTGAACCTGGGAGGCAGAGGTTGCAGTGAGCCAAGATCGTGCCACTGCACTCCAGCCTGGCAACAGAGCGAGAGAGTGAGACTCTGTTTAAAAAAAAAAATACACATGATAAGAGGACAACCTCAGGACACAAGTAGTTCACCAGAGTCTTAAAGAAAACAGACAGTATGGCCTCATCACAGGAACAGTCACCAGAATTCAAGGAAGCAATGTAAGAACACACTCAAAGGAGACGAAAAGAGAACTGGTGGAGCTCAGGAGACACATGGAAAAAGAAAAGGAACTGTATGATATGGTTTGGATGTTTGTCCCCTGCAAATCTCATGTTGAAATGTGGTTCCCACTGTTGGAGGTGGGGCCTGGTGGAAGGTGTTGGGTCATGTGGGTGGATGCCTTATGAATGGCTGAGCACCATCTCTTGCTGATGAGTGAGTTCTTGCACTGAGTTCACATGAGAGCTGGTGGGTTTTTTGTTGTTGTTGTTGTTGTTGTTGTTGTTGTTGTTTTTTGAGACGGAGTCTTGCTCTGTCATCCAGGCTGGAGTGCAGTGGCGCGATCTCGGCTCACTGCAAGCTCCGCCTCCCAAGTTCACGCCATTCTCCTGCCTCAGCCTCCCGGTAGCTGGGACTACAGGCGCCCGTGACTACGCCTGGCTAATTTTTTGCATTTTTAGTAGAGACAGGGTTTCACTGTGTTAGCCAGGATGGTCTCGATCTCCTGACCTCGTGATCCACCCTCCTCGGCCTCCCAAAGTGCTGGGATTACAGGCATAAGCCACCACGCCCGGCCAAGAGAGCTGGTATTTAAAGAACCTGGCACCTCCCCACCTCTCTCTTGCTCCCTCTCTCACCATCTGATACCGCCTACTCTCCCTTTGCCTTCTACCATAGTTGGAAGCTTCCTGAGGCCTCACTAGGAGCAGATGCCAGCATCATGCTTCCTGTACATCCTGCAGACCCAATTAAACCTCTTTTTTTAAAAATAAATTACCAAGCTTCAGATATTCCTTTATAGCAACACACAGACTAACACAGGCACTGAGGTGGAAACATCAGCAAAGGAACAGCAATTAACACACACTCATAATGTATACACCACACTTATGCAAATACCACATACATGCACACACATACACACACACACTGAAAACACAGGTAAGGATGTGGCAGGTAGGAATGAGAAATCCACACAAAATGAAATTATTTTAAAGCAGATAATAGATACTGAAGGCAAAGGAGAACCAACATACACACATAATTGGTATTCCTGAGGAAGAGAACAAAGCAAATAGAACATGAAAACATTCAAGGTTTTACTAGTTGAAACATTTCCCAAAATAACAAAAGTCATTTTTCTCCAGATCAAAAGGACATGCCATTTTCTAGGGGACAAAAATGATGCAGAACAACACCAATACATATCTTGGTGAACTGCTTAATCTCAAGACTAAAAAGAAAATTTCTGAGTGCATCCAGAATTCACCTTCAATGGGGAACAACTCAGCCCAGCCTCCAAATTCCTAGCAAAGCCAAAGCCGGGGACAATCAGCAAAGTCTACTAAGTCCTGAGATAGACCAAGTTGGAAACCAAGACTGTTATACCTCACTAGGTTGTCTTTTAAGATTGCAGACAGCAGAGAGACACTGTCAAACATGCGAGCATACAGGCATGCGGCCCCAGGAGCCTCTGGTTAACAAGCCACTAGGTGACAACATCCAGACAGCCAGAAAAACTGAAGTGAAGAATTTGCGAATGTAGGGAACGTGGAATAAAGAATAGAGGTGAAATCTGTGGCCCCATTTCAATAGAAACTAAATGGCTATGGCATTCATGGTCACAAAAGAGAATATAAATGCTATAGGCAACATAGAAGGGTACGACAAAGCCGGGAGTTCTAAGAGGGGAGGGAGAAAGTACACGCATGCTGTTTCCCATTTTCCATGGCCAAGATTCCAGCTGAAGGTGAGGCACACAGTTGAAGAAGCCAGTGGCTCTGACCTCTTAATGCCTTCATTATCTCTTTTCTTAATTTTAGCAACAAATTTTAGAATTGCATATTGCATATACCAAGGAAGTTCACCAATTCCTTTTAACTGCACTTGTTTTTCTTCAGTCAATATCAAGTAACAGCATTTTTACATATCGTATGATCCAAGTTTTATTGTAGTTCTCTGTGTCTCTGCATCATCGTATGCCTCCAGCCTCCCTCTTTCTCCTCTTTGTACATAGGCACAGAGAGGTGTCTGCAGGGATAAACGTTCATGATAGTTATTTCTGGAGTGGTGAGATTCTCGATAATGCTTTTTCAACTTGGATTTGGTACTTTTCTTCAGTGTTTTAATTTTTAAATAATAAACACATTTCATTTTTTGCAAAGCCATTTTTAAAGAAATATCTTTATTTGCTGAACCTCATTTCTTCTATACTTATTTACACCTGGAGTGGCTCTTTTTTTCCCATTGTTGCTGTTGCCTGTTTTCTGGCACGGCACCTATCCCAGACCAGTGTTGTGGGACCCGCAGAAGTGCCTGCTGTCTATCATGAAAGCCGCATTCTCTTCCAGCCTCCCAGAAGACTGGCTTTCCCAGCAGGGTGAGAGGCTGGGCCAAACCATCTGACTTCCTCCTGGCCTTGCTGGAACAAGCACTTCTGTATGGGCAGTAGAGGTGTGAGGTAAGAGTTTCATTAAGGTACAGGCATTGTCCTCTGGGTCAAGTTCACCAACTGCTGCTGTGGTCAACTGAGCTCAACTAGCCCAGAATAACAGCCCATCAAATGGTCCTCTTGGACAAGGTTATAGAATTCAATGAGATAGTGCATGTGATGTGCTTAGCACAGCACCTGGCATGTGGCTAACAATTAGTAAACAGAAGCAATTATGAACATCATGCCAGCCATGCTGTGTGCAACCACTGCCACCCATCAAGGGTATATCGAGCACCAGATAAAACTGACCATTGCTACCAATGTGACAGAAAATTGCCACCTGTCTGTCCAGCTTTTCCTGACTTCTTCGATGTGTCATTATTAATTACCTACGTCCTTTAAAAGCTAGGGAACTCATTTGCACCTCATATATTAACTATCCCTAATTATTCTCCCTTCCTCACTATTGGGTTTGGTGCTTTGGAAAATCTTTTAAAGGTTTGATCTCTCTATTTTACCTCTCGTAAGGACTCTTTTCCAACTCTGCATATGGCCTCCGGCTGTTCCTCCATTTGCTGACCTGGAAGGTTATCATTATCAGAGGCCCTCTGCTTGTTATCTCTAATTTCCATCACTTGTTGGAAGTGAACCTTGCCAAAGACCTGCATGTTGTCATTTCTGTAAGCAGTCATATAGCCAGTATATGTTTTCTGAGTTGAGGCTGTTCATCATGGTCCTAACTACCAGCAAGAAGCATTTTATGGGGGCCTGCGCTGTGTGTTGGAGATCTGGTCTCACCCTCCCCTTGACAATCCTGATCTGTCCCCTGCACGGTTTGTCCTGGGGTTTGGGGGTCTTCTATCTCACCTGTCCACAGGAGTACAGTGAGGCAGGGAGGAGAAGTAGGGGAAACCTCCTCTCATCATTTTCCCCTGTGGATGTAATGGCTCTGCTCTGGAATCCCAAAGGATGCTGGACCCTGCAGGTAGGGCTTATTATGTGATAAACTACCTCAGCCAGGGGCCAAGGGGCGTTTGGAGAAAAAAGAGGCAAAAAGGAACCAGCACATGCTCCCTTTTGAAATGTAAGTGGGTAAATGCTGGTGTGTGGACAGCACAGTGGCAGGTACGGCCAGGAGTATGGCTGAGCCCAGCTGAGATGGCATGACTGCACTAGGGGCAAGTCCAGACAGGCTGCCCAGAGCAGGTGCTGCATGAAAGTGCCTTGAACCTCAACAGGCAGGGTACAGTGCTCTTGGTGCCCTTGTGCTCATGCTGGAGAATGGGGATTCATTCTTTGCTAGAAGGTGCTTCCTGCTGGATTGGTGGCCCCCAGGTAATGTCTAGAACCAAAAAGTGGTTTGAGGCCAAAGCAAGGGCAGAGGCTCTGGGTTTACTCCCAAACTGATATAAAGTTGTAAAAAATGTGCATTTCAGAAGAAAATGCAAAATACAAAATTATTTGTAAGTGGCTTATATTTTTCTTATAATTAAAAAAAGAGAATGAACTTATTGAAACTTTATATAAGAACTGTAAGCAACAGCCCCCAAGGAACTCTTGCTTAGCCAGCCACTTAATGCTATAATTTACCATTTATATGCTATAATTTACCATTTATATGCTATAATTTACCATTTATATGAGTTAGATGCATTCTTCCCTAGCATTTGTGACAACAAGGGAATGTCCAGGATCACAAAATAGTGACAAGTAGACAAGTTCAACAATTTTTTTTGTGGCATTTGCCTGATCTCTGATATTAATAAGATCTTGGTCAATACTTCTCTTCAGAGTTCACGGAAAAAAAAATATCTTGGCCAAAGTCGTGTATCGCTGGCTCTTCCAAAATTATCAACAGAGTGTTCTTGAAGTTTTGGCCGCATATGATTTCTTGTCAGCAGTACAGGAAGGTCATAAAATCCTTTATTCATTTTCTCCAGCCTCAGGAATATCTTGGCCCTCAACAACAGCAGGTCCAGCTTTTGACAGCTACAGAGCCCACCTGCATCTTAAGGATGGCCAGTTGAGTTAAAGTTGAGGGCATACCTTATAAATAGAATTATTAATAGCTTGATTCAAATTGTTTTTTCATTTGGCAAACTTGAGCATAAAATGACTGGAAGGTGTGTGTAGATGCTGCTTCTAGTTCCTAGAGAAGATATGGCTTCATAGCCTAACAGACTAGGGATGTCCCAAGTCTTTTAGAAATCAGTTACCAAACATGTGCTTGAAACAGTGTCTACAAATACACATGCTAACTGTGTAAAATTAGCCCAGTTTCTTAGTCTATCTGAACCCAGTTTGTAAAACGGAGGCAATAATGCCTTGTGGCCAAAAAGCCATCCAAGACTGTCCAGCTATATGGCCTCCGAGTCAAGCCAGATGCCTGGCAAGTCAGGAGACCAGTGAGCACAAAGATCACCTGAGCTTCACTCACTCTCCATGCAGCCAAGCCTTTCTTCACTGCGGGTGGAATTCTGGAACCCCAAAAGTATAACAGCCAAAGATGTACTGATACATCATCAAAGTGGGAAACCAAACCAAGAACGTTCCTGAGACTGGTGGAGCAACGATGGCCTGAGATTCATAAAATAGCTACCGAGGAGGCTGAAGGGCAGAGCCCATGAGACTGGTTTGGAATGCCACATCAGCAACACCATCCACACAATGCAGGTCAGTCAAACCAGAAAAAGACGGGTCCCAAAGTCCAAGAGCCCTGGTTTGCCAGGCTTCCTTCCTTCCTTCATTCTCTTCTTTTGCACTGCACTTTCCTGATTTTCTTCCTTGGTCTTTCTTTGTTCCTGGATCCACTTCCCCTTGCTGTCCTCTGAGCGTCTGAGTGGCCCTCGGTCCACTTCTCTATCCACACTCAGTCCCACGGTGACCTCACGTCCAGTCCCATGGCTGTACAAATGTACAACACCCAGTGACACCCAACTGTATGTCCCTAGCACTCCCCTCTCTCAACTCCAAACTGGTATATTCAATTTAATTTCACTTAAAGGACAAATTTAAAATATTAAGTAATAAACAAAGTACCAAAACAACCACAATCTCTTACCTGATGAATCAGACAAAGTATCTCATGTATCATGCATTTGTCTGAATTATGCCGCTCTGCATTTTATAATCTGAGCACTGGGGGAAAGGCCTGCGTGATTTTTTTAAGTGTGTCATACATAGCTGTCAGTTAATTCTGCTTAATGCTGTATTTTATTATCTATGTAGTACCCTGATTTTGAATAGGCTGTGTTTCAAAACCCTCTGGGTAAATTAATATTCTGACTCTTAGGTCACAGTTTTGGCTAGGCCATAAGCTATTGAGCTTTTCTTCCTTTTCCTGGCTACTGATGTCAGCTCAGTTCAAGATCTCAAGTCTGTTGTGAGTTCATTCCAACACCACGAATTCCTGGACTCCTGTCTGTACCCACCTCAGTCATACCTGTAAACCTGCACGCTGACCTGTCTAAAATGGCTCCCATTATGACTGCTCAGAAATTGTAGTGGTCCCTTCTGCCCATGGAACTTAATAGAATTATGGACCATCAGAGGGGCAGGGACCCACAGAAAGACCTACTGTGAGAATATCAACTATACTTAATATCTGAAATATTATCTTGTTTAGTATAATTTTAGTGACCATTTATTTTCCATTCTTTTTTAGGCCCACACAGCTGAAAATAATAAACCTCTTCTCTCTGAAAAGAGAATCAAGTCCTGTTTTTTTTGCGATATAAACAGTGGTTACCTTATATTTAAAAAAATCTCAGAATGGCTCCTGGTCCTCTAGAAAATAATCTATGTACATTTCTTAATTTAGAATTAATTCATACTTTCTGCTTTAAACACTCATTTGTTGGACAAAATATGTACTTGCAGTACTGAAAGAGTTGTAAACAAATGAATACCCAGACTTAAAACCATTTTAGCAATTGTTAAATTGTTTAAATATAACAATTTTAAATATCTGTCCACAGTAGACCACAGTAGACCACTGTGGACAGATACTTAAATCCCAAACTTAAATATCAAGAAACAGGAACTGGGAAGCAGAGATTACTTTGTGTGTAAAATCTCACTTTCAAATGTCCTTAGCAGCCTGGTGATCTATGTCCTCTGGGGCATGCAAAAACATACTGTCCACACCGCAAATGAGACAAATTTATCAGACCCTTCACTAAGATTCTGAAAGCTCTGGAAGAAAGAAGATTCCTACTTTATCTGAAATTGAATTATAAGGTGGATACAAAACCAAGGATATACCAGGAGCCAAACTTAGCATGGGAATGGATCAATTTCTGATTTCAAGTTTTGATCTTGGAAGAAAGTTACCTGAACATTATTAAAAATTATCTGCATGATACAAATGATCCCAAAGTGTCATTATTCTGATGTGTCCAATTCCATTTTACATCACGTCAGTTATGTGTAAAATTCATTACTCTTATGTGTTTGAAAATATAACGTTCGAATGCAGCTTATTCTTGTTTTTAGAACTTGACACCTACTTTTCAAATCCTCTCTTTGATCCAAGAACTCAAAAGAAATTGGAAACTTGAAATCTTGACACTCCTTACCTGATATTGGCTCAATAGCAAAGGCTTGATGAGACTGAATCAACTTGATATAGAACTCAAAATCTACAGGGCAGCTGCACTGCAAAGGAATAACATAAGTTTTGCTGCAAAACAAACAAAAAAGAAAATAAAAATGTTATTTTTCTTTATAACTGGTTCTTTTGGTAGCAAGGAATGGAGACTCAAGTTATGTAATAAATGATGATGACTGCCAATGCTGATCTGGCACTTCCTGTGTGCCAGGAGTAACCCCATGCATTTCCCATGTATTAACTATTTTAATCCTATGAGGTGGTGTCTCGACTATCCCCACTTACAGAAGAGGAAACTGAGGCACAAGAGAGGGTAAGTGTTCCACACAAGGTGACGTAGTTAGTTAGTGGCAGAACCATGATTTAATGCAGTCGATTGTGCTGGGTGTCCATACTCCTCACCCCACTGTCCTTGCTACGTCTCAAGTACTGTTAGGTTTATTTTCCAGAGTTGCAGCGATAGGGAAAAGGCAGTCTCTACCACACAGCTCGGCCTCACCGAACCAAGGAAAGGCCAAATAGATGGGCTTATAGAAAGCCTGGGAGACCCCTGGCGTTTCATAGAGCCTGGACAGGACAGTGTGGAAGAAACCACACTTTGGGCTGTGTTTGATTGAAATAGGCTAGGTACTCTTTATTTGATCAGAAGTCCAGCAACCATTAGAGAACGTGGAGGAGGTCTATGTACTCAGAAATGGTCTGTCACCCCAAGACAAGGCAGACCTCTAAGCTAGCTTGAAGCTGTTGCTTACAGCACCCCAGGAGCTGTGGCAGCGGTGGCATTTCTTGGAGTGCCCCATGCTTCCCATAATGTCCTCTCCTTCAATCAGGGCAATCCAAGTCAGCCAGAGTTGACTGCCAGGGGGAGCAGAGCTCTCCAGGGTAATTCTATGTCCTATGCAGTGCTGGGGGCAGGTTATCGGGTCCCCTCGCAGCAGTAGGAAGTCAAGTGCCTCCTCTCAAGTGACCCAGCCACTCCCTGCATTTCTGATTTTTTTGCACCCCCTCCCTTCTCCTTAAGCCACCAGCCAGCTTCATCTTCAACTCTGTACATCTCTTCTCTACCCCATACCTTCTGAGCCCTCACCCCATCACAGCCCTCCTGCCTCGAGGCTGGCCCTGCCTCTTATCCTTTTAGCTTCTGGTCTCCCTGCCAACAGCCCATCCCCTCTCATTTTCCAGTTCATAGTCCCAGGAGAACACAGTTGTAATCTGGTTTGAGCAGAGCTGCTAGACCAGCTGGGCTCTACCTTCTGGGCAGGACCCATCCGAACCCATCTATCTGTGGACTTCTCCAATAATGACAGGCTTCCCTACCTGCCCAGTGTCTGTCTTCCTTGGAGATTCAGAGTCCTATGAAGGCAGAGACCAAGTCCATTTGCGTCTCCAGTGTATCCCAGAGTGTTGAATGGACCAAAGGCTCAACAAATATTTGTTGGTGTGAAGCGAAATAACCCTTTTTTTCAGTAGCAATTTTGGGGATATGACATAACTCACATGTGGCTTTTAAAATTATGCCCAAAACATTTTTATTTGGCTTTAAAATTCATTATCTTTAAAAAAATCTGTGAAATATTTCAAATATAAAGAAAAATGTAAAGAACAATAAAATAACAACCCCTTTATCTACTACTGAGCTCTAACAAATCTTTTGCTTTGGGTATATCAGCATTATGTTTTTAAAGAAATAAAACATTACAAAAGAGTTGAAGCTCCCTGTAGCTCCTTCCCCAATTGTCTCCCTCTTCCTCCCTGCTTTAAGATAGTCAGTTTTATCAACCTTTATTCTGGAGAAAATTGAAATCTGTTCCAAACTATGAACATGCATGTCTCTAATTTATTCAGGTTTAATTTTATGTCCTCAATCAAATTTTATAAGTGACCCCTACCCTGTATTCACTGTTCTACCATTCTCATGCATTCTAGTAATATTACTACTTACATATGTATGCATAAAAATATGTGGTATGTATAAAATATATAGTATGTTGTTTATTTTTTAACAATATTGCTCTGAAACTTGCTATTTTTGCTCAAACTACATTTTTGAGATTTATCCACGGATATATGTAAAGGTCTGTTCATTCATTTTAACGAGTGAAGAGTATTCCATTATATGATTATACCACACTTTATTCAGCCACTCTCCTGTTGATGGGCATTTAGGTTGTTTGCATTTTTTCACTATTGCAATGTGGCAGTGAAGATCCTACTGCATGACTCCATATGCACCTGCAGTAGAGCTACTTTAGGAATAACCCCAAATGGGATTTCTGGTTAGTAGCAAAGTAAAAATATTGAATTTACTAGATAAGACTAAAATATTTTTCAAAGCCCTTTACCAATTTACACTTTTACTAGCAGAATAGGAGAGTTTCTGTTGCTTACCAACATTTAGGATTCTCAGGCATTTTAACTTCTGTCAACCTGATGGAGGTGAAATGGCATCTCATTTCACTTTCATTCTCATTCTTTTGAGGTTGAGTTTCTATTCCTGTGTATTCATTTGGGTTCCCTCTCCTATGAATTGCCTGTGCATATCCTTTGCCCATTTCTCTATTCATTGGTTTTGTTCTCTTATTCATTTGTAAATTTTTTTTTTTTTTTTAAGACAGAGTCTCACTTTGTCACCCAGTCTGGGGTGCAGTGGCATAATCATAGCTCACTGCAGCCTTGATGTTCTGGGCTCAAGTGATCCTCCCCCCAGTAGCTGGGACCACAGGTGTGCATCACCATACCTAGCTAGTTGTTAAATTTTTTGTAGAGATGAGTTCCCACTATGTTGCCCAGGCTTGTCTCAAACTCCTGAGCTCAAGCGACCCTCTTGCCTTGGCCTCCGAAAGTGCTGGGATTACATGTATGAGCCACCATGCCTGGCATCGTTTGTAAATTCTAATATTAATTTAGTTAATTATATGCATTGCAAGTATCTTTTCCAAGCCATAGTTTATTTTCTGATTTATTTATGGTTTTTTGTTGGACAGAAATTTTTAATTTTAAGGTAGTCAGTTTTATCAATCATTGTTTTGGAGAAAATTGAAATCTGTTCTAAACTATGAACATGCTATGTCTCTAATTTATTAAGGTTTAATTTTATGTCCTCAATCAAATTTTATAAGTGTCTCCATAGTGACCTTATATATTTTGGTGAAGTTTTTCCCTAGGTGTTTTGGTATATTTGGGTTGCTGTCATAGAATACCATGGACTGGGTGGCTTACGAACAACAGAATTTTATTCCTCACAGTTCTGGAGGCTGGGAAGTCCAAGATTAAGGTGCTGGCAGATTTGGTGTCTGGTGCAGGCCCACTTCCTGGTTCATAGATGACCATCTTTTCACTGTGTCTTCGCATAATGGAAGGGGCTACGGAGCTCTCCAGATCTCTTTTATAAGGACACTAATCCTGTTCATGAGGGCTTTGCCCTCATGGCCTCATCACCTCCCAAAGGCCCCACCTCCTAATATATCACCTTGGGGGTTAGATTTAAACACATACATTTTGAGGGGGAAACAAACATTCAGACCATAGCACCAGCTATCTTATAGCTTCTGTGTCATAGTGAATGGAATGTTTGTCTTTTATAATTCATTATTACTAGTGTGCTGCAAAGCTACTTTTAGATTTTTTTTTTTTTTTTGAGATGGAGTCTCGCTCTGTCGCCCAGGCTGGAGTGCAGTGGCGCAATCTCGGCTCAGTGCAAGCTGCGCCTCCCGGGTTCATGCCATTCTCCTGCCTCAGCCTCTCCGAGTAGCTGGGACTACAGGCGCCCGCCACCACGCCTGGCTAATTTTTTGTATTTTTAGTAGAGACGGGGTTTCACCGTGGTCTCGATCTCCTGACCTCGTGATCCGCCCGCCTCGGCCTCCCAAAGTGCTGGGATTACAAGCGTGAGCCACCGCGCCCGGCCAGCTACTTTTAGATTTTGATCTAAAACCCTGCTAAAGTCTTTTATGAGTTGTAAAAGTTTATCTGTAGATTTCCTTAGATTTTCTATGTAGAAAATTATACAATCTAGGTCAGGCACAGTGGCTTGTGCCTATAATCCCAGTGTGAGTCATAAAATCTAAAAAAAAAGAGACTATTTCCTATTTAGTTTTCCAAATCTTATAACTCATATATTTTTTTCTGATCATTGCATTGATGACTTCTAGTATAATACTGAATGGAAGTGAAGAGAGCATCTTTTTCTTATTTTGACTTTATTGGAAATACTTTAATTTTTACCACTAAGAATGATGTTTCTAGAAAGTTTCTGGTAGCCTTTATCAGGTCAAGGAAATTTTCTTCTATTTCTAAGCTTTTTTTTCCACTTAATCATGAATGAGTCTTCTTTTTGTTAAAATTTGCTGGGTATACATACCTCTTCCATTCCTTCATTTTCAAACTTTCTGAAAAGTTTTATTTTAGGTGTGTCTCCAGAAGGCAGGATATAGCTGGATTAAAGAATATTTAGCAGGTGGGATAATCTTTTCCTTTTAATAGGTGAGTTTAATCTGTTTTCATTTGTTACAATTAATAATAGATATATTTGAACTTATTTCTACCACCTTGTTTTGTGTTTTCTAAAAAACATCTTTGCTTCATTTTTGTTCTTTTGCCTCTTGCTGGACTGATTGCTTTTATATTTCTACGTTTTTTCCTCCTATGACTTGGCAGCTATAGATTGCATTTCTATAACTTTAATTATTACTCTAAATTTTTAAAAGATATGTCTTATTGACGGCTGGGTGTTGTGGCTCACGCCTGTAATCCAAGCACTTTGGGAGGCCAAGGCGGGCAGACCACTTGAGCTCAGGACTTCAACACCAGCCTGGGCAATGTAGCAAAACCCCATCTCTACAAAAAATACAAAAATTAGCTGGGCACAGTTGCATGTGCCTGTAGTCCCAGCTGCTCGGGAGGCCGAGATGGGCTGATGGCTGGAGCCTGGAATGCAGAGGTTCCAGTGAGCCGAGATCGCATCACTGCACTCCAGCCTGGGTGATAGAGCACAGGCCCTGTCAAAAGAAAGAAAAAAAAAGATATGTCTTACTTATTGAAAATTCCCAACAAAGTCTAAACATATCTAGTATTTCTACCCTCCCAAATACAGTGTGGTCAGCCCTACCTGCCTATTGAAGACTCTGTCTTACCCCTCCATTTTGTATATGCTATGTTGAGTTGTAGTTTTAGCTTAAACAACAAAAAGTACTGACTTTTAAAAATGGTTAATTAGTTAAATTTACCAACATATGTAATTAATTTTGGTGTTTGCCATTCTCCTTTGATTCCCATGGCTACTTTCTGAATATGTTTTTCTTCTTGCTGGCATATGCCTTTTAAAATTTTCTTTTAGTGAGGACTGTGTGTGGGAAATTCTTATGTAAATAAACTTATTTTTTATTTTCTTCCTTGGGAAAAATTTTAGGTTGACTGTTTATTTTCCCTTGGCATTTTGAAAATATTTACTCCACATCTTTCCTTAATCGTTTGTTGCTGATGAAGAACTATTGTCATTTTTTTGTAGATTATCACTCTTTTCTCTCTGGCAGCTTTTTAAGGTTTCTCTTTTTTTTCTTATTTATTTATTTATTTATTTTTTATAGAGATGAGATCTCATTTTGTTGCCCAGGCTGGTCTCAAACTCCTGGGTTCAAGTGATTCTCCTGCCTTGGCCTCCCAGAGTGCTGGAATTACAGGCAAGATTTCTCTTTATTCTTGATGCTCTGCAGCTTGACTCTTATGTGTCTAGGTAGAAATTTATCTTTATCCTGCTAGATATTCATATTTGAATGCACTTATCAAATCTTCATAATTATCTTTAATTCTGAAAAGCTTGGTATGATTCTGTACCATTCCCTCCACTCTCTCCTGACAGAACTCTAATTTATTAGACACATATATCTTGGAGCTTTTCAGTCTAGCTTCCATACTCCCTAATTTCCCTTCATGTAAAATGTAACCTCTATGTACTGTATACTGGGTGAATTCCTGTATTATTACTATCTTCCAATCTATTAGTCTTTTCTTCAACTGTGTCCATTGTAGAGTTCATTCAGTCTATTGAGATTTAAGTTTTCGGTGTCTATATTTTGAATTTTTAAGATTTCTAATTGATTCTTTTTATCTATCTGATCTTTAAAAAAATTTCCACCTATTTTTGTTTCATAATTTCTTGATATTTTAAAATGGAAGTTTGCCTCAATCATCTCATTGAGAATCTAAAATGGAAGTTTGCCTCAATCATCTCATTGAGAATCCTAAGTGTATCTATTTTAAAGTTTTATTAAACTGTTTTTAATAATTCATTTCATTCAATTATATTCTGATTGTTGGGTTTTGGCTTTCTTAGCACAAGATTTATTCACGTATTTTGGAAGTTGGATTTGCAGGCTCATTTTGAGTAAAAGGATTTAATCTATATTCAATTTTATAATTGCATATTGGGGCTCCTGCCAGTCAGCTATTTTAGTGCTACAGTGAACTCAGTCACTGGGCCAGCAGGTAACGTGGCTCACCTCTGCACCACAAGCTGGTTAGTACTGTCCTTTACACTGTCCGCTGTCCACAACCAGGGACAAGGCCCCAGGCCCAGGCAACAGGTCAGCAGAGGGTTTCCAGCTTCCTCTCATGGGTAGTGCAAAGGTGGGGCAGCTCATCTCTTCTCCTGGCTGCAGGCCAGATGTGGATCTCCTGAATCAGTGAGACACTTGCGGTCTCCTTTACCCCATGGAGTGGTCTCCAACACTGCCTGACTACTTCAAAACCTGGAGCCTGCAAGCCTGTGGCTCCACCCTGCAACCCACTCAGCATTTCTATGCTGTTCCTGCTCTGTGGAGTTGTTCAGCTTGTTTCTGAGCCTGAGTGTGTCTTTTTGGAGGTCTCTTTTTATATTTTGTTTGTCACTAACTAGTAATTTCACACAAAAAAGATTCATTGCAGTGTGAGCACACTGCTTCATCCTGACCAGATGTCTCTAAAGGTACTTTTGGGAGATCTACACTTCTACACTCTGAATGCAGAGATCCTAATGTCAGGCAGTGCCCTGTTTCTAATTTGCACTGATATTTGTTTTTAAAACATTGTTCCTTAGCTATGACATCTCTTTGAGAGGAGCGTAGCTGTACTGTGAGCACATGAGATCCCCAATAGGGTATAGGCCTGCATCAGACTTTATATACTCATGTTCAGGGGGCCCTAGGTTTCTGATAAAAATTCTGAATAAGGGTCACCGTACAGAGTGTGGACTTCAGTCAACGGTAAAATGAAAACTTCATAGGATTTTCTACCAAACTCACAAATCCTGTCTTAAATCAGGCTCTGTTAGAGGTATGCAGTCAATCTTCACTCTGTGAGATGTTTCCTAATTCTGAAAAACAGAATATATGAAGGTAAGGCAATTCATCCTAATAGGTGCTCAGGTCCCACTGTCAGCTGCTCTACCAGCACTGGGTAGATAAAACTAACATTATGAGTTAGTTACACATGCGTGTGAGGTATTTCTGCCCCTCAGAACCTAAGTAGGCGTTGGGTAATGCGCAATGTGAAGTGTTAAACGGCCCAAATATGGTCTTTGAAGATGAGGCCAGTCGACTCACATAGCCACACAGGCTGTGTTGCCCTAAGTCAGTAACCCAGGGATCTGCTCAAAGCTGTCCCAGCAAAGCGAAGTCTGACACTCAGGGCTCCTCTGCTAAAAGCTGCATGTTTGCATTTTCCTGAATTGAAACAAACAAAAATTCCTGGGGCTTTTCCCATTTGTTACATATACTCAGTTTTCAATTAATTTCACAGCTCTGATAAGTCCCATAGAAAACGTGTCAGGGTATTTGTTTAATAATAATTATTTGAAGCCAAGTTCCTGATGCATTAGCCAGTCTGGAAAAACAAACAGTTCCTTAAGGGCACGAAATTCCAAGTTCCATAATTCAGAAGCAGATATAGTGGTGCAAGTAGTACAATTTTCAGTGGAATTGCTGAACTTTTGCTTTCACTACTGCTGTGCATATTATGCATGTTAAATTAGTTTGCATGGCCACCATAATCATAAATCAAAGACAGTCCAGATGAATTTGAGTCAAAAGGAATTTGGGCTAATATGAAGATTATTTAGAAGTTTTTCATATTTAAAGAGACAGAATCCTATTAGAGTCTGGGTGGAATTTTACATTTTAAACCAAATTCTCGTTAAATACCATTAAATCTGATATATAATGAAGAAACATATATATATATATAAAATATATATATATCATGCCTGTTATTTCTCAGAAGCAAATAGGATACTGAATTAGAGTTCTTCTGTAACTTATAGGAATCAGGCAACTAAAATATTAAGGCAAGTAGATGTTAGTGCTTTTGGAAGTAACTACAACTTTTATCCCTGTTACCTCATTATTTAAACATTTTATCAATTATGCTAAGGCTATACATAAAATATATTAAGTACTTTAAAATAATTATCCCCTATTTGAATAAAATTGAACTCAAACCTTTTAAATAGTAGACTTTTATATTACAATCATGTGGAAATTTTATGCCTATTAGAAGAGAGCAAAACTTGCCTTACATAAAGTAAATATAATAAAATGACTTAATAGAAATTCAAATTTCTTTCTTGTCCTTTCTCTAGAACAAATGATCTTGAACTTACTTTAACATAAAATCAAATATACCGTCTAATTAAAAATATACTCTCTAACTAAAAAATCCAGATATCTAGAGAGGAGAGTGAACAGGCCACTTTACCATAATAGGATTTGGCTTCTTTTCTGGAAAAAGAAGGTTAACTGGCCTCATGCTAACTTTTTCCATCATGATTAGACTCAGAGGGCACAATAAATTAACCATTAGTTATTACACTTGTATGAAATTTGAGGGAAACATCAAGATAAAAGAAAGCCTTCCCACAGAGATGTATGGATAAGGTAAACTATAACATAGACAGTAACATGTGGTGGTATCAATACCAAGTGAAGCTTGGAATTAATAGGCCCAGTGATCTCATTTTAGGGTTAAGTCAATTTAGTAGGACTTTTCCATTATCAACTGCTTATTGATATGAGAATCATTCACAGATCAAAGGATGTGGACAACAATGATATATTGTGTGCCATTCTTTCCCCTCCGAAGGTAGAGAAGACTCACGAAATAATCCAGAGCCTGGGCAAGCTTTGGGGTTACATGTTGTGGCAGGTTTCAAATAAGTCTACAAACTCTTCAACACTCTTTCCACTTAGAGGTGGAGTCTATGTGTTCTTCCCTGATTCTGGGCTCTAGGATTACTTAACTAATAGAATACAGTGGAAATGATGCTGTACTTGTTTGTTAAGGCCAAGGCCTAAGCAACTGGTATCTTCCATTTCTCTTGGGATGTTCATTCTAGAGCCTTGTCGCCATGTTGTAAGGAAGCCCAAGTAGCCTGTGGAGAGACCTATCAGGACAGAACCAGACTTCCAGCCCTCAGGCCATCTGAGCTCCCAGATAATAGCCAGTATTTGAGTGGACCATCTTGAGAGTGGGTCTTTCAGCTCCCCGTAGAGCAGCCCTAGCTGGCTGTGCATGGAGCAGAGAGGAGCACTCCCCACCAGGCCATGCCTCAGTTGTAGATCCATGAGTAAAATAAATGACTGTTGTTATAATATATTAAGCTACTACCTTCAGGGTGGTTTTTATACAGAAAAAGGACAGCAAAGAACATTCTCTTTCCTGCTTCATTTCTCCTTCAGCAAATGATTATCTTACCCCATTTCTGGATGCCATCTTAATTTGGCAATCTTAAAGTCTTTGTTTTGGTACTATCTCTTAATATGTACCAGCTGTTGTGCTTACATGTCATCTAACTCTCTTAACAACCCTATGAGGTAAGTACTATTATTATCCTCATTTTATAGATACATAAACTGATCTATAGAGAGGTCCAAGGTCACATGGTTAATAAATTGTGAAGTGGAGTTTTCAAGCCAGGTCTCTAGAACCTGAGCTCTTACCTGCTGTACTACAGCCCCTCTCGTAGGTCTCTAATATTACACAAAAGCTCCTGGCATTGCATTGTTTGCATTGCAGTCCCCTTCCCTCCTGCTGCTCTCTTTGAAACTGATCCCTCTGTGCCTTGTTTGTTAAGCTTTTTAGAGGGCATTTCTTCTAATTAGCTACCATCAAAAAAGACTATAACATCCCGCTATGGACGTTTGTGTCTCCTCAAAATTCATATGTGGAAGCCCCAGTTCCCATGATGGAGGTGGGGACTTAGGAAGGTGATTTGGTTTAGATGAGGTCATGAGGGTGGCACCCCCTGATGGGATTAGTGTCCTTTTAGGAAGAGGAAGGGACTGGAGCCCCTCCCCACCACCCCGTGTGGGGAAAGCCAGAAGAGGACCCCCACCAGAGCTCAGCCATGCTGGCCCCTGATCTCACAATTCTCAGTCTAGATATGTGAGAAATGACTGTTCTTTAAGCCTCCCAGTTTATGGGAATTTGCTATAGCAGCAGGAGCTGAGACAAATGCCAAGACCTTTTATAAAATGTTACTAACCTCCTCTCAAGGACCGGCATACACATAGAGAGAAGGAAGAAAGTCAGAGAACTCACCAGTTATTTTCATTTAAGCTTTAGATATAAATTGCTATATTCAGAATGTGATCAACAAAAACAGAAGGAAATAAGGCACAATATTAGCTGTCTGATTAAACCCTAATCCCCAAAGAAACGGGCAACAATTTGAAGAGCTATAAAGAGCTGAGGGTAAAATAGGTTTCAACTTTCAAATAACGCTCTTTTATCTAAGATAATTTATGTTCTTTTGAACTTTCCTATGTTGCTTATCTTATTTGCAAAGACACAATCAATCTCACTGGGATTGGGGCCTCAGACCAGAAGTACGGTAGACCCACAAACTTTAATGATATAGTAAAATAAACAGAAATTTACATAAAGAAACGTTTAAGTAACAAGCATTTACTTATTTTTCACACCTAGAGAATTAAACGCCACCCTCATTTTAGATTAAACTTAGACCAATATTAGAGGTAAAGGGAATCAAATAGCAAACTAACGCAGGAACAGAAAACCAAATGCCACATGTTCTGACTTATGAGAGCTGAATGAGGAGAACACATGAACACATAGAGGTGAACAACACACACTGGGGCCTACTGGAGTGTGGAGGGTGAAAGGAGGGAGAGGGGCAGAAAAAATAACTACTGGGTATTAGGTACTAGGCATAGTACCTGGGTAATGAAATGATCTGTATAATAAATCCCCGTGAAATGGGTTTACCTATGTAACAAATATGTGCATGTATCCCCGAACCTAAAATAAAAGTTGAAGGAAAAGAAATGAAGTTAAAGTTCCCAAATAAAACTTTAGTTTAAGGTTTAAAGAAAAAAGTGGGTGGAATGAAAGAGTCAAGGGGGCTTGATGGTTTCTCTCCCGGCCTGACCTTTGACTTCCTAGCCCTTAGTTCAGTTCCCTCTTCAACCTGACTTAGTCCCACCTATTGGTAAAGCTGCTCCCACCCCTCCACCTTCACCTCTGTCCCAGCAGTTTAAGAAAAGAAAGAATTCTGAAGACACTAGGGAACAAATTGAATTAAATAAGGCCACCTCTTCATACTTGGTAAAGGAAGTGAAGGCATTTCTTTGGAAGCTGGATGGGAACTGAATTCAGAACAAGTTAGAGGTGACAAGATGACATGATAGCTGTCATCTGTAGAGATCATATGTACCCTATTCATATTTCAAAAACACAGGTTTTTAAAATAATTGTGGTAAAATATATATAATATAAAATGTACTATTTTAACCGTTTTAAATGTACTATTCAGTGGCATTAAGTACAGCCATGCTGTTGTGAAACTATAACCACTGTCTGCCCACAAAACTTTTTCATCTTGCAAAACTGAAATACTATGTTCATTAAACACCAACTCCCCATTCTGCTTCCCCACCACCCCAGGCAACCACCATTTTATTTTCTGTCTCTATGAATTTGACTACTCTAAATACTTCATACGAGTGAAATTGTACAGTATAAAATACCAATTAAAAAATTAAATATTAACTGCACTTAAGATGAAAGTATTAATATAATTAACACATTTGACAATAGCTCTTTGCACCTCACCAGAGTTGCAGATAACATGGAGGAAGGTGGGGTGAGGAAGGAGATTCAGGAGGGCCGACTGGAGGTGGGAGCAGGGCCTGTGGCTGGGGCCCGAGAACAGGGCGAGCTGGCAGCAGGAGCAAAAGCCATGGTCGAGCGGAGGGAGGCAGCTAAGATGGACGTGAAGGGACATGAAAAGCATCCTGCAGACTAATTTCTCTTTTTGTTGAGAAAACTATACCATTTATTGGGGAAAGATAAGAGGACACACTAAAAACTGCTGCTAGCCTTTTCTCTTAGAGTAGGCGGCAGAAGAAACCACACACTGACCATCTTCAAACCACACTTCCTCAGAGCTAGATGACCCATAATAACGTTTGGCCTGAAACGGCCAGCAGGATCCCCAGCTGCCAGTTTACTGGTCCCAATACCTTACCCACCAGCAATAATTAAAACAAGAAGCTCACTTGGTGCTGGAGTAATAAATCCATTTTTAAAAAACAAAGCAATTTAAATTCAAATACTTGTGGTTTTGAAATTGCAGTATATAAGAATCTGGGGTGAGAAATCTGGGGCAGATTTAATTAAAAAATTATTTAAGAAATTACAGTCATAGTTCAGTGAATGGGTTGGTAGTTACTGTATTCTAAATATTTTGACAAACATTACATAATCACATGCTAGAAACTACATTAAAAATGCATGTATGTGAGTGTGTGTGTGTGTGTGTGCATACATGTGTGTGCAGATACTACAAACCTGGGCTGCTGCTGCAGCAGCAGTGGCCAAAGGTGGCTACTTGTGCAGTGTTCAGGTGTCAGGTCTGACAGCTGTATTAACCAGGCAAGGAGGAAGAGAACCCAGAAAGCACTCTCAATGTAGGGGTGTCTCTCCAGGGCCAAAAACCATCCACAACTGTCACCCTTGCTCCTTCCAGGAATGTATTGTGGCACAGACTCTGAAATTCCCTATGTTATATTCTTAAATATTCATGGGAATTCATCCGTGAACACTTTTTCTTTTTTTTTCATATTGGTAATCTGTGCTTATTTATTTGAATTATTTTTTAATTTTTCACCATTCACATGGTTCAAAACTCCCTTCTGCACTTGCCCAATCACCTAGTGCCCCTATCCAGAGACAAATAGTGTTATCAGTTTCTTAAGTATCATTCCAGACATTTTTCAATGCACATACAAGCAAATTTTTAGGATTTTTATGGCTTTATCTTTTTTGTTTTTTTTTTATTTTATTTTGTTATTATATTTTAATTTTTAGGGTGCATGTGCACAACGTGCAGGTTTGTTACATATGTATCCATGTGCCATGTTGGTGTGCTGCATCCATTAACTCGTCATTTAGCATTAGGTATACCTCCTAATGCTATCCCTCCCCCCTCCCCCCACCCCACAACAGTCCCCGGAGTGTGGTGTTCCCCTTCCTGTGTCCATGTGTTCTCATTGTTCAATTCCCACCTATGAGTGAGAACATGTGGTGTTTGGTTTTTTGTCCTTGAAATAGTTTACTGAGAATGATGATTTCCAGTTTCATCCATGTCCCTACAAAGGACATGAACTCATCATTTTTTATGGCTGCATAGTATTCCATGGTGTATATGTGCCACATTTTCTTAATCCAGTCTATCGTTGTTGGACATTTGGGTTGGTTCCAAGTATTTGCTATTGTGAATAGTGCCACAATAAACATACGTGTGCATGTGTCTTTATAGCAGCACGATTTATAGTCCTTTGGGTATATACCCAGTAATGGGATGGCTGGGTCAAATGGTATTTCTAGTTCTAGATGCCTGAGGAATCGCCACACTGACTTCCGCAATGGTTGAGCTAGTTTACAGTCCCACCAACAGTGTAAAAGCGTTCCTATTTCTCCACATCCTCTCCAGCACCTGTTGTTTCCTGACTTTTTAATGATAGCCATTCTAACTGGTGTGAGATGGTATCTCATTGTGGTTTTGATTTGCATTTCTCTGATGGCCAGTGATGATGAGCATTTTTGCATGTGTTTTTTGGCTGCATAAATGTCTTCTTTTGAGAAGTGTCTGTTTATGTCCTTCGCCCACTTTTTGATGGAGTTGTTTGTTTTTTTCTTGTAAAATTGTTTGAGTTCATTGTAGATTCTGGATATTAGCCCTTTGTCAGATGAGTAGGTTGCAAAAATTTTCTCCCATTTTGTAGGTTGCCTGTTCACTCTGATGGTAGTTTCTTTTGCTGTGCAGAAGCTCTTTAGTTTAATTAGATCCATTTGTCAATTTTGGCTTTTGTTGTCATTGCTTTTGGTGTTTTAGACATGAAGTCCTTGCCCATGCCTATGTCCTGAATGGTAATGCCTAGGTTTTCTTTTAGGGTTTTTATGGTTTTACATCTAAGATATAAGTCTTTAATCCATCTTGAATTAATTTTTGTATAAGGTGTAAAGAAGGGATCCAGTTTCAGCTTTCTACATATGGCTAGCCAGTTTTCCCAGCACCATTTATTAAACAGGGAATCCTTTCCCCATTGCTTATTTTTGTCAGGTTTGTCAAAGATCAGATAGTTGTAGATATGTGGCGTTATTTCTGAGGGCTCTGTTCTGTTCCATTGATCTATATCTCTATTTTGGTACCAGTACCATGCTGTTTTGGTTACCGTAGCCTTGTAGTATAGTTTGAAGTCAGGTAGCGTGATGCCTCCAGCTTTGTTCTTTTGGCTTAGGATTGACTTGGCAATGTGGGCTCTTTTTTGGTTCCATATGAACTTTAAAGTAGTTTTTTCCAATTCTGTGAAGAAAGTCATTGGTAGCTTGATGGGGATGGCACTGAATCTATAAATTACCTTGGGCAGTATGGCCATTTTCACGATATTGACTCTTCCAACCCATGAGCATGGAATGTTGTTCCATTTGTTTGTATCCTCTTTTATTTCATTGAGCAGTGGTTTGTAGTTCTCCTTGAAGAGGTCCTTCACGTCCCTTGTAAGTTGGATTCCTAGGTATTTTATTCTCTTTGAAGCAATTGTGAATGGTAGTTCACTCATGATTTGGCTCTCTGTTTGTCTGTTATTGATGTATAAGAATGCTTGTGATTTTTGTACATTGATTTTGTATCCTGAGACTTTGCTGAAGTTGCTTATCAGCTTAAGGAGATTTTGGGCTGAGACAATGGGGTTTTCTAGGTATACAATCATGTCATCTGCAAACAGGGACAATTTGACTTCCTCGTTTACTAATTGAATACCCTTTATTTCCTTCTCCTGCCTAATTGCCCTGGCCAGAACTTCCAACACTATATTGAATAGGAGTGGTGAGAGAGGGCATCCCAGTCTTGTGGCAGTTTTCAAAGGGAATGCTTCCAGTTTTTGCCCATTCAGTATGATATTGGCTGTGGGTTTGTCATAGATAGCTCTTATTATTTTGAGATACGTCCCATCAATACCTAATTTATTGAGAGTTTTTAGCATGAAGCGTTGTTGAATTTTGTCAAAGGCCTTTTCTGCATCTATTGAGATAATCATGTGGTTTTTGTCTTTGATTCTGTTTATATGCTGGATTACATTTATTGATTTGCATTATGTTGAACCAGCCTTGGATCCCAGGGATGAAGCCCACTTGATCATGGTGGATAAGCTTTTTTATGTGCTGCTGGATTCCGTTTGCCAGTATTTTATTGAGGATTTTTGCATCAATGTTCATCAAGGATATTGGTCTAAAATTCTCTTTTTTGGTTGTGTCTCTGCCCAGCTTTGGTATCAGGATGATGCTGGCCTCATAAAATGAGTTAGGGAGGATTCCCTCTTTTTCTATTGATTGGAATAGTTTCAGAAGGAATGGTACCAGTTCCTCCTTGTACCTCTGGTAGAATTCGGCTGTGAATCCATCTGGTCCTGGACTCTTTTTGGTTGGTAAGCTATTGATTATTGCCACAATTTCAGAGCCTGTTATTGGTCTATTCAGAGATTCAACTTCTTCCTGGTTTAGTCTTGGGAGGGTGTATGTGTCGAGGAATTTATCCATTTCTTCTAGATTTTCTAGTTTATTTGCATAGAGGTGTTTGTAGTATTCTCTGATGGTAGTTTGTATTTCCGTGGGATCGGTGGTGATATCACCTTTATCATTTTTTATTGTGCCTATTTGATTCTTCTCTCTTTTCTTCATTAGTCTTGCTAGTGGTCTATCAATTTTGTTGATCTTTTCAAAAAACCAGCTCCTGGATTCATTAATTTTTTGAAGGGTTTTTTGTGTCTCTATTTCCTTCAGTTCTGTTCTGATTTTAGTTATTTCTTGCCTTCTGCTAGCTTTTGAATGTGTTTGCTCTTACTTTTCTAGTTCTTTTAATTGTGATGTTAGGGTGTCAATTTTGGATCTTTCCTGCTTTCTCTTGTGGGCATTTAGTGCTATAAATTTCCCTCTACACACTGCTTTGAATGTGTCCCAGAGATTCTGGTATGTTGTGTCTTTGTTCTCGTTGGTTTCAAAGAACATCTTTATTTCTGCCTTCATTTCATTATGTACCCAGTAGTCATTCAGGAGCAGCTTGTTCAGTTTCCATGTAGTTGAGCGGTTTTGAGTGAGTTTCTTAATCCTGAGTTCTAGTTTGATTGCACTGTGGTCTGAGAGACAGCTTGTTATAATTTCTGTTCTTTTACATTTGCTGAGGAGAGCTTTACTTCCAACTACGTGGTCAGTTTTGGAATAGGTGTGGTGTGGTGCTGAAAAAAATGTATATTCTGTTGATTTGGGGTGGAGAGTTCTGTAGATGTCTATTAGGTCTGCCTGGTGCAGAGCTGAGTTCAATTCCTGGGTATCCTTGTTAACTTTCTGTCTTGTTGATCTGTCTCATGTTGACAGTGGGGTGTTAAAGTCTCCCATTATTATTGTGTGGGAGTCTAAGTCTCTTTGTAGGTCACTCAGGACTTGCTTTATGAATCTGGGTGCTCCTGTATTGGGTGCATATATATTTAGGATAGTTAGCTTTTCTTGTTGAATTGATCCCTTTACCACTATGTAATGGCCTTCTTTGTCTCTTTTGATCTTTGTTGGTTTAAAGTCTGTTTTATCAGAGACTAGGATTGCAACCCCTGCCTTTTTTTGTTTTCCATTTGCTTGGTAGATCTGCCTCCATCCTTTTATTTTGAGCCTACGTGTGACTCTGCATGTGAGATGGGTTTCCCGAATACAGCACACTGATAGGTCTTGACTCTTTATCCAATTTGCCAGTCTGTGTCTTTTAATTGGAGCATTTAGTCCATTTACATTTAAAGTTAATATTGTTATGTGTGAATTTGATCCTGTCATTATGATGTTAGCTGGTTATTTTGCTTATTAGTTGATGCAGTTTCTTCCTAGCCTCGATGATCTTTACAATTTGGCATGATTTTGCAGTGGCTGGTACCGGTTGTTCCTTTCCATGTTTAGTGCTTCCTTCAGGAGCTCTTTTAGGGCAGGCCTGGTGGCGACAAAATCTCTCAGCATTTGCTTGTCTGTAAAGGATTTTATTTCTCCTTCATTTATGAAGCTTAGTTTGGCTGGATATGAAATTCTGGGTTGAAAATTCTTTTCCTTAAGAATGTTGAATATCGGCCCCCACTCTCTTCTGGCTTGTAGAGTTTCTGCCGAGAGATCGGCTGTTAGTCTGATGGGCTTCCCTTTGTGGGTAACCCGACCTTTCTCTCTGGCTGCTCTTAACATTTTTTCCTTCATTTCAACTTTCGTGAATCTGACAATTATGTGTCTTGGAGTTGCTCTTCTCAAGGAGTATCTTTGTGGTGTTCTCTGTATTTCCTGAATCTGAATGTTGGCCTGCCTTGCTAGATTGGGGAAGTTCTCCTGGATAATACCCTGCAAAGCGTTTTCCAACTTGGTTCCATTCTCCCCGTCACTTTCAGGTACACCAATCAGATGTAGATTTGGTCTTTTCACATAGTCCCATATTTCTTGGAGTGTTTGTTCGTTTCTTTTTATTCTTTTTTCTCTAAACTTCCCTTCTTGCTTCATTTCATTCATTTCATCTTCCATCACTGATACCTGTTCTTGCTGATCGCATCAGCTCCTGAGGCTTCTGCATTCTTCACGTAATTCTCGAGCCTTGGCTTTCAGCTCCATCAGCTCCTTTAAGCACTTCTCTGTATTGGTTATTCTAGTTATACATTCGTCTAAATTTTTTTCAAAGTTTTTAACTTCTTTGCCTTTGGTTTGAATTTCCTCTTGTAGCTCGGAGTAGTTTGATCGTCTGAAGTCTTCTTCTCTCAACTTGTCAAAGTCATTCTCTGTCCAGCTTTGTTCCATTGCTGGTGAGGAACTGCGTTCCTTTGGAGGAGGAGAGGCACCCTGCTTTTTAGAATTTCTATTTTTTCTGCTCTGTTTTTTCCCCATCTTTGTGGTTTTATCTACTTTTGGTCTTTGATGATGGTGATGTACAGATGGGTTTTTGGTGTGGATATCATTTCTGTTTGTTAGTTTTCCTTCTAACAGACGGGACCCTCAGCTGCAGGTCTGTTCGAGTTTGCTAGAGGTCCACTCCAGACCTCTAGCAAGGTATCAGCAGCTGGGTATCAGCAGCGGAGGTTGCAGAACAGCGGATTTTCGTGAACCGCGAATGCTGCTGCCTGATCGTTCCTCTGGAAGTTTTGTCTCAGAGGAGTACCCGGCCATGGGATGTGTCAGTCTGCCCCTACTTGGGGGTGCCTCCCAGTTAGGCTGCTCGGCGGTCAGGGATCAGGGACCCACTTGAGGAGGCAGTCTGCCCGTTCTCAGATCTCCAGCTGCGTGCTGGGAGAACCACTACTCTCTTCAAAGCTGTCAGACAGGGACATTTAAGTCTGCAGAGGTTACTGCTGTCTTTTTGTTTGTCTGTGCCCTGCCCCCAGAGGTGGAGCCTACAGAGGTAGGCAGGCCTCTCTGAGCTGTGGTGGGCTCCACCCAGTTCGAGCTTCCCGGCTGCTTTGTTTACCTAAGCAAGCCTGGGCAATGGCGGGCGCCCCTCCCCCAGCCTCACTGCCGCCTTGCAGTTTGATCTCAGACTGCTGTGCTAGCAATCAGGGAGACTCCGTGGGTGTAGGACCCTCCAAGCCAGGTGCGGGATATAATCTCCTGGTGTGCCGATTTTTAAGCCCGTTGGAAAAGCGCAGTATTGGGGGGGAGTGACCTGATTTTCCAGGTGCCGTCTGTCACCCCTTTCTTTGACTAGGAAAGGGAACTCCCTGACCCCTTGCACTTCCCAAGTGAGGCAATGCCTTGCCCTGCTTCGCCTCGCGCACGGTGCGCTGCACCCACTGTCCCGCACCCACTGTCTGGCACTCTCTAGTGAGATGAACCCGGTACCTCAGATGGAAATGCAGAAAGCATCCGTCTTCTGCGTTGCTCACGCTGGGAGCTGTAGACTGGAGCTGTTCCTATTCGGCCATCTTGGCTCCCTCCCCCTGCTTTTTCTAATAGTAGTTTAAAGTTTCTTACTTCTCAGTACTGATACTAGCTTGGTAGTTTCACAGAAGCCACAATGTGTACATGCTGTTGAATGTAATGAATCATTCCAAGAATTTATACAGACTAGATAGAAAACCCTAAACAAGAAAAAGGTTCCACCTGTAACCACTGCCCCTGGTACATACAATCATCTGCTCTAGACGTTGTTCCCAAATTTGTACCACTCGACCCCTTGGCCTCATGCAAACCAATTGACCCATTTGCACAAAGTCTAGGGGAGGAGAGCAGAGTATTACCATTTTCAAGGTAGGCTTTTATAAGGTCAACACTGGCTTTCTTCATCTTAGGTTTTTCAGTCTATCATTTGCTTTCTCTAGGAACCACAAGTCCAGAATTTAACATTTTGTGAGAAAATTTTGAGAAGAATAACCCAAGTCTTCCACTGAAAGTTCCCTTTGTTGACTATATCAAGGTGGCGCCCACTTCGGTAAATGAAAGGAAGAAATATGTATGCCCTTTTATTATTGCATTACAGATCCCTATAGTTTAGAGGTTGGATGATTTTCTTTTCCTGCTAAAATTCATAAAAGAGACTTGGTCAAGATGAGTAACTAGATTGATATTAGGTCAGCAAAGGTATATTAAATTAAAGAAGTTTTACACAACGATGTATGGAAGAATTTTTCCTATAATAAACATTTAGGCTTTTAAAAAATTCTTTACTTCTTAGTGATGAGTTCTCGCTCTGTTGCCCGGGCTGGAGTGCAGTGGCACCATTAGAGCTCACTACATCCTCGAACTCCTGGGTTCAAGCGATCCTCCTGCCTCAGCCTCCTGAGTAGCTGAGATTACAGGTGCACCCAGCTAGGCTGTTGTTAAATGACAAGAATTGTTTTATGCAAATATCAATTTGCAATAAAAGCTCACTGTGGATTCTACACCCAAATAGGGGTGAAAGTAAAGAACGACTATGTCGTGAGCTCAAGTCACCCTGGTCAGATGCTTTCATAAAATGCTGCTGCTCCTTTCCATCAACTTCAAGCTTGGGGCACATAAAATGAGTCCCTCATATGAGTAAGCAGTGTTTCCCTTGACAAGCTGAAAAAAGTGAATTTTTTCTCTTCGAGTAGGGAGGGCTTCAAAAAACACTTGTGAACATCAATTTGATCGTCTTCTCCTGACATCTGCATTTTAACCCAGTTACAGCTGGTTCTCAGCCCCATCTCCTAGAGGCTGTTTATTGGCACAGTTCAAGACTGGTGGCTGTCTATGTGGGGGCAAACTCTCACCATCAATCTTCCTTCTTAGCACTAGCTTAAGAATGCACATTCCCATGTGGCCCAGATGCTTTAAGCTCCGGGGCAGTAGGAGAATTTGGTTACACTCAAACATCATATTCTGACCTTGATTGTTCCCATGCTTTCCAAAAGGAGCCATAAGATTCACTAAGTAAGGAAAAGCATCCTTCGGTAAATTTCTGAACTCATGACATAAAAGTTCAAGAAGCTAAAGTATCCTGGCTTTGGAATGGGGTCGCCAGGAGCCTCTTCTGTGAATGTTGTTAATGTGGCTCTGCAGGCTACAGAGCCTCTACAGCCTTGAGATGAGTACATGGTCCACTTGCTGCAGGAGCCCATGGCGGCCTTGCCCATGGCATCATTTTACCAGATCTTCAGCCACCAGATCCACAGTGGATCCTCTCCTGGATTTTTCATCACTTCCCCAGGTGAATTTCAGGCAGGTTTGTCTAGAGCATGCTAACCAATTGGTTAAAGTCAGCTTGGTGCAAGGAAAATGAGTTGATGGGAGAGCAACTGGTCAACCAACTGGACCTGCTCCAAGTTTCAACTAGTTATCTGGTACCAGGAAGACACTGTTGGGTAAACTACAGAGCATGATGAATTAACATGAATCTTTTTAGAAGCATGGGAATGGAAAAATATAAACTTTCTGTATCTAATATAAGCATATCCATATTTACTTATTATAGGAAGATTGAGATTGTATTTTGTCTATAATACTCTTTAAGATATTGAATGATTACAAATTTTAACCAGCCATAATGGTTAGGATATCTAGTTATAAAGCACAGTTTCAACCTACAGGAGGGAAAGAGAACTGAAAGTCCTCTGTACCCCACAGATGCTGTGTTTGACTTGGAAATGTTGGACAGAAACTGGAATGCAACTTTCTATTATTTACAGAGGCTGTCAAAATACATTTTACCAGATCTTAAGCCACTAAAGTTGTTTATAGGTGGCTGGCAAGTGCCCACATAGACTTTTACCTCAGTAAGGAAAATTTACAACCATCAAATCCAGCCACTGAAAATGCATCTGACGAATACATACCAGCCCACTTCAGGACCTTCGGGAAAATGTGCTGAGGTCTCATCCTACCCTAAGAGAGGCTCTCCCCAGACTGCAAAAGCAGCCCCAAAATAAGGGGCAGCCCCAAAATAAGGGGCAACCCCAAAGTAAGGAAGCAGAATTAGTGGTATTAAACACAAATCCTACAACCTCTGACAATTCTGTCCCAATTGATTCTATGTGAAAGGGAAAACATACCCTTCTGAATTCACCTTTTGCTGAATTTATGGTCTCCCATCAGCTTTGTGCTTTCTCATCATGTACAGTATTTCTTTTTTAGCTGTGAAAGTAGTTGTTAGGCTGAGTGTGGTGGCTCACGCCTGTAATCCCAGCACTTTGGGAGGCCGAGGCAGGTGGGTCTCTTGAGCTCAGGAGTTCAAGACCAGCCTGGCCAACATGGTGAAATCCCATCTCCACCAAAAAATACAAAAATGTTAGCTAGGTGTCTGTGGTCCAAGCTACTCAGGAGGCTGAGGTGGGAGGATTGTTTGAGCCTGGGAGGCAGAGGTTGCAGTGAGCCGAGCTCCTGACAGTGCCCTGTAGCCTGGGTGACAGAGTGAAACTCTGTCTCAAGAAAAAAAGCTTGAAAAAAAAAGTGGTTGTTGGCCGGGCATGGTGGCTTGTGCCTGTAATCCCAGCACTCTGGGAGGCCGAGGTGGGTGGATGACCTGAGGTCAGGAATTCGAGACCAGATTGACCAACATGGCAAAACCCCGTCTCTACTAAAAATACAAAAATTAGTTGGGTGTGGTGTCGCGCACCTGTAGTCCCAGCTACTTGGGAGACTGAGGCAAGACAATTACTTGAACCCAGGAGGCGGACGTTGAGTGAGCCGAGATTGCACCACTGCACTCTAGCCTGGGTGACAAGAGTGAAACTCCAGCTCAAAAAAAAAAAAAAAAGGTGGTTGTTATACTAATTTAACAGTGTAAGTGCTACTGAAACTTCATACATTGCTGGTGGGAATGTAAATGGTACAGCCACTTTGCGAAACAGTCTGGCAGTTCTTAAAATATTAAACATAGATTTACCATATGACCTAACAATTCCACTTCTAGGTATTTACCAAGAGAAATGAAAATATGTATCCTCATAAAAACATACACACAAATGTTCATAGCACCATTATTTATAATTGCCCCAAAGTAGAAACAACCCATATGTTTATCAACTGATGAATGGATAAATAAAATGTGTTACATCCATTAAATGAAATGTTACTCAGCAATGAAAAAGAATGAAGTAGTGATATGAGTTGGATAAACTACAAGTTGATGGCCTTTGAAAACATGATTGCAAAGTGAAAGAAATCAGTCACACTAGACCTCATGTTGTATGGTTCCATTTATGTAAAATGTCCAGAACAGGCAAATTTATAGAGATGGAAAGTAAAATCGGGTTTGGCTGAGGCTGGAAAGTTTGAGTGGGATATGGGTAGTTGGTATGGGTTTTTTTGGGGGGTTTATAAAAATGTTCTAAACTTGCATGTGGTGATAGTTGCATATACTAAAAAAGAGTGAATCGTACATTTTAAATTAGCAAATTTTATAATATGTGAATTATACCTGAATAAGACTTTTTTGGAAAGTGTAAGTGTGTCTTTGTTCATGCTGTGAAATCAGAAAGAGAAATACCCAGTTCTAGCTAGCTCTAGTCTTCACATGGGAGAATGAAAAGACTTAATTCCAGCCCACTAGCCATTCTGTCTCACCTAAGCAGGTGGGGGACAACTAAGAAGTACTTGTGAAGTTCATAGTCCAGAGGCACAGGCTCACTAAAAGACCAAGACTTAATCATAGGATTGTAGAATACCCTCCTGCTGTGACTTTACCAACACATTAAAAAAGTCTGCTTACAGCAGTTCCTTTTACCCAGTACATGATGTCTGGCTATCAAGGAAAAATTACAAGACATACTAAAAGGCAAAAAACAGTTTGAAGAGACAAAGGAAGCATCAGAACCAGAAATGGCAGAAATGCTAAAATTATCAGACAGGGAATTTAAAACAACTATAATTAATATGCTAAGAGCTCTATGGATAAGTAGACAGCATGCAAGAACAAATGGGAAGTGTAAGCAGAATCAAAAAGAAATTCTAGTGATCAAAAACATAATAACAGAAGTGAAGAATGCCTTTGATAGGCTTATTAGTAGTTTGGACACAACTAACGAAAGAATCTCTGAGTTTGAGGATATATCAATAGAAACTTCTAAAACAGAAAAATAAAGACGAAAAAAGACTGAAAAACAAAAACAAAAACAGAATATCCAAAAACTGTGGGACAACTACAAAAGGTATAATATACATGTAATGGGAATGCCAGATGGAGAAGAAAGAAAAAAAATAGAAGAAATATTTAAAATAATGACTAATAATTTCCATAAATGAATGTCAGACATCAAACCACAGAGGATAAATGCAAAAGAAAAGAAAAAAAGGCAAAAAACCCTACACTTAGGCATCCTGTCTTCAAACTACAGAGAACCAGAGAGAGAAAAAAATATTGAAAGAAAGCCAGGTGCAGTGGCTCACACCTATAATCCCAGCACTTTGGGAGGCCAAGGTGGGCAGATCACCAGGTCAGGAGATCAAGGCCATCCTGGCTAACATGGTGAAACCCCGTCTCTACTAAAAATACAAAAAATTAGCTGGGTGTGGTGGTGGGTGCCTATAGTCCCTGAGGCAGGAGAATGGTGTGAACCCAGGAGGCAGAGGTTGCAATGAGCCGAGATTGTGCCACTGCACTCCAGCCTGGGCAACTGAGCGAGACTCCATCTCAAAAATAAATAAATAAATAAATAAATAAATAAATAAATAAATAAATGGAAAGAAGTCAGAGGGAAAAAAAAACTTTCCCTATAGAGAAACAAAGATAAGAACTACATCAGACTTATCCTCAGAAACCATGGAAGCAAGAAGAGAGTGGAGTGAAATAAAGTGTTGAGAGAAAAAAAACCACCGACTCAGAATTCTGTGCCCTGTGAAATTATCCTTCAAAAGTGAAGGGGAAATAAAAACTTTCTCAGACAAAAATGACCAAGGGAATTTGTTGCCAGTGGACCTGCCTTGTGAGAAATGTTAAAAGAAGTTCTTTAGAGAAAATTAATATAATATGGGTCAAAACTTGAACTTACATAAAGAAAGAAGGAACAATCGTTGCAGCACGATTCACAACAACAAAGACATGGAATCAACCCAAATGCCCATCAGTGATAGGCTGGATAAAGACAATGTGGTACATATACCATGGAATACTATCCAGCCATAAAAAGGAATGAAATAATGTCCTTTGCAGGAACATGGATGGATCTGGAAGCCATTATCCTCAGCACACTAACACAGGAACAGAAAATCAAACACCGCATGTTCTCACATATAAATGGGAACTGAACAATGAAAACACACGGACACAGGGAGGGGAACAACACACACTGGGGCCTGTCAGGAGGTGGGGGGCATGGGGAGGGACAGCATTAGGAAAAATAGCTAATGCATGCTGGGCTTAATACCTAGGTGATGGGTTGACAGGTACAGCAAACCACCATGGCACACATTTACCTATGTAATAAACCAGCACATCCTGCACATGTATCCCAGAACTTAAAATAAAAATAAAAATAAAAATAAAGGAAGAACATTGAAGAAGGAAAAAATGAAGGTGAAATTAAAACTTTTATTTTTTATTTTTAATTGATCTAACAGTTAACAGTTTGTTCAGGATAATAGCAACAATGACTTCAATTATGTGTTCTTATGTATATATCTTATATGTTCAAATAGTCACAGATACGTGTATACATAATGCTTATGTATACTTATATATAAGTGAAATGAGTGACAGCAATTATACATGAAAGGAGAGGGAGAAATTAGGATTATTTTGCTATCTTAAGGTACTCAAACTATCTGTGAAGCAGTACAGTGTTATTTGAAAGTGGCTTGGATTAGTTGTAAATACATTTTGCAAACTCTAGGGCAACCACTAAAAAAAGGAAACAAAGAAATATAACTGATACGCTAAAAGAAAAGAGAGAAAATGGAATCACATAAAATAGATGGTTAAAACCACAGGAAGATAAATAGTGGAAGATAAAAAGAGAACAAAAGTACAAGGCCAACAAATACAAAACTAACAAATATGGTAGATATTAATAGAACCATATCAATAATCACTGTGAACATCAGTAGTCTAACTGCGCCAATTAAAAGAAATCATCAGAGTAGATCACTGTAGACACTTTGGAAGATAGTTTGGTAGTTTCTTTTAAAACTAAACATACTCTTACCATACAATCCAATAATCCTGTTCTTTGGTATCTACCCAAAGGAACTGAAAACGTACATCCACACAAAAACCTTCACATGGATGTTTAATGCAGTTTTATTCATAATTACCAAATCTTAGAAGCTGCCAAGATGCCATTCAGTAGGTGGATGAATAAATAAACTGTAGTACATCTAGACTATGGAATATTACACAGCACTGAAAATAAATCAGCTACCAAGCCCTGAAAAGATATGGAGGAAGCTTAAATGCATATTTTAAGTGAAAGCACCAATCAGAAAAAGACAAAATACTATATGATTCCAACTATATGACATTCTGAAAAACTATGGTGACAGTAAAAAAAAAAAAAAAAACAAAACTGGTTGCCAGGGGTTGTGGGGGTTGGGGGAGGAATGAATAGGAGAAGCATGGGATTTTTAGAGCAGTGAAAATACTCTGTATGATACTACAATGGTGGACACCTGCCACACATTTTTCCAGACCCATAGGCTATACAGCACCAAGAGTGAACCCTAAACTATGGACTTTGGGTGATAATGATGTGTCGGTGTAGGTTCATTGATTGTAACAAATATGGCACTTGGGTGGGGGTTGTTGATAAGGAGAAGCTCTGCATGCATGGGGCAGGGAGATATGGGAAATCTCTGCACATTCCTTTCAATTTTACTATGGATTAAAAACTGCTATAAGAATATAAAGTCTTCAAAAATCTCCAGGCCCTATTATGGTAAGATAAATAGTCATAAAAATGGTTAAGATGGTAAATTTTATGCTACATATATTTTGATACAATACAATAAAAATAAAATCTAAAACTTAGAAGGAAAAAAAACAACAACCCTGCAAGCACAGTCAGAGGTCCCATCTCTGAAAGACACCATGACAAGTAGATGGTTAAACCAAAAGAGGCACTGACCCAGGAGTTGCCTTTGAGTGGGGTGTGCGGATTGGAAAGACCAGTGAGGTAGGGCTCAGAAGCCACCAGGTAGCTGGGACATGTGCCAAGAGGCAGCACTCAGAGGTGCACATTTCTAGGCCCATAATCCGATGACAAGCTGCCCCTGCAGAAAGGAACGGAGCCACGTTGAGGGTGCTCATGTCTGCAGGGGCTTGGGGGTGCTCATGCTAAGGCAGAGAAGGAGCAAGGCTGGACCGCAGTCAGCACAGAGTAGGATGGCTCGATGGGTCTCACAGGAAACAAAGTGCTGTGACACGAACAAAAATGAGAGTGGCAAGCTTGGAGACCAAAGGTGAGATTGGCATTTAAGGTGATAGCTTCTCATGCATCAGAGGCGGTGGCTGGGAGCAAGTCCACCCTTGCAGGAGGAGTATTTTATCATTGGCAATATTCAGAATTGTTAGTGCATGGTAACCTGCAAAAGCCGACTCACTTTTAGTAGAGTTTATTGCTTTAACATTTTCTACAGATGATGATTCCTGGAACACCCCCTCTTCTTTTCTACTCCACACCCTCCTTTTGCTGACTCATTTCTAGTCAAATTTCCAAACTCAGCTCAGGCATGTTCTCCTCCTGGAAGTGTTGCCTGAGCTCCTCACCCTACCTACCCCCAACTCATCTCAACCAAGCCGGGTCATCCTTTCTCAGCATACACTGAATTAGGAATGAAAACTGTCTATTTAATCATGGTACCAGGTCTTGATCATCTCTGCATCCTCAGAACCCAACACTGTGCCTGGCACATGGCAGGTATTCAATAAAGGTTTGTTAACTGACTGAGTGAATGAATACTGAATAAAGAGCCCACCCAAATGATACCTTCAACCCCAGGGTAGCCCAGGATTAATAGAAAACACTTCAGCTGAAAACATTTTCCAGTAATCACCCTCTGTCCTATTACCACACATTTTGGATTGAATGTAGCATAGGACAGTTCGAGTAGTTAAAAGTTGATTATAAGCCATTACGTTAAGGGCATGAAGTCTTGGAAGGCTATGCCTGCTGCCAGAATGTCTGGAGGAAAACAGTGGCATGCTTATCTTTTGAAAGACTTTTTTAAAAAATCACATCATTATATACAATAGCACAGTTAAATAAACTGTTTAGCTGAAATTTTCATTCTGGTTACAAATGAAGGGTGTTATATACAAAGTAGCTTGGGAACAGCCTCTAGGGAGGTTGGTAGATTTTTGTTTTAAGAGCCCAAGGATGATGTCTGCATTATTAGGCATATTATTTTCACCAGTTTTATAAATCATTGTTCTCAACTCATAAGCCTGGCTTATGATACAAACAAAAAGTAATTTATGGAGGGGAAAAATAAGAAAATAAAAAAGAATTAATGAACTAGGGAGTTAGTTGTTTTCTGCCACTTCAACTTTGATAAAAATTGCTATATTTGTCCACTCAAAGGAAATATCTGTTCTCAAAATTCAGAGAGTGAGTGGGCCCTGGAAGGAAGGATTCACCTTTTTAAACTCTTGGGGTCCCTGTACAGACCATTTAATACTGAGGAGGAGTGAGGGAACACAGGAAGGGTTGGTGAGCGGGAAGGAGGAAGTACTGTGGTGGAGTTCTTGCAGAATATTTTGGGGAAAACAAATAGAGAATGGAAGAGCATGGGGCTAAGAATGTAAAAGTCACCAAAAATGCAGAAGTCTGATAATTCCCATTGTTAGCAACAATGTAGGAGAAACAGAAATCCTCACACACTGCAGGTGGGTGTGTAAAGGCCTACAACCATTTTAGAAAACAGACAGTCATTACATAGTAACCCAGCCTGTGCTGGGACCTGCAATTCCCCATTTAGGTATATACTCTGGAGAAGCTCTAGAACATGTCCAGGAGCCATGTACTTTACAAGGACATATACCAGCAATGTTCAGCATAGCAAAAACAAAACAAAACAAAATAGTGGAAACTACCCATCGGTCCATCAGCAGTAGAGTGGATAAAAAACTGTGGTGAATTCATACAGTGGACAGTATATAGCAGTGAGCTACAACTGTGTATAATAATGTGGCTGAACCACAAAAACATAATGTTGAATGAAAAACGCAGGTTACAAAAGAACTTACACAGTAGGATTCCATTTATGTAAAGATCAAAAACTGGCAAAGCTAAACAATGTATGATTTAGGGGTGCATGTGCATGCATCAAAACTACTAAAGTAAACCCAGGGAATGGTTATTACAAGATTCAGAAGAGGGATTGCAAAGGTAATGGTCATATTTCATGCCTTAAAACCAGTATTCATTGTTATTATTATTATTTAAACTGTGCAAATTATTATATATTCTTTTATATGTATTATTTATTTTACAATTTTTAAAGAGCTTTTTAAAAACAAAAGTAAGCTGAGAGAGTGAGTGAGAAGCTTACTGTCTCACTCTGGAGGGGCAGAGAAGAGGGCTATACATCAGCTGAACCAAGGAAATTGTTCCAGATCTAAACTTTGGAGTTCCACTCAGGGACAGCAGGTTGTACTGAAAAAGAAGGGCCTCAAAGCTCATATACACGGTCCACAAGCCTCCACCACCACTAAAAGAGTTCTGTGGCTGCTCTTTCTAACTTGATCCACCCGGTCATCAGCAGCTTACAGTCCCCTGCTCAGTGCTGCCTGCAGGCTCTTTAGGCCTTGCTTTCCCCTCCATAAGCCTGCTGAAGCCCACAGTCTTTATCCACCTGCTGGCCCTATATCTAGAGGGATCTAGCATTTGCCAGCTACTGAGTGGATTAAAATCCTCCAGTGGCCGTTCATCACCTGCAAGATGGAGTCCAAACTTTCTGCTGCCATCATGCCTTTGCAGAGGTTCTTTCTCTGCCTGTGGTGCCATCCTCTTGTCCCCAGCCCATGGCAACCTTGGAGGATAACCCAGCTGTCACCTCCTGTATGAGCTGTACTTAGCAACTGGAGTGATTAATTGATGACATGGTCCTATCCCCATTAGACTCTGAGGCCTCCAGAACTGGAGCCTTTATTTAGTCTTCTTTTCACCATGAGTGATATTCAAAATATCAACCCATCAGCACTTCATAGACAGCAATCAATCAGAGTGAATACTGTATAAAGCTGGAGCCAGGTCCTGCAGATGTCCTCCTCCATTCCTAAACTGCTAGGTATTAACTCCTTAGTTGCTGAATCAATGGGGAGGAGGCAGGTGGGGGCAGGGGAGGGTCCAGGTAGGTGGAGTGGAGGGATAGGGGACTCAGGACAGTATATATTTTCCAACCGGTACATTAGTATTTAAATATTTTAACAACTGGCATGGCCATTATACGCTCGGCCCTCTGCATTTGAGGTTCCATATCCATGGATTTAACCAACCACAGATCAAAAATATATGAAAAAGCAATGGATGGCCATCTCTGTACTAAACATGTATAGACTTTTTTCCTTGTCATTATTCCCTAAACTATACAGTATGACAACTATTTACATAGTGTTTACATTGTATTAGCATTATAAGTAATCTAGAGATGATTTGAAGTATATGGGAGAATGTGCATAGGTTATATATAAATACTATGCCATTTTATTTTTTATTTTTTAGAGACAGGATCTTGCTCTGTCACCCAGGCTGGAGTGTAGTGGTGTGATCACAGCCCATTGCAGCCTCAAACTCCTGGACTCTCACAATCCTCCTGCCTCAGCCTCCCAAGTAGCTGGGACTACAGGCACACACCACCATACCTGGCTAACTTTTAAATTTTTATTTTTTAGAGATGGGGTCTTTTTTGTTGTTCAGGCTGGTCTCAAAGTCCTGGGCTCAAGCAATCCTCTGCCTCAGCCTCCTAAAGTGTTGAGATTACAGGCGTGAGCCACCAAGCCCAGTCTATGCCATTTGACATAAGGGACTAGAGCATCCATGGACCCTGTAAGGGGTCCTGGAACAAATCAATCCTTTATGGATATTGAAGGGCAACTATATATCAATATCTAATAGCTCAATATCCATCTGGGGACAGACAGCACTATGCCTGGTAGTAGACACTGAGTATTTACTGAAAGAACAAGATATTCCTTAAATTACATTGGAATCATTCACCATTTTCCCCCAAAAAAAGGAGAGAATCTGAGCACTGGCTCCTATAGTGAAATTCTGTTGTCTTTGCCTTCATCTCAAAAACAGATTGGTTAATGGATGGGTATATGATCCAAGTTGGTCTGATAAGCCTCAGTCCTGGGGTTTTGCTTGAATGCCCCCAACCCCTCCACCCTCTCCAATCACCTCGTCCCCAGGCTAATGTCTGGAGCTACTGGAGGCTGTCTTGCCCCCATGAAGGGGACCTGTTGAGAATGAAGCTCAAGATGGTGGAACTAAGATATGGGGAGAGTCAGGCTCCTGCAACCGGATTTAAATCCCTAGACCCAGAGGCACCTGAAGATCCACCCGGCCTGCAGCTTTCAGTTAATTGACCCAATAAATTCCCTTTCTTGCTTATGATCTTTTGACGCGTGTTTGGTTTTTGTTTTTGCTTTTTTTTTTTTTGCCTTTTACAGTCACAAGTCCAGTCTATTTCAGGTGGAAGGATGAACTTCCATTAGGAAAAACAAAAGTCGAAGGTTTTGTATGAGTATCTCTTAGTTTTTCACATCCTATACATTTTGTTGACATTTTGGTAACTCACCTTTCACCAAGTAGAACATTTGACAGATTTATAAATGAAGGAAAGTCTAGTGAGTTCATGACTGGATAGGCATGAATAGGAACAAGCAAAGTGTCATCTCCCTAAAATTAACCAGAAAAAGTCAAGTTTAACATTCTGAAGACTACAACTTTTAGACAAACTTGTAGATGCTTTATTTCTTATCTTGTTTTCATCATTAAAAAATATTTCCTTAAGAAACTTTGGCGCTTAACTACGTTAGACATACTGAGTTTTCTTAGCCATAAACAAAGCATAGAAAATTTTAAGTACTCTTTATCGAAATGATGTTCACTATTATCCAAGGAAGCTAAAGATAATGACGCCTCATAGAGATATGAAGACAGTAATCTATCTGCTTCCATTTCAGAAAATTATAAAGAAACACAATCTTTAGTGGCCCAAGAAGAAAAGAAACCAGCACAGAATCATCTGCTCCAGACAGCACAGAATAGAAAACAACGTATTGGCAAGAGGGCACAGAAACCTGCTTCTTGTCTCATATGACGTTAACCTTCAGAAGGACTTTTAACCCCTCCAGGCATAGTTTCTTTCTTTGCAAAATGGAGACAATCACATCTTTTCTTAAAGGCATTTTTAAGAATTAAAGCAGATGATGGCATTAAAATGTCAAAAGTACTGCATAAAAGTGAGGTATTATTATTAGCATTATTTGGTAGTAACAGGAAATGTGTCCTGGCATTTTATACAATGCCTGTTCTAGGGATTCTTCTTCTGTTCAGCACAGAATATTCCATCTGAAAGCAATATTCTGGTTTTTTTATTTTATTTTATTTTTTAGATGGAGTCTCACTTCGTTGCCCAGGCTGGAGTGGAGTGGAGCAACCTTGGCTCACCGCAACCTCCACCTCCTGGGTTCAAGTGATTCTCCTGCCTCAGCCTCCCGAGTAGCTGGGACTACAGGTGCATGCCACTAGGTCTGGCTAATTTTTTGTATTTTTAGTAGAGATGGGGTTTTACCATGTTGGCCAGGCTGGTCTCGAACTCCTGACCTCAGGTGATCCACCCACCTCCGCCTCCCAAAGTGCAGGGATTACACACATGAGCCACCACGCCTGGCCATTTTTATTTTTTTTTTAATTGAAACTCCAAAAAAAAAATAATGGTCTACCACATTCTTAAGGAAATGTGCTTCTTGATCTAAAATACTATTGTGGGTATGTTGGGTCTAAGGTTCTTTCCCTCCCCCTATGGAAATGCATCTCTAATATGACAATGTGAGTCAGAGACAACACTATCAATTTATAAAAGTTAACTTTGCAAATTTTTATAACTTTTTTGGAAAGAAAAAGTGAAATGCTTTCAAGGCAAGTCACCTTATTGTACAGATTGTAGGAAATTTGCTTGAAAAGAAAAAAAGTAGAAACTCATTTGTTACTAATGTATACTCTTCTGTTTTGGTTTTGAAACATCAATAATTTAGCTAACCTAAGGGCTTCTCAAGCTGAAGACTGAGTCTGGACTATAGAGCAAAGGGAGGGGCAGAGGGGACAGTTTTAAGAGAAGGAATGACAGCAGCTCTGGCTGGAGGCCAAAGGATGAATTAGGTGACCTAGGAAAGGCTCAGAAGAACTCAAACAGTTCCCACCTCCCGGAACCACCCCTATCCCCTGCACCAGGGCTGCCTCTGCAGACATTCCCAGGCATAGGCCAGTGGCTCGCGTTTATAATCATAACTTGGATGGTTGTTAATTTTTCAACCTAGCATTTAAGGGAGTATGTTGAAGTTATTTGAAAAGGCTTTGGCAACTGCCAGCACCACATGATAGATGAAGCTTTAGGCACAGGGCAGTGGGAAGCCTGCAGCAAACCGCGTCTCCTGACTCTGTCCAGGTCCTCTGCAGCCTAACACTTTCCCATCTTGGGCCATGTCACTGGGCAACAAGCTTTGCACGCCAGTCACACTGGTGACCTGGGGAACACCCAGTACTGGGCCAAGAAAGCTCTCAGTGGTCATTCCACCTCTCTTTCTGCCACCCTTAAGAATGTAATTTTTAACCCACCATCAAAAAAAAAAAAAAAAAAGCAATTTTAAGAGACCCACCTTACAGTGAATACGGATGCAGTCATAATAGTATCGCCACTCATCTGGAGAAAATGTAACGGTGACTGTGAGGGACAAGCCAGGGACCAGGTGGTGTTCCTGGAAGACAGGTGGGATCTTGTTGGGACAAGCCCCGGACTGCACAGAGAGCAGCACCAGGGGTGACAACACACCACACACCCACCCCACACAGGCCTGAAATGCAGACAACCGCACCATGGGAGAACAGGTAAACCAATGACACTTACCTTTCTTACATAATTGATCTCAAAGTATTTGGTTTGCGGGGGTAAAATATGAACACTTGTGTCTTCATTGGAAACATTGACCAGATGCTGGGAGAGAAAAAGAAGTATTTAGAGGAAATACACGGCTTTGTTTATTTGCATATTCATCTCATTTATGTAGACTTCATCAGTTCCTAAAAGAATTTGAGGAGATATCCTGTATTTTTCAACTTTTCAAAATATTTGAAATACATTATACACCATTTAAAGAATAATAAACATAACACACACCATTTCAAGAATTATAAAACGTGCCCCATGTCCCCACTTTCCCCCTTAGGAACAGTACCTGCAGTACCCTCCCACCCCAGCCCGAGACTTAGCATACTTTAGAGCCCCCTCCCCATAGTCCTGAATGTTACTGCAAGTGCTTTTTGTTTAATAGAATTTAGTCCTGTGATTCAATCGAGCTAAGAAGTCAGGCACCAACTCCTACAGGTTCTCTAATTACATGCCACTGGTTTAGGGACCAGAGGACACTGAAACTCTCAGAAAGTCAGGAAAAAGAATGTGGCTAAGACAGCCTCCAATCCATGCCTGAGCAGCTGAAAAGGAAGTCAAGGGTGGGAATTCTCTGACAGTGACAGAAGGCCATCCCTGTGAGGCAGGATCATCTGGTGGATACGTCAGCTAGGTCTCTGAGGAAAGAGGTGTTTTTCCTTCCTTTGTTTGAAAGGGACACAAGAACTTCGATTTCTGGGGATCTGGGCTTTGCCTGGGTCAGGCGAAGGTTAAGAGACCTTTGGTTTCTGAAGTCTAGGCCAGAGGCTGGGCCTGTCCCAGGGGCTTAGAAGGCCCATTGCTTGAGGCCTGACATGCTTCAATGCACTAAATTAGACTTAAACATTCTCTCCTGATGAGGGTACACTGTGTTTGCCTGTGTTTTTTTTGTTGTTGTTGTTGGTTTTTTATATTTTATTTTTGAGATAGGGTCTTTCTGTGTTGCTCGGGCTGCAGTGCAGTGGCACAATCATAGCTCTCTGAAGCCTCGAACTTCTGGGTTCAAGCAAACCTCCTGCCTTTGCTCCTGAGTGACTGGTATTATAGGCATGCACCACCATGCCCAGGTAATTTTTTTTAAAATTTCTTGTAGCGATGGGGTGTCACTATGTTGTCCAGGCTGGTCTCAAACTCCTGGGCTCAAGAGATCTTCTCAGGTTGGAAAGTGTTGGGATTACAGGTGTAAGCCACTGTGTCTGGTCATGCATGTGTTTAAAAAGTTCTTATTTGTTACATGTGAACATTCTTAAAGCATTACAATTTTTGTGATCCTGTTTTGGTGTATCTTCCCTTTCTTACAAAACTTGTTAAAAGCCCAAACAAAAAGTTTCCCAGGCCTCTCTTGGCCTCCAAGGGGCCCTGCACATGGACAGTCTTGGTGAAGGGATGAGTTCCCAGGGGCCAGACCCATGAGAGCAGCCCTAGTGAGAGAGACTTGGAGGAGAGGTGTGCTGAGTTCATCATACTCAGAGCCCTGGGGTGACAGGACCCACCTGAGGATGGAGAGGGGCCACTCAGTCCCAGGCCTGGAAGCCTTAACAAAGAGCTCTGTCCCCATGCTTCTCACTGGGGGAGGGCTGTCAAGTCCTCAAGCTGGAAGTTCCAGTTCCAGGAAGAACTGGAAGCAGAAGTGGTTCTATCATCTGTTATTACTTAAAAATAGTTCAGTAAGAACACTGCAACAAACAAGGGTGTATAAGCTGGTTTTAATATGTACCCTGGGAGTGGTTAAGCTTAGAGGAAATCAGCAATCTGCACTCTAGGAGTGCTTTTTTTTTTTTTTTTTTTTTTGAGACAGAGTCTTGCTCTGTTGCCCAGGCTGGAGTGTAGTGGTGCAATCTTGGCTCACTGCAGCCTCTGCCTCCCGGGTTCAAGTGATTCTCCTGCCTCAGCCTCCTGAGTAGCTGGGATTACAAGTGCATGCCACCAGGACCGGCTAATTTTTGTATTTTTAGTAGAGACAGACGGGGTTTTACCATGTTGGTCAGGCTGGTCTTGAACTCCTGACCTCATGATCCATCCACCTCGGACTCCCAAAGTGCTGGGATTACAGTTGTGAGCCACCATGCCTGGCTTCTAGGAGTGCTTTGTGAGCACTGAAGGATCCTAACCCAGCATCTACAGTCCAGAGGCAGCCACCAGAGTGTTTCAATTATGCCACCTAAGTCCATTCTGGAGAGTCTTCTATAGCAGCAGAAAGGATACTCAGAATCTATGGATTAACTAGAAATATTCCAGGCATTTCCACTCTCAAACAAAAGGGGTATGAGAATCTGGTGAGCACAAAAGACCAATATCCTTTAGAATGACATTTAAGGGCCCCAGACTCCCTTAGTCCCCCATGCTCTGCACTTTACTAAAGTATTCGGCCAGTCAGTTGTCATATCTGCCGCCATCAAAGCCTCCCCGCTAGGAACTACAGCTGGGACTTTGTGAGATTACAAACACAATGATCTTTTTGCCTGCTTGCTAGTAAGTGTTCATATGTGTTGCAGAGTGTCTTCTCAGACCTGTTTGCTGCAGCAGACCACCTGTAGCAAGGTTGCTGAGGAGTGGACCTATGACTCTCACATGCTGTCAGGGTCAGACTCTCAATATCTGCCTGACAATTAGAAATAAGCTCACTGGCTTAGATCAGTTTCCAGCAAGCGACATTATGGGCAGAAGACCAGAACAGAGATCTGTCCTCAAAGGTGCTGGGTTGGCTCCATTTTTCCAGTATTCCTGTATGGTCCCATGGAAGACAGGAACCTAAACTCCCAAAACTGGAGATCCAGCCAGCATCTATGGACAAATAAAGAGACCTGACCTTTCCTCCAACCTGAGTGTGTCAGAGCAAATCCAAATCTACCCACTACCCATTTGAACATGAAGGGGGCATGCTAGAATTCATGACATAGTATCTATATTGCCAAGTGAGTAAAAAATTTGCAATAGGAGGGTCACACCTGTAATCCCAGCACTTTTGGAGGTCGAGGCAGGTGGATCACCTGAGGTAAGGAGTTTGAGACCAGTCTGGCCAACATGGTGAAACCCCATCTCTACTAATAATACAAAAATAGCTGGGCATGGTGGTGGGAGCCTGTAATCCCAGCTACTCGGGAGGCTGAGGCAGGAGAATTGCTTGAACCGGGAGGTGGAGGTTGCAGTGAGCTGAGATCGCGCCATTGCACTCCAGCCTGGGTGACAAGAGCGAAACTCTGTCTCAAAAAAAAAAAGAAAAAAAAATGTAGCAATAAGAAAATACTAGATGATTTTCTTAAAGAATAAAACAACATAGATCCAATTTGTGAAAATAACATACATTATTTGACTATAGTTTCCCATGTCCACCTTTAAAAGATTCTTGAACTGGAATTGTTCATTTGGATCAACAGAGAAATAAGAAACAACAAACTCAAACAAAAGTGTAGATATTTAGTTAATAGGAGCTCAGAAATAGGAAGAAAATGTTCAGCTTCTGCTTAAGATCTGAAGTGAAATGGAGACTAGTGGAGACAGAAGGCCTGGATAGCTGGGTGCAGTGGCTCACGACTGTAATCCCAGCTACTTGGGAGGCAAAGGTGGGGGAGGATCACTTGAGCCCAGGAGTTTGAGGCAGCAGTGAGCTGTGATCCACATGGCGGATGGCAGAGAAGGCAGTCACCAGACATAGTGATGGTGCGGGCAGGGATATTTCAACCAAATAATGCCTAAGACAATTCCAGGGGACATCGTGCCAATGAGCTTTTTCAATGAACTTAAAACAACAACAAAACATGACACATTATAGCAAAAAATGAACAGCTTATTTTCTACACTTTAGAAAACAAAGTCAACATCCAAAAGACTGACTTCTAAAATAGGAAGATTTTATTAATTTTGCAGTTCTCAATTTTTGGTTGCAAATACTCATTACTTCCCATAATCATCCATGTTCTTTGTGCTATCAAAGATTTGTCTGAGCCCAGGAAGACTGCAGAGGCCATTTTGTGCAATGTCCTTATTTCATGAAGACACAGTGACCTGGTACTGTCCATGCCACAGGGTGAGTGCAAGACCTGGGCCTAGAACCTGGTCTGCAGCGCTGGGCTAGGGCTCTTTCCACTACATCCTACCGTCTCATGGCTCAGTGCATCTCAGTGCTCAGCCTGCATTTCCTATCTTTCTTTTTATACTTTATCAGCAGATCAGCTTTATTTTTAGATCGTTATAAATAATATCCCTTCAGGGATAAAATGGCAGTCCTGCCTTTCCATTTATAACTAAAACTGGGGAAAATAATAATCATTCAAAGGAAAAACAAACCTTGGGAAAATGAATAAAGTGCTTAGAAAGTGTATGTTAAATTAATATGAAGAGTTTATTTGAAAACATAACAAAACACAAGTAATCCAGCGTTACCCTTAGGCAAGATAAAATTGCCTAAAATCCTACCCTGTGTTTCAATTTTTGGTCAGTAGACCTCCTAGTCCCTCCAGGATCTCTGTTCCCCTGGGAGCTGACCCTCTGCTGGCCCGGGGGTCCCTGTTTCCTTGGTGCTGTCTCCACAGGGCACCATATTTACTCCAAAGTGAAATTCAGCCCCTTCTAGAGTTTTTCAGAACTGCTTCCCACTCCACAAAAACCCCACAAAAACCATCAACCACATTTCAAATAGTCATAAGTTTAACAGCCATTACTCAGGGTTTATAGGAATTTCCCCAAGAGAGCTCACAGCTCTCTTCACTCCCAATCCCATGCTGCTTCAGGCTCCCTTCTGTGTCTCCTCAGGACAGTCTGTTCTCCTCCTTCTAGAGGGAACGGCAGAACCTGCCCTCCAGTGAAGTCTTGGCTTGGAGTGGGTCCCGACCCTTCAAACACAACACTTTGGCCTGCAAGTTCAGTGGCACAGCTTCTCAAAGAAGGTTCATACTTAACACGAGGGATCCGGGGACAAATTCAGGCAGCCTTATAAGTTCTTTAAAGCGTTTTATTTTAAAATGCATCTTGCTCATGCATTTGCTCTAAAATTTTGCTCTATATTGCATTTCTCCAAAATGTAAGAGTAAAATCGATGCTCTAGAAAGATGTACTATGTTTATACTGTGGCTTCAATTCTCCCATCCCCACACACTGAGAAGCCAATGGGATTCATGGCCCTGATTTTGAGATGCCAGATCTTCAGGGTCTCTAAGGCTGTAATAGAATAGGTCTCTAATGTAAACTGATGTAAAAACAAATATTATTTGACAAAGCCAGAAGAAACTGTTCATTTATTTAAGATAAGACTTTTTAAGCTAACAATTTTGTTTTGGGCTGGCAACAGCAACACTGGTTGTCTTGAAGGAAAATTGATGGATTATTTACTTAATAATTTCCAGGACCAAATCACTCCACAAAGGTAAAAACAAATTTAAGGGGTCTTGGTTTTGAGAAAACCAGGGACCATTATTTCAAATTTTAAAGTAAACTGAAACACTGATTTCAATATGAATGCAAGCAAAATGTTTCAGATCCTTTAGCCAGATCTGGATTGATCTGAAATGTTAATGAACAATTTATTTGTGGTTTTAAATACACATTCAGTCATTCCATTCTTGGGCAATTTGCATAGCTTGCTGTAGCAAAACCAAGATAAAAGCAGTTGTTGGATTTTCCACCTTGTTTGGCAAGAATTTCAAGGTAATTGCCTTAAGCTTCCGCTTCACTTTGCCGTGGAAACTGGGGGCTGGCTCTCCCAAGATTTCCGAGAATGTTATTAAGATGAAATCACTTTACCTTTATCTATTTCTGTTTGATTTAATGTCTGATCGAAGCAATATGACCACCTACACTTTACATTGTATTTACTTGGAATTAATGAGCCTCTACCACTCTCCTAATAACCTCACAACTCTTATAATAAAGTGAGTTCCACATCCTTCACTCACAAGTGCTTGTTGGGTGCCTTCTGTATGTCAGGCACTGCACGAGGTTCCGGGGAATCAGCAATATGAAAGACAGACATGGTCTCCGTTCTGCAGCAGAATGACACCGAGCTGAGGCTTCATATCTTTTTCAATAACTAAACCATACTCCCTTGCTCCCCATAAATTCTCAGTGGGGGTGAAATCACCCACAAGGGAAGGAAGTGAAAATTGATTCTTGGGAGGACAAAGGAATCTTAGACATTGCGATGTCTACAACCTTCCAAAGCTCAATCCTACCTGACAAAATCTTATTCCTTAGTATTTAGTTTCTCTCATTCATGTCTCCCTAGGGGATGCTAATGAAAGAAAAGGTTGAGAACCACATTATCCTCTAAAATTCCACTAAGTTGATCTTCCTCAAATGCATCATAATCCTGCTCAAAAATACTTCCTTAACTTCCTGCTGCTTTCTGAATCACATGCACACTTCTTATGTTGATATTCTTGTCCCAACTCACATGTCCCACCTTCTCCATCACCCGCTCCAAAGCCCTACCATCCAGGCAAACCAGCCTCCAAATACGCCGTTTGTTGGCTCAACTCAAGTCCCTGCATGTCTTTCTCTAGGCCCCGAATGCCTTCTCCCCACTTCCTACTTGGCTTTTGGGCTATCCCCAATGGCCTCTCCTCCACACGCCTCTAACACCCTCCTACAGAGGTGAAACGGTGCCTTTTCTCCACAGAACATTTTCTTCGGACTTTCTCATGCCACCTTGCTTGCCTGGTCTCATGTTTGAGTTATTTGGTGGTTTTGAAACACTTTCTGCTACTTGGAAAACTCCTTGATTTTACTTATCTTAGCATTTCCCATAATGCTTCAACAATTTGTTTGGCATGTAATGGGGACTCTCACCAACTATGTGTGAAATTAAACAGAAGAAAATCCTTAACTCTATTAGAAACAAGGTAACATCAACCAGACAGTACACCTTCGTTAGAGATAACAAAATAATATGCAATTTCTTATTTATTTATTTCTTATTAAAGAAATAAATATTTCTATTTATTTCTTATTAAAGAAATAAATAGTAAAGTGTACAATAATATGATTAAAATTATGAGGAGGCTAAAATATTTTTAAGTTTAGTAACATTACTGGAATCACTAATATTATACTAAGCAAAAAAAAAAAAAAAAAAAAAAAAGGCCAGTTTTAAGAAGCTATGTTGTGACCCAAAAGTGTTATGTTGTTAATTTTTTTGGTATAGCAACTTTTTAACTTACCAGTTCATTATTAACTCTAATAGTTGCCATCATTTAAAAAATGTCAATATTTCTTGAAACTACAGGACTCTTAGCAAGCTAGTTATGACTATGTAATTCTGAGGAAAGTCTATTTTAAGGAAGGTGAGCCCTCCTCTTCCGAACCCACACAGGTGGAAAATATCCTAGGGCTAGTGACAAAAGTTATAAAACATTTATTATAAAAAAGAATTGTGACTTAATATTCTTAAGGTTGCAATATTCCCCAAATTGATCTACAGATTCAATGCAATTCCCATCAAAATCCCAAAAGTATTCTTGCAGAAATTGAAAAGCTGATCCTAAAATTCATTTGGAATTGCAAGGAACCCAGAATAGCCAACATGGTCTTGAAAAAGAACAAAACTGGAGGACTCGCACTTCCTGATTTCAAAATTTACCACAAGCTACAGTAATTAAGGGTGGTACTTCCATAAGTGTAGGCATACAGATCAATGGAGTGGAAACGGGGGTTCAGAAATAAACTCTTACATTTACAGTAAATTGATTTTCAGCAAGAGGGCCAAGACCATTCAATGGGGGAAAGAACAGTCCTTTCAACAAATAATGGTAGAACATGCAAAAGATTGAAGTTGAACCCCTACCTCACACAATACATAAAAATTAACTCAAAATAAACTATAGGTCTAAATATGAAAGCTAAAACTATAAAACTCTTAGAAGAAAACACAGGAGTAAGTCTTTATGACTTTGTTAGTTGTTTCTTTAATACCCTAAATTTGTAGTATGGCAGCCACAGGAATCTAACAAACCATATAACCCAATAATGCTCCTCCTATGTATATCTCCAAGAGAATGGTAAATATGTCCACAAAAGCAAGCCCATGAATGTTCATAGCAGCATCATTCATGACAGCCCGAATGTGGAAACAACCCAACATCCATCAGCTGATAAGTGGATAAACCGAATGTGATCTATCCACACAATGGAATGCTGTTCAGCCATAAAAGGGGATAAAGTACTGCTACATGCTATGACTTGGATAAGGCTGGAAAACATTATGCTAAGTGAAAGAAGTCAGTCACAAGAGACCAGGTATTGTATGATTGCGTTCATATGAAATGTCCAGGAAGAGGCAAATCCATAGACAGAAACTGGATGAGTGATTGCCTAGGGTGGGAGTGGGATGGGAATAGGGGATGAGGAGTGACTGAAAGTGGGTGTGGGGTTTCTTCTTCAAGTGATAAAAATGTTCTCAACTTAGATTGTGGCAATGGTTGCACAACTCTGAGAACATACTAAAAATTATTGAATTGTATACATACTGTAAATGGGTAAATTTATGGTAATAAATGATCGCTCAATAAAGCAGTAAGAAAAGAATGAAAGCATAAGGAGCAAGTAATAAAATTTTATCTTAGCCTTTGGCATATATTTCATTTATAAACAATTAGGAATTATGAATCATAATTATTTTAGATCTATCCTACCACAGAATAGACAGCAAACCTTATAACCACGAACAGTAGGCTTCAAAATGAATCATTAACTTTGTTCTTTGATGCTGTGTTGTAAGAAATGTGACCTTGGAGGTTGATGGGTGAAGTTCCTAATAACAGTTTCAAATCCTAACCCTTTTCCTAAGAGGAAATACTTGGCACCTAACAGGTTCCCCTCCTCATCTATTCTCGCTACTCACTTCATTGTATAAGGATTCATGGAAACCGTGTTCTCCTCTGTTCTTTGGGGTCTTCCTGACAGAAATTTCCTTCCCAATAGTTTTACTATTTGTCAGTTTCCTCCAGTGTTTTGCCTCACTCTAAACAATGGAACGTGATAATTAGAACTTTCTTAAAATGATCTACCTTAAGATACAGCTTCTAAGAATGCTGTACATCTAAACGTAGTCTTGTGGTGGCTGGAGACAGGGCCAGAGGAGGGACATCACACACAAAGGCAGCGTCTCAGAGGGCGCATGTGAAAAGAGCCCACCTCCACCCCTCCCCAACAACATATGGGGCCAGTTTGGCCTGGATCTAGGGCAGAACTGGGGTAGTTCTGAGAAGTACTGCCAGGCATGACTAGGGGATCATGGTGAAGTCACTAGGTTGTTCAGGTCCGTTTATGCACAGGATGCTTAGGTGGGATCCTGAAGTAAGGCAGAGCCCACCCTAGTCAACATCCAGGTCAATGAAGGGGACCCAGGAAGGGCTGGGCCTCAGTGTGGCTCTGTGCTAAACAGCAGTTGCTATAGGCTTTGGCTACTTTGCAGTCCAGCCCTTCAGCTGTCTCTTCAGGAGCCTGTTCAGTGGGGCTGACCCCTGCCTCCCTGGACCTAGACAGATTCTGTCTGGCCAGAGTGACTGATTAGGCATGGACATCTGACCCAAGCAGGTAAAAGGAAGCCCTGGCTGGAGCTTCGTAGGAAAGGGACACCCCTCTTCCTGGTGCTATAGGCCTGGAGCAAGAGTGATCTGGAGAAAGGCAGCCCAGGAGCCAAATTCTGCCTCTGACACTTAGCAGCTCTGTGTCCTTGAATAAATTATTTAACCTTTTGAGATCTCTGTTTCCTCATCTAAATATATAATGAAAGGAATAATGCAGCCTCCCTAGAACTAGCATAAGGATTAAATTAAATAATGTAAATCATGAAGCACAGCACCTGGCCCCTATGAGTCACTCAGCAATGACACCTATCTGGAAAGACTGCAAGGGGTGCCTTTGGCAGGAGGAAAGTAACTTGTGCAAGACATTGATGCAACCTTAAAGTTTCTCATCATAGAACTACCTTTCTGGCCCAATTTACTCTTGCACTATGGCTGATTATGCTGTGCTTTAGATAAGTGAATAATATAAATTCAGAACATTTTTGTCACTTCATTATGATGATTAATTATCCCATTTAAAGAGTACCTACCAGAATCTGTTGGTGTTGTTTTTCTACTTGATAGCCTCCAAAATGTATTATGCCAGGTCTTGCCTGTATGACCTTATTATTCACAAGTTTTGCATAAACCTCTATAAAAACAATGTAGATAAGCACATCATGAGACATCAAAGAAAATATTAAATTAAAGTTGATCCTTATTAACATAGCTTTCTTTAATTTAGGGCATTTTAAGCACATGAAAGTTGCAGACATTGGATCCAGCTGTCAACAAGATTAATTATCTGTTCTAAATAAACTGAACTCCTTCTCCCTCTCTATTTTTAAACATCACTTGGGAGATACTGTCATTACAATACAAAGTCAGGTAGATTGTCTGTCACCTAGTAAAAGAATTTGCTCTTCACACATTTTGTACACATCTTTGTCATAAATCACCAGCTCATAAAGAGCACATGGCCTGTCTTTGCTCTGCCCAGCACTGAGATTACTTATTACATAATACCCAGCTCAAGGTATCCAAACACCACACTTAATTTTATTACTATGTATTTAACTTTTATTATTTGATTTCCTCTGATTAGAATTACAATGTGATGTAGAGTAATATTAAAACTTAAAGCTCTGAAAAGTTATCACTCGGAACTGTAAGTCTCAAACTGCTTTTGGTGTCATGTGAATGTCCCTTTTAAACGGCTGAGCTCACAAAAGTGTCCAGGTCTACGAAAATTTTCACAGCTCTTTATTTAGGCAGGAGCAGATGTGTGGAGAAGGTACTGAGAACCCACTCTATGTAAGTGCTTTGTGCCAGGCAGTGCTATGCATACATTTGTTTATAATCCTCACTGTTTATCATCCAGCCTTTTGAGGTAGGTATTATTTCTACTTTACAGATGAAGGAGGTAAGACTTAACAAGGTTAAGAAACTTGCCCACAGCTGGTAATCAAAAATAAAAGCTAGGCATGGTGGCTCACACCTGTAATCCCAGCATTTTGGCAGGCTGAGACAAGAGGATTGCTTGAGCCCAGGAGTTAGAGACCAGCCTGGGCAACACAGTGAGACCATGTCTCTACAGGAAATTTTAAAATTAGCTGGGTGTGGTGGTGTGTGCTCGTGATCCCAGCTACATAGGAGGTTGAGGTGTAAGGAACACTTGAGCCCAGAAGATCGAGGCTGCAGTGAGCTGTGATTGTACCACTGCTCTCCAGCCTGGACAACAGAACAACACCGTCTCAAAAAATGAAAAACAAACAAACAAAAAAATCAACCCTAGGTCTGTCTGATTCCAACCATTAATCTGCCTTCCTCATGAATGTACTGTCCACCTTCTTATAAATGATAACATTTGACTTTGACTGCATCCAAATCTTATGAGGCACAGACACCCTCACCCCATCCCTTTCTTTGATCATCATAATTCTAGGATACATCTGAAGTGGGTGTGAAACATTTGGTGTTTTTTTCTTCTCATCAGGTGAGCTGTCACTGTCATCCACTTGGGCCAAACTGAACAGGTACAATGGGTTAAGGCTGGTGTGTTAGGGGAACTGATAATCTCTGTAGGTTATTATTTGTAATTTTTAAGCACTGAAATGACCATATTCTGTGATTTTTAAATTTATTTATTTTTATTTTTATTGATTGATTATCTTTTTTTGAGAGGGAGGGAGTCTCGCTCTGTTGCCCAGACTGGAGTGCAGTGGCGCCATCTTGGCTCACTGCAACCTCTGCCTCCTGGGTTCAAGTGATTCTCCTGCCTTAGCCTCCCAAGTAGCTGAGATTACAGGCGTCTGCCACCACACCCAGCTAATTTTTGTATTTTAGTAGAGTTGGGGTTTCACCATGTTGTTCAGGCTGGTCTCAAACTCCTGACCTCAAATGATCCGACCGCCTTGGCCTCCCAAAGTGCTGGGATTATAGGAGTGAGCCACCGCACCTGGCCTATTCTATGATTTTTTTAATGTTGAAAGATTTTATTTTAGATCCACAAAGTAGATATAAAACTGGGATTTTTCTTCTAATGCCCAGAAATGGTCAATTTTCACTTGACAAGTTCTACAGTGACAAAAGAACCATATCCAAATACAGTATTATGTCCTCACATTTGAGATGGGCTTTGAAAGATGAGTGAAGGGTAACCAAGCATGTTAAGAGCTAGACCCATGGCTCTGGTGGCTCAACACCAGCTCTCCACTTACCAGGTATGCCATGTTGGGGAAATAATGTGGCCTCTTTGAGTTTCACCTTCTCCAAGAGTAAAATATAAATAGATCCTACCTCATGATGTATTGGTATGTGGATTGAATGGGAAAAATGTAGGCAAAATGATTATCCTTTTCCATAATAGCTATAGGATTTCCCAGGCTTTCCAGGCTACAGGATATGTACGTGAAAAGGCAAAAAGGTCTAAAATGCGTGTGGTGTGAAGGACAGGAAGGAACCTCATGTAGCCAGAACTAGAAATGAGTGGGGCATGGCGATGGGGATGGTGCTGGATGGACAGGTTCAGATCAGACAGTGAAGGGGGCCAAGTAAAGGAATTGTGACTTCATTCTGTATGCAAGGGGGACTGTTGGGAGTTTGAGAAGATTAGGGATAAAAGCCAGCCAGGATTTTAGAAAGCAAACTGACAGGAGGAGAATGTGGTGGGGGAGGAGTCCCAGTGGCCCGCTGAACATGAGAAACAAGATAGGGGAGCAGATAGGAAAGACATTAGAAGAAATGGAAGCAACAGAACTTGATTAATTTACATACCCCACAAAAATCTATCAGTTAAGCAGATGGATCTAAATAGAACTACTGTTCTTAGTAATAAAAATTAGTATAAGCCTATAAAATGATATAGATAAATCAGCACTAAAAGTCCCATTATGCTTTCTGGACTTTGGCTCGCCTGGGAAGATGTGAGCTGTAAAGCAAATCTGTCTTCTAGCCACTTACTTGATTCTAGGAGGTGATTAGGTACTTCTTTTCTTTTCTTTGGCTCCTCCACTAGGTTCTTCAAGAGGTGGGGTGATGCATTATTAAAGGGTTCTTTAGCATTCTTTAGTCCTCTGCTGGGGATTTTCACCACTGCCATTTTATCATGAAAAATGAAGTCTTCTTTTTAGAGCCAAAGGTCGTGTCCTGGGGAGGAAAGAGCAGCAGTATAATCATCCATGAGAAACCATGCACATTTTTTTCTCTTTCTTTGATAAATGTACCTCGTCTCTGTGTGGTTTACTGTGGTTCATGCCCTCCCTGGCTCTCCTCTCTGCGGGCCACTCCATTCCCACACATGACTGTCCCATTAATCTTCTTACATAACCCATCGCAACCCAATGTCATGCCATTGCTCCAAACCCTTCTGTGGTCCTTGATTCTCCCCAGGAGCTTTTCCTGAAATGTACTTCTGAGATGCTTCTTGAGCTCATTGCAGGGGCCCGAGAAGGGAAAAATAAAGGCTCTCAATGAAACAAGTTTGGAAAGTATTGATGTAAACAGTTAAGTAAGACTCTTTCAAATAAGACTCTTCTTTCAGAGATTTCTCTAAATGAGTTTCTTAAGAGTATGTGACTATGGAAGCCTTTAACACTTGGAGGCACTGTTTACAGGACACTGGCATTTCAGAGTCACCCTCATCCATCCCTCTGCTAACAGGGTGATGAGGACGGGGTGATGAGGAGGGAGTGATGAGCAGGGGGTGATGAGGAGGTGGTGAAACCTACGGCCAGCCAGGTGCCAGACATGGGGGCATTCCAGCTCTGTGGATCTCGGTTCATGTCGAACCCTGTGTCCGACTTGCCTTCCCTTAACACACTCATTTTAAGTTCCACTTTCTTCATGAAGTTCACAGTGATCCCAACACACTTTAACATTCTTTAGCAATCACTGCTTCTATTACTCATTTGGTGTTAACAATTTATAGCCCTGTAACAACATTTTACAAATCTCACATTCCCTTATATATTGCACAACTAAATCTCTTAACTTGGGGCCCTTGTGCAGGCCATGGGGCTGGTCGGTGAAGCCTCTGAAATGGAATGTTAATTAGTGTGGATCTTTATGTGTTTTTTCGGTTTTGTTTTTTCTGGAGAAGAACCATAGCTTCAGACTCCCGAGACGGACAGCATCAAGCGACACGCAGTGAATCTATGGAGGGAGGCGCTTAACAATCACTTTCAGAAAGTTCTCCCTTCCCCTCCCCTCTTTTCCCCTCCCCTCGCACCACCTCTCATAGCATCGCTGAAGGCTGCATGGCCCCCTCCTCACCCGCTTCCCTTCCCTCCAGCCCTTCAACGCCAGCCATAGGATCACCCTGCAGCCCGTCTCCTCCCGGAGCCTCACATCCCCTGTGCTTCAGGCAGGCCCAGGTGCCAGGCGGTCTCCACGCCGTCCACACGCCGGCTCGCCCACAGCCCCGGTAGGGCTGGCTCCGAGTCTCAACCGCCGCACCCTCGTTCCCTCGCCCCATCCTCTACCGGGCAGGCCCTCTCACCCCGGCCAAGCGCCTCCTCCCCTCCGCGACCTTTCATTCCACTCCTGCTAAGGGTCAGGGTCGCCCCAGGCCCGCGCACCGCTCCCCCCACCATCCTCATGTCACCCTCTGGACCCGACCTCTTCTCGGACCCAAGCCGCGGCCGACTTGCGGCTGGATACCACCCGGGGCTCGGTAGCCTCAGCAGCTAGGCTGCGGCGCCCCAGCGGCCGACCGTGGGCCACCCGGGCCCCAGGTCCCTGGCCGCTCACCCTGGAGGTAGTTCCCAGGCCGGATTCGGCCGGCGCCCGCTTGGAGCGTCGCCATGACGACGCGGACGTGCTCCCAGGGCAGGCGGCCGGGCGCGACCAAACGCCCCAGGGCGGGGGAGCCGGGCTGCTGCGGACCAGGACCGGAGGCGACGGGTGACTCCTGGGAGCTCGGAGCAGTTTGCTGGGCCTGGTCAAGAATAGACAGCGCGACTTATCGCATGGGATACGAATGGATTCCCGAGGGGACATGAGAAAGTTGGAAACACCACACACTGGAACCCTTCAAGAGTGGAGCGCGGGAGAGAAGATGGACGGGGCGGAGCCGCCCGAGCCAGTGGGCGGGGCTTCACCTGACAGGCATCACTCATGATGCCCACTTTCTTGTAGTTTGTTTTACATTTTCTGTTACGGTAAATTTCAAACATACACAAAGGCAGACCGAATGGTAAAATAGATCTTCAACACCCAGCTGCAACGATGATCAAATCCTAGCCAATCCTGTTTCATCCGTATCTTTCCCTGACTCCTTGTATTATTTTGAAGAAAATCCCAGATATTTCATCCATAAATATTTCAAAATATACCTCCAAAAGATAAGGATTCTTAAAAAAACCCACAATACCTTAAAAATTATAATTTATTAACATCTTCAAATTATCTCATGTCATATTTATTTTTAGAGTTTGAATCAGAATTCAAATACAATTTGCAAATTGGAATAGATTGATTGTCTTTTAGGTCTCTTTTCATCAACAGATTCCTTTTTCACCTCTTTTTTAGTTGTTGCAATTTATTCATTGAAGATACTGTTTCTGTCCTTGATACTGATATTTAGCAGTTGTAAACATGAAACCGCGCCCGCTCCTCTGACTTCCTGCCCTGTTCATTCCACCCTGCTCATCCATGAATATCATTTTTTTCGAAGGCAGCTCAAACTTCTCTTTTCCCAGGAACTGTCCTTGTCTCACTCCCTCCTTGTATGGCTTTGATGCTTGCTTGATGTTATTTATGGCTTCACGTTGACGAGAGGCTATAGTAAGAGTCCAGTGAGGGTAACCTGTCTTGCCTACGTTGCCACTTGTACTGGATGCGTATATTCCCTCCCTGCTCTTTCCCAATGGGAAATGTTCATTTTTTCCATCTTCCCATTCTCTAATTCCTCTCTGTCCCCTACCATTATTACTTACTAAAAATCTCCCCATCTTTCAAGGCTAGCTCTAGATAAGGTCTCCTCTCCTCCCCACCCTCCTCCTAACCCACCAGTCCGGAAGGACTCTTTCCCTCCTCTGGGCTTCCATAACCCTTTGTTCCGCCATCTTTATATTGCACCCAACATGATTCATGTCTGTAACTTAAACTGCAGAATTCTTAGGGGAGGGAAATGTACCTTGTCTTAGGATCTCCCAGAGCCCTTGACGGCACAGGTTTTTTTTTTTTCCTCGAGACAGAGTTTTGCTTTTGTTGCCCAGGCTGGAATGCAATGGCCCAATCTCGGCTCACTGCAACCTCTGCCTCCCGGGTTCAAGCGACTCTCTTGCCTCAGCCTCCGGAGTAGCTGGGATTGGATTATAGGCTCCCGCCACCACGCCCAGCTAATTGTTTGTATTTTCAGTAGAGACGGGGTTTCGCCATGTTGGCCAGGCTGGTCTCAAACTCCTGACCTCAGGTGATCCACCGGCCTCGGCCTCCCAAAATGCTGGGATTACAGGCGTGAGCCACGGTGCCCGGCCACCTTGACACAGTTCTTTGTCCATATTGATTACTCAGTAACTGTTGGCCAAGGGGGTGAAACAATTCATTTTTTTTTTTTTTTTTTTTGAGAAGGAGTCTCGCTCTTTCACCCAGGCTGGAGTGCAGTGGCGCGATCTCGGCTCACTGCAGGCTCCGCCCCCGGGGTTCACGCCATTCTCCTGCCTCAGCCTCCCGCGTAGCTGGGACTACAGGCGCCCGCCACCTCGCCCGGCTAATGTTTTGTATTTTTTTAAATAGAGACGGGATTTCATCGTGTTAGCCAGGATGGTCTCGATCCCCTGACCTCGTGATCCGCCCGCCTCGGCCTCCCAAAGTGCTGGGATTACAGGCATGAGCCACCGCGCCCGGCCCATTTGTTTATAGAGTAGGTTGCTTTAGTTCTTCCTGTTTTGTTGGTACAAAGCTGTAGATTTCAGAACAGGTAGTATGCTTCCCACAGTCCCAGACCTCTCCATCCAGCACAAATCATGAGATACTTGTTTTCATATGCTTCTTTATTTTTAATTTTTTATAGGGGAGGGGGTCTTGCTGTGTTACCAAGGCTTGGTTTGAACTCCTGGCCTCAAGCGATTTTTCAGCCTTAGACTCCATATGCTTTTTAATGGCTATTGGGTAACACTTTTTAATTTGTACTTAACTTTTTTAAGAAAAATCACCAAAGTTCCTATTATATATATGGGTAACCCATAGGTCTCTATATAAGCAGTAAACCCGTTTGAATTTTATAGTGTAGTGGACACTGCTGGTTGCCTCCTTCCACTTTCTTTCTAATGGAACCACAGCTTTCCTCAAGTTTCTCCCCAGTTCCCAATTCTAACAGTAGACCCTGATTAATCTAGGCCAGGCCAGTCCAGGCGTGGTGGCTCATGCCTGTAGTCCCCAGCACTTTGGGATACTGAGGTGGGAGGATCACTTGAGCCCAGGAGTTTGAGAGGAGGCAGGGCAACATAGTGAAACCTCATCTCTACAAAAAATTTTATAAATTAGCCCAGTGTGGTGGCTCACACCTGTAGTTTCAGCTACACAGGATGCTGAGGTGGGATGATTGCTTGAGCACAGGAGTTGGAGGCTGCAGTGAGCTATGATCATGACACTGCACTGTAGCCTGCGTGACAGAGACCCTGTCTCAAAACAAAACAAAACAAAACAAAACAATGCAATCCAGGCTAAGTATGGAATTACCAATCCCGTTGCCGACATTGCCCGTGATTTAGTTAGGGTTGGATATGTAGCCCCATTCTGGCCACAGGGACAGGAAAAGGGTTCTGGGGACCTCTGGGGAAGATTTTCTTTCTCCTAAGAAAGATATACATGGATACAATATCTTTCTTCTTCTTGACTTCTTAGTGTCAGGAAATGATCCTGGAACTGCAGCTGCCATCAGAGGCCATGAGGGGCCCAAGTGCTAAAGAGGTGACAAGGACAGGAGAACAAGGAGACAGAGAGACCCTGCGCCTGGATGATATCATTTCACTTCTATTTGTTTGGTCCTTGCATTCCCTTTCCTCTTTCTTCCAACTGAAAACAACTGACATATAATGACTTCTGGACATTTACTTCTCAAGGTGTAAACTGTGGCCCAGGAGCTTGTTAGGAATGAAGAGTTTTGGGCTATACCAGACTTTGGTTCAGGCTACTGGACCAAAGCTTGCATTTTAATAAAATGCGCCAGGAGATTCATAGGCACATTAAAGTTTGAGAATCATTAAACTGATGGAGCCCTACAATTATAGCTATATTAGATAATCAATTATTTAATCCACTTATTTATGTGGTCCACATTTATTTCACTTAGAATTTACAATGAGCGGAACACAAAGGTGTCCCAGCATCTGCCATATGAGTGCAGTAAGACAAGTGTGATAAAAGGCTTGGAAGCTATAAGCTTCAGTAGTACATGGGGAGCCATTAATTTCCTTGCTTAAAACTCCTTGGTGGCTTCAAATTGTACAGAAGATAAAATTCAACATCCTTAACACTCTTTCTCCCCCACCCAAAAGAAACAGGGTCTCGCTTTGTTGCCCAGGCTGGAGTGCAGTGGTGCCATCATAGCTCACTACAGCCTTGAACTCCTGGGCTCGGGTGAGCCTCCCAGAATAGCTAGGACCATAGGTGCCTGACACCATGCCTGGCTAATTTTTTTTTAACTTTTTGTACAGACAGGGTCTCACTATGTTGCCCAAGCTGGTCTTGAACTCCTGGACTTAAGTGACCCTGCCTTAGCTTCCTAATATGCTAGGATTATAAGTGCAAGCCACAGTGGCTGGCAAAAAAATCCTTAACAGTCTTTTAGGGCTTTGTAGGACCTGGCTGCTGGCCCCTTGATTCGCCTCCTCCTCGCCCTGCTTTATTGTGTTCCCCCACCTCCGCTTTGCCTGGTATAGAGAGTGAAAGCTGGCTGCAAATTATTTGACACTGCTCCCATGAAGAGGTGGGGTCCCTGTCCCCTCCTCTTGAGTCTGGGAGGGTCTATGACTGCTTTAACTGCCCAGTGGGGTCCTACCTGAATTCTTGACACCAGAATTTGTGAGATATAATAAAATGATGTTGTTTCATGCCTTTGAGTTTTGGGATAGTAGGTTATTCTGTAGCAATAAATAACCAGAAACTTGGCTGATTCCTACGCAGCCTAAGGGTTTCTTCCTCATTGGGGCATTTCCTGGCTTGCTTTCTGTATCAGGTCCTGCACCTTGGTGCTGTCTCCAGTACTGTATTCTTCACCTTCATAGCTGTTTTAGTCTATTCTGGCTGCTGTAGCAAAACCCCTTAGACTGGGTTCCTTACAAACAACAGAAATGTATTTCTCATGGTTCTGCAGGCTGGGAAGTCCAAGATCAAGGCACCAGCACATTTAGTGTCTGCTGAGGGACCACTTTCTGGTTCATAGATGGAGACTTCTGGCTGTGTCCTCACGTGGTGGAAGGGGTAAATGAGCTCCCTTAGACCTGTTTCATAAGCCCATTTCACTTAAGCCAGTTTCATTCAGCCGATTCACGAGGGCTTCACCTTCATAATCTAACACATTCCAAAAGGCTTAACTTCTGAATACCATCACCTTGTGGGTTAGGTTTCAACAAAGGAATTTTGGGAGACACATTCAGACCATAGCTGCTGGGTTTACCTCTCTGACATCTGCCTTCTTGGACTACAAGTTCAGTGAAGGCTGACTAGTTCACCACAGTGTATGCAGTGACTTGCACACTACCTGGGCACATCCTGGGACCTCAAAAATATTTGTGGAAGTAACTAATTAATGAGTTATGCCAAGTGATTTCTAAAGTTTAAATTATATATATCTTTGGAATATGGGTAGTATAGTCATGTGTTTCAAAATTCAAGAAGTAAAAAATCTCTCTCCTTCCTCTGCCTTTTGCCATCAAGTTCTCTCTCCCGGAGGTAACTCATGTTACCAGATCTGAATTTATCTTTATAGGAATATATTATACATATCAAAGCAATTGTGTGTATGCTTATATTTGTAAGAAGTTTATCCCTTGTTTATTTTATTTATATATTTTTGAGACAGAGTCTTCTTTGTCGCCCAGGCTGGAGTGCAGTGGTGCGATCATTGCTCACTGCAGCCTTGACTTCCCAGGCTCAGGTGATTCTCTTGCTTCAGCCTTTTGAGTAGCTGGGACCACAGGCATGCACTACCATGCCTGCATAATTTTTTTGTAGAGACAAGGTTTGGCCATGTTGCCCAGGCTGGTCTGGAACTCCTGGGCTCAAGTGTTGAGGGAGGCCCACCTTGACCTCCCGAAGTGCTGGGATTACAGGTATGAGCCACCATGCCTGGCCTTACCCATTGTTTAAAAAGCCCAAATTGCTTACTTTTCTGTCTCCATTTTCTTCACTTAAAAATATATCTGAATGATTATACCATATCTGTACATGAAGTACCTCTTTATTCTTTTTTATAGCTATGTAATATTCCATATTTCTTTAACTAGTTCCCCATTGTTGGATATTTAGGTTGTTCCTGAACTTTTGCTATTATAAGCAATGTTTTAATTATTTTTATAGATGTGTACATCACTTCTGCAGACACATATATACATCCATTCATATACATATGAGTATATCTATAGGAAAAGTTTCCAAAGTTGAATTGCTAAGTCAAAAAATCTATGCATTTGTAATATTGATAACTATTGCTAAATTGTCTTGCACGGGTGTTGTATTAATTTCTACTCCTATTTGTAATGCATAGGAGTGCTTGTTTCTTCACAGCCTCACTGAGTGTATTATAAAACTTTTACATTTTTGTCAATCTGATGGTAAAAAATAGATTTCAATGAGGTTTTATTTTACATTTCTCTAATGATGAGCATGTTTTCATATGTTTAGGAGACATTTGTGTTTTCTTTTCTGTAAAGCCATGTCCCTTACCCTTTTTTCCATTTGGTTCTTGGTCTTTTTCTTATTGAGTTGTTGGAGCTCTTTATATATTAGAAACATTCATCTTTTGTTCTGTGATAACTGTTGCAAAATTTTTTCCCAGTTTTTCATTTGACTGTGCTGTTAATAGGTTTTAGCTTGCAGAATTAAAAATTATGTTGTGTTTATTATCTATTGCTCCATAACATGTTACTCCAAAACTTAGTGATTTGAAACAACTATAATCCTTTATTTTTTCTTATGTTTTTTCTGGGATAAAAATTTAGACAAGACACAGCAGAGATGGTTTGTTTCTGCTCCATGGATGTTTGGGGGCACCAGGTGGAAAATCTGAAAGCTGGAAGATAGAATCTTCTAAAGTCATCACAGAGGCAAAAGAAATTTTTTCCCTTTCCCCTCTGAAGGTTTGGGTCTGAAATATACAGGCAATAGACAGATTAAGAGGAGAAAAAGCATGCCAATTTATTTACATGCACAGAGGTATCACAAGAAAGTGAGTACCCAATAACCCAATGAGGTCTAGAAGCTCAGATAGTATTTTGAGTTATAAAAAGATAATTAAAGGCTCCTGGGAGATGCTGGTGACAAACTATTGGAGGGTGAAGGGAGGAAATGCACTGGGAGCAAAGGTTATCTTATTGTGCAGATAAGGTCTCTCAGGTAACAGCCATCAAAAGAATAGGTGATTGCCTGTGGTAATCTCTGTCTTGGGAAGATATCAGACCCTCATTCGTCTTTAGGCAGATAAAGGGGCTTCAGAGAAAAACCTTTGCTTGCATCTGCTGTTTACTATCATAGATAGAGATAAATTTCCTTTATAAAAGGACAGCTTTCAGAACTGTTCCTATCTGCAGTTCTCTAAATAATCAACTTGAAATATTCCAAACAAGGATATTCTGGGGTGGCATATTCTGACTGCCCACAGCATCATCTGGTGGTTGATACTAAAGCTGTCAGCTGGGAGCCTGACAACACTCATATGTAGCCAGACTTCCTCACAACCTGGCCGCGGGTCCCAATGGCAAGTGTCCCAGGAGAGAGCCAGGCTTAAGCTGTATTTCCTTCTATGACCTAGCCTTAGAAGTCAGTCATACAGCATCACATCCACCTCATCCATTAGTTGAGGTAGTTACGAATGCCCACCCCGTTCTAAGAAGAGGAAACATAGACTACCTTTGGATGGAGGAGTGTCAACATCTTTTTTTTTTTTTGAGACGGAATCTCTGTTGCCCAGGTTGGAGTGCAGTGGCATGATCTCGGCTCATTGCAACCTCTGTCTCCCTGGTTCAAGCGATTTTCCTGCCTCAGCCTCCCGAGTAGCTGCTACTACAGGTGTGTGCTGCCGCACCAGCTAATTTTTGTATTTTGGGTAGAGACGGGGTTTCACCATGTTGGCCAGGCTGGTCTCGAACTCCTGACCACAGTCTCTGTTCTTCTGGAGGTAATTGTGGATGTGAGACTGCAGAACTGCTGTAGCCACCTGGCCACCATCCTGGTGTTATCCAACTCCAAGGAGGACAGAGCCAAGAGAACCACAGGCAAACAGAGGCTGGCCCATGCATGAGTCCACTCTGAAACAAGCTCTGTGTCTGCACTCTTGTTATGTGAGCCAAGAACCAACTTAATTGCTGTTTAAGCCAGTTTGAGTCAAGACTATAGAAACTAGATTTGTCTGCTGTCAACATTCTTGTCTTTATTTCAAAGGCCTTATGAGGCAGAAATGTGGGGAGTCTCTGGGAGGTGGGGGTACACCTGACCTTTCTTTGCTCCATCCAGTGAAGATAAGGCCTTGGGAAGACTAGTAACAGAGTCTTTCAGGCATGGTTCTTATTTGCTCTCTTTTATTCGCTCTGTCTTAATTATAATAATTTATATAAATATTCAAAAGGATGCTGACAAATGGAGGAGAGAAATAAGAAAAGTAAAGAAAAGCCTGCTTTCCTGAAAAAGCCAGTCCAAATTTCCAGAGTGTAAACAGTGAGCCTGGGCCATAGAAACCTCATTAAAATGTTAGTGTTATACCTTTGTACTTCTGGACTGAATAGGAAATCATGCTTGTCCCATGATTTATGGCTCATCAATAATACATTAGCTCAGCTCCCAGTAAAGCTGACATTCACGAGAGGACAGATCTTTTTGTTTGGTTTATTCAACACCGCAAAGGGGCAGAGCAAGTTCATTGCACTTGTGTAGTCATGTGGTGAAGACCTTAGACCCAGACACACAGGGGTAGCCAATTTCTCACTTCCTTCCCAGAGCTCTCCTTCCCCCTCACCACCCACTACCCTCACTCCTGGCCCCAAATCAGCCCCTTCAGCTCAAAGATCACGTCACCAGAAAGCCTTCCCTAAGTATAAGTCAGGGCTCTTTCAGTTACAAGTTATGGAAATTGATTTAAACAGCTGAAATATATGAGGAGGAGGTGAGGGTGTGGGGTGGGGAAAGAGAGAGAGAGAGAGGCGTCAGTCACAGCTGTATCTGGGTGCTACATGATGATATCAGGATTTTGTCCCACTCCATCTCTTAGTTCTCCCCGGCCAAATTGGCTTCATTCTCAGCCGGGATCTCCTCATACTGTAGAAAAGGCTACCATCTTCCTTTTAGCTTGATCATAATGCCAACACATAGGTTTTGTTGGTGCCACTCTTATTGGTCCAGGTTGAGCCCTGTGCCCATCCCTGAAGAAATCACTGTGGTTAGTTGGCTGGAGGATGGGGTGAAGCTCTTTATCCAGGCCTGGGTCATGTGCTCACTCCTGCGGTTGCTCATGGAGAAAGCCCCACCCAAGTTACATGGTCTGAGAATCGGGGAAAAGAGGTTCTTATACCAGAAGAAGGGGGAATGAAGGCTGGACAGCAAAACCAACAGATATCTATTAACTTGAATCTTACAACATTGTTGATATTCAAATATATTTGACCTGCAAAAATGATGGCTGATATGACTCAAGCTAATGCATTAATACTCCAGGCTTGGCCTGGTCCCTTATTATATGCTATCATAGAGTTTATCACAATTTGCAATATCATCCACCATACATTCTGCAGTTGCTAGTGTCAGCCATCCAATAGGTTTGCTAAATATGTGATTATGCAAGTCTCTTAATTCTTTAATCCCAGCCTCAGTCATCTTTCTGGGCCTCCTGAGAGGGGGTGCTATCATAGCACCCTGGCTTTATGTGGGTCTGGGGCTGCCAAAGGCAATTTCCTCAGGTCTCTATCATCTTAGCATAGCACCTGGGACAGAGTAGGCATTCAGTGAATACTCATCGACTGAAAGTTAGTTCTCAAGCAAGCGTTTATTGCTGTTGGAAAAATGCAAAGAAACATGAGTCATAATTGGAAAAGTAATTAAAAATAAGATCTTCTGTCAACCTGGTGAATCTGCTTCACAAAATGAGGAAAAGAATGAAACTATATTGTGATGAAAGAAGCATCAAGCCAGACTGTGATGTGCATCACTGGCAATCCACAAGAGTTTGCCAAGACAGATAGAAACCTCACCCTTTTATATGGCCAGGCAGATATAATCTTTTATAAACATGTAGTTGTCTTTATCAAATAGAAAAAGAAAATGTTTCAGATTTCCTAATTGTAAGAAGCAGGAAATCACAACGAGGGCTAAACCCCCACAGAGACAGGAAGACAGGGGGCCATCTCCTGGGTGTTCACATTTCAAGGAGATGGATCTAAGGCCTCCAAGAAACACGTTCCTGGGATGCAAACTGGCAAGAGGCTGTTTAGGTTTGAAAAAGATTTGCATACATCTCAAAGACACAGAGAAAGGATTCCTTATTCCATTTTGTTCTGTTTTTGTTTTTATTGATACATAATCTCTGTACATATTTGTGGAGTACGGGTGACATTTTGTGACATATTTAGACTATGTAATGATCAAGTCAGGGTCTTTGGGGTGTCCATTACCTCAAGTATTTACCATTTCTCTGTGTTGGGAACATTTCAATTCCTCTCTTATGGCTATTTTGGAATAAACAAGATTTTGAGACTCAGAAAACAGTGGCCCAAAATGAAGGCCTCAGAAGCAAAAGTTTTTCTCTGACCTTCTCTTGCCCACCTACCTCTCAGTCCTGTTCTCTCCAAAGGCCAGCCACTGAAACGGGTCCTTTTCCCTAAGGTAGATCATAGAAACCAGAACTCCTTTTCTCCAAAGCCAACCACAAAAACCTAAAAATATTACTCTAGCTTTTCCTCTGCCTTTCTGTATAAAAACTGGCCATAAAGAAATCATCTGACCTTGGCCGGGCGCAGTGGCTCACCCCTGTAATCCCAGCACTTTGGGAGGCTGAGGTGGGTGGATCACAAGGTCAGGAGATCGAGACCATCCTGGCCAACCTGATGACTCCTCTTTTTGGAAGGAACCTCTGTTTTATCTCATGAAACTTCACATGTTATAAATGGACAAATTTCTCTCAAGCCTAAAGCACTACTCTCTTTTACACTAAACTCCTTTATCTCTTTTGTGTTAAAATACATACATGTATGCATGTGTATGTTATACGTTGTGTCTACATACATGTATATGTCTAAACATATGTTTATATATTATCTACACATGATACCAAATTAAAGATGAGTGAGTACTCATAAATTAAATAACTATCACAAATACTTTTCAAGTTCATGTGACTTTAGTAACCTTTGGTAAATACATAGAGTTTTCAAATTTTTGGTAAAATAAAATAAAAATATCTTCACAATTTAATTTAGACATTCTTTGCCTGGGTTTATTGGTCAGACAGATTTATACTAGAAGTTTGAAGATCATAAAGCTGCTGCTTCCATGGTATTTTTGATACTTTCTTAATTTCTCTGTGAGCTTATAAAAGCATGAAAGTGTGGTTTTTGTTGAAGGGAAAGTAATTTTATCTAATTAGAGCACTTTAAAAGTTGTTTTCAATTGAAGGAAAAATGATAGATAAAACTATAGACTATAGTTTGTTCTAACCATTAACCTTTGTTTTTCTTTTGTTTCCATAGAAATTCCTGTGAGGTTTCATCCACATAACATGACCACTTTGCTAGCCAAGCCTCCTCTTCTCTCCCTCCTACAAACTGTCTTGCCACTGTCATCTGACTTATCACCAAAACCTGGTTTTGGCCATGCTCTGAGTCCCCACTCTTTCTGTCACCTCAAGATGATAGAAGCCTCTGTACTCCCTTGCAGAGTAGGCAATCACTCTGTGGTTCTCTGTACACATGTTAATAAATTTTGCATGCCTATCTCCAATTAACTTGTGCTTTGTGAGTTGATTGTTCAGTGAACTTTCAGAGGGCTAATCAGGCCTTGGATTCCCTTAAGTGTGGCTTCCAGAAGAGCAGAGCTTTGGTCCTACCAGCCATGCCAAACTGTAGGAGCCAAGGGAAATTTTCCCTTTTGCCCTTTGAGGGTAAACTTTTAAGTAAACTTTTGACTATGGAGCTCTTTTAAAAAATTCCTTTTAAATATTTTATTATCAGATTTTAGCTGGGACACACAGCAGATATTTATGACTTTCTGACTTTTTTTTTAAACCAAAGTTAGCTTTTAAGTGACTTACCAAAGCCAGTAAGCCGTAATGAAGATTATGACTTAACCAAGGACACACAAGGGGAGACAGCTCAGAACAAAAAAAAAAAGGGAAGTTTTGTTAGTACAACCCACATTTCTGTCTGGCCTTATTTTCTAGGGTCTCACCTGAGTGTCTACAGACAAAGGTCCCAAATCCTTGTGTCCCCTTATAGATTGAAGACGGAAGATTGAAAGCAGCTCATGGTAAACCCAGGGGATTGAAAAAAACATCTAGCAGAGATATTATAAACCTTCAGGAAGGTTTATAACAGAAATCCAGGCAAAAATGTCTAAATTAATATCTGAAGGCATTTCTATTTTATTTTACCAACAGTATTGAAACTATTTGCTGAAGATTATTAAAGTCATGTGGACTTGAAAGGCATTTGGGCTTATTTACTTAACTTATGAGTACTCATTTATTTATAAGTCAATTTGATACTCATATAGACAGTCTACAGACAGACATATACACATACATGTAAAGATACAGATAGACACAAAAACTTTATAGTATTGATTTTATAATTTTGGCCACAAGACAAGCAAAATTCACTGGTTTAAAAGGACAGCTGGATTCAAACTATGCCTTTGTAAATGGAACAAGTTAAAGGTTATTTGTCCCACATGGTCCAAGCACTTACTGAATTTTAGAGAAAGCAAGGTAGCAATTTATGTTCCAAACATACACACACAAAAAAAACAGAGAGAGAGAGAGAATTTAAGCTTTTTCAAGGAGTTTGGGTGTGTTAGAGGAAGATTAAAAATGGATGTCAAGGTAATACAAAATCATAAGAACTTATCATAGAATTTTATAAAGAGATCAAGTTTATTTAGATAGGTAGCATTTAATTTAGTGTCTGTTTTCCAACTGGACCACTGGGATCAGGGTGGAGGCCATTAAGGAACAGGACCAACGAAGCATTTACAGTTTTTAGCGCCTAATGATTTAAATATGTGAAAAGCAGGCACAACTGAAGGCAGAACATTTAGACCCTTAAAGATCGAGGATCTCACGTTTCCATTGATTTCCAGGTCCCCCAAGAGAGGGAAACACATGCAACACTTTCAGAGTACACTTTGCTACAAAGACATTATAAGTGTTTAAACCACACATTTCTTATCTAAACACAAAGAAATAAGTAGCCTCCTGTAGTAATAACCGTTTACTGCAAACAAGTGCTCTCGGCCACCTCCAAAACTGCAGCTGTTGCCAGTCATCACACACACCAAGGTCAAGTTCTCTCTCACACTACAAAGCAATCTCTGGTATCCCCAAAAGCCAAAGAGATCAGGTAACACAATACAAAAGAGAGTAGAGTTTTAAGGCCGGGCGCGGTGGCTTACGCCTGTAATCCCAGCACTTTGGGATGCCCAGGTGGGCGGATCACCTGACGTCAGGAATTCAAGAGTAGCCTGACCGAAACATGGAGAAACTCCATCTCTACTAAAAATACGAAATTAGCCAGGTGTGTGGCACATGCCCATAATCCCAGCTACTTGGGAAGCTGAGGCAGGAGAATCGCTTGAACCCAAGAGGCAGAGGTTGCAGTGAGCCAAGATTGTGCCATTGCACTCCAGCCTGGGCAACAAGAGTGAAACTCCGTCTCAGAAAAGAAAAAAAGAGTCTGAAAATAAATAAATTAATTAAAATTAAAATTCAAAAATCTTTTAAATGCTCAAACTACCTGCTTTGTATCACCTGCAAGATTTGCCAAAAGAAAAAAGAAAAGCAAATAAAAGCACTCCGTCCTGTGGTCTAGTGGCAAGGATCTGGAATCTGGAGCTCTCGCTGCTAAGGCCGATGTTCAATTCCTGGTGAGGGAACCAGTTCCTTTTGGTTTGATGTTTGCATGACTTTTGACTTTTAAGGATATTGCTTTGCCACTTGGGAGGGTGACTTTGGGAAAAAGGATTCAAAAGCCAGAAATATCAGCCTTTTGTGCTGGCTAAAATCTAATAATAAGAGATTTGAAAGGAATTTTTTTAAAAGGAGCTCTATGGCCAGACTGTTACACACACACACACACACACACACACACACACAGCAGAAAAAAAAATTCTGCTTTTTCTCTTTGGATCTTGTTTTTTGGAATTTTTTTTCCAGTGGACTGAAATTATGTGCTTGGTCCTTGTGTTTACTTCCCTTCTTAAGGATTGTTCTCTTATTTGCTTCTACTCCTCCCTATTCTTTCTTTCTCTTTGCTGCCTTCAGTACCACAGAAAGAATCTAGGAGTGACATCTAATGATTCGAACACTTTAAGGAACACAGGAAAAGTACCACCGTCCCCTTTTGATGGTCTTCTGTCTTCCTGTAGAGTCTAAAGAGTTGTAAACAGATTTTTTCTCACGTCTAAAACTCTACTCTCTTTTTTCTTTTTTTTTTTTTTTTGAGACGGAGTCTCGCTCTGTCACCCAGACTGGAGTGCAGTGGCGCAATCTCGGCTCACTGCAAGCTCCGCCTCCCAGGTTCACGCCATTCTCCTGCCTCAGCCTCTCTGAGTAGCTGCGACTACAGGCGCCCGCTACCACACCCGGCTAATTTTTTTTATTTTTAGTAGAGATGGGGTTTCACCTTGGTCTCGATCTCCTGACCTCGTGATCTGCCCGCCTCGGCCTCCCAAAGTGCTGGGATTATAAGGATTTTTAAAGGATTTTTAACTTGTTTCAGATCTAATATTGCTTAGCAAATTCCCTGGATATTAGCATTTCAACATCAGTGTCAGTGAGTACTTCTGGTTTAGGAAAGATTTGTTGGATCTGCATTTTTATAAGCTCAACAGCTTTATTTTCATCCATTTCCCCCTTTAAAAGACTATTAATCTTTTAATTACCTGTTTTATTACCCTAAGCAATTGTTAGCTAGGCAACAAAGTTGTATTTTGGAGACTCAACATGTTCATTGAGTGGTCTTTTTAATCGGGCACAGAACGGTTCAGAACCAGATGCGGTTCATAGTGACTCTGGAACTGCCACAATAGGAGTTTCAGGCAGGGGCTCAAAGACCTAAGGAACTTCTTCAGGTGTTGGTGATGGACATCTTTGGTTTGCCTCCTGAATGAAGGCAATTTTTCTCAGAATTCGTTTTAAAGGATTTTGGGTGCCACTGGGGGCAAGTTCCCTATTTAAGTTGTCTGGTTCTACAGCCAGTTTTTTCTGATTGTGTGTGCAAATAAATTACTTTAGGTATTTCAAGAAATTCCCCCTCCACTTTTTCTTTTGGTCACAGTTGCTTTTGACCATCCTGGGTTAGGTGGGTCCCCTCTCCTAGACATCCACAAGACAGTGCCCTATAAGTATTGTACATAAAACCAGCTGCTGGTTAACTCAAAGGAGTTGGTCACAAATGAAAAATCAAACCCGAATTTCAAAGACAGGAAAGCAGCTGCAATGTTGAAAGTATGCTATGTAAAGCAAGACCACTGGTGCCTAATGCCAATCCTTTGACCCAAACCTCCACTGTGAGACAGAGGCAGAAAAACTTTGACCCCAGTCCTGAGACAGAGGCAGAAAAAAGGCCATTTTCTGCAGTGCTCTTTACCTAAACCTCCTGTCCAAAGATGGACTGAAGCCTTCACTCTTAAAGGAAAGAGAGGGTCTGAAAAACAGCCCCCAAAAGTCTAATCCCCAACCAAAGAGTAGGAAGTCCGAATGTAGGAGAACATCTGAAACACCCAATGGGGCTTCTGAAGAGGGAATGTTCATGCTGGTACCAAGGACTGCTTTCAGAGAGAGACACCAGGTGGTCTGTGGGAGTCATACTGAATCCTACCGACTTAGGCCAGGTATGTCGACCTAAAAGGAAGAAGCTGAGGCAAAGTTAATATAAGTAGAGCATTCATTTGGGCCAAGCTTGAGGACTGCAATCGGGGAGCACAGATTCAAGTTGCTCTGAATTAGCAGCAGTTACAAGTGGATTTTTAAAGGCAGAAAAGGGGGACAGGGAATGGGCTGATGCAAAGTTGTCTGTCAGTAATTCTCATTGGTTTACAGGAATAACATTGATTAGTGTTTGGTTATAAGTGGTAAGCTGTAGTGTATGGGTTATAGTGTCCAGTGTGGCATTATTAGGTTAATTTGTAGCTCTTCGTGGCAATAGCAAGTGATTTCAAGAGATTAATACATAGGCCGGGTGTGGTGGTGTGCACCTGTAATCCCAGCACTTTGGGAGGCCAAGGTGGGAGGATTACTTGAGGCCAGGAATTTGAGAGCATCCCAGTCAACATGGTGAAACCCTATCACTACTAAAAATACAAAAATTAGCTGGGCGTGGTGGCACACACCTGTAATCCCTGCTACTTGGGAGACTGAGGCAAGAGAACTGCTTGAACCTGGGAGGAGGAGGTTGAAGTGAGCTGAGATGGCACCACTCCACTTCAGCCTGGGCACCTGGGTGACAGAGAGAGACTTTGTCTCAAAAAAAAAAAAAAAAAAAAGATATATACATAGGTCAAAATAGGGAGGAGGATGTGAACATGGTCTCATTTTAATGTCTTTCTGGGCCTGATAATTAAAAGGATTTGCATTCCTCAAATAACAGTTTTTTCAATATCATCTTGAGGTTACAGAAAGAATGGGAGGCTTAGATTATGGCAAAACAGGTTATGGAGTGGGGGAGAGAGTCATTCTGTTTAGGGGCAACATAACTTCTAGGGAGAATGAATGGATGGGAAATAGAGATTAACTTGTAAATAGCTTTCTTTGGAATTGAAGGAGTCTGAGAGACACAAACATCTCGTAAAAGGGTCTGTTCAGGTATGGTTACATTCTTGGTCTTCTTTTCTGTAATAGATAATGAGATACCAGAGAGAAGAAGAAACACAATTGCTCTTGGTGGGTCCTGACTTTAGGCAGATAAAGGAACTTCAGGGAACAACTTCATCCTATGCTTTGGGAGAGACAGGGGTTGGGCAGGGGTAGAGGGAAGGTCAGGCAGACCTTAAGCCTTCTTCAGATCAGCGTGTCAAAATGCTATATTTTGGGGTAACAGTTTCTGAGCCTCAACAGCCCTTACAGGTGACCTCTCTCCCAAGAACAACTCTTGCCAGCTTTTAGAAGCACTGCTTTCACTCTTTGCCCCTTGTTAAAGAAAAAGTTATTCCGACACTTGCTAAAGTGGTAAGGATGATTTCTTTCAAGACTATAGCAACACGGGCTTTGCAATGGGGAGAAGCAATCAATCTCTACTCCAAATACAACAGGGATAAGTGAGGATTTACAGCCAAGGAGCAGGGTAAGGGTCAGTGGATGGAAAATTACTAAGAGGAGATATCAAGGCTGGCAGGATTCTTGCTAAACCTTCTAAATAGGATTCTTGCTAAAGGCAGACCAAGGGCTTAAGTATCAAAGGTGGAGAGTGAGGAACTGAAGCAGATATCAAAAGTGATGAGATATCAAGAGTGGCGTAGGAGTTCTTCCTAAACTCACTTCACAGGATCCTTACTGAGACTGGGCTAGGGAAACTGAAAACAGGACGGGGGGCCAAGGTCAAGGCTTAGTTGGGAAGAGGGCCAGAGGAGCCTGACTAAATTTTAGTCAAGGAGAGTTTTTGTCACCCTTCAGACTTCCTGTTGCCGATCCCTCCACCTCACCATCCCTTGCTGGTTCCTGCCTACCCCCTGCACATAGTCCTTTCATTAAACTCCCTTTGATTAAACTATTTGAGCCACAGTTTCTCCTTCTCCTGCCAGGCCCCTGCCTGCTGGTCCCTACCTACCTCACAGAGCTCTTTTAATTAATAAGAAGATGCGCGCAAAAGAGCTTGTGAAGCCTAAGCATAAAGGAGACCATCTCCATGTTGGAGAGGAATCTTAGTACCATGCAAAGAGCTCTAGGCACCAAGGAAAAACTTCCCTTTTGCCCTCTGAAGTTCCACTGAAAATCAACTGAAAAAAAAAACAAGGCAGATTCATAGGAAAAAAGGCATGCAAATTTTAAAATGTGCATGGGAGTCTTTCAAAACGCAACAACTCAAAGAAATGGCCAGAGGGTGGATGCTTTCACATTCCATCTTGAAGTTACAGGAAGAATGGGGGCTTATGGTGTGTGGAAAATAGGTTGGCGGGTGGTGGAGAAGAGGAGGCCTGGCTGGTAAAGTTGGGCTTGTTATGCAGATGAAACCTCACAGGTAGCAGGCCTAAGAGAGGACAGATTGTGTGTGTGTGTGTGTGTCTTTCGGACAGTTAAGGTGTCGAACTCTCAGTTAACCTTTCTTAGATCTGGACATGGGAGGTTCCACAGAGAAAGCCTGGCTGCATCAGTGCAGAGTTCTCTCTCCAGATGCAATCTCCCCAATAAAAGACAGCCTTGCAGGGCTACTTCTGTTTGGAGGCCCTCTGAACAGCCATCTCAAAATATGTCAAATCATAGAGTGAAATATTTTGTTTCCTTCACGACACAGGCTTGGGCTCAGTCCTGGATTCAAATCCTGGCTCCTCCCCTTATTAGCTGTGCTGATGGAGGCAAGCACTTATCTTTCCTAAGCCTCAAGTTCCCATCTCTTATATGGTCTTGGAGGACTGGATATGATAACACACCCGAGCTTCCTAACAGACTCCCCAGCACACGACAGGTGGTAAATATACAATTAGTTTTCCTACCTCTTCCCTTCTACCCCTAGTGTGAAATTGTTGTCTCAGGCAGGTTTTAAGGACCTTTCAAGGAGCACTTCAATCCCTTTTCTCAACTCTCTGAGAGGCAGAGCTTCCCATTTAAGCAAAAATGGCTTGCTACAGGCCAGAAATATATTGAATTGCCCAGAACTAATGTTGTTTTGCTTTTTCATCAGGTATCATGAGGCTCTGGTATAAAGCATGGATTGCATTTTTGTGTTGTTTTCTTTTTATTTATTTCAATCCCAAGCAGACATACACAGCGTTGTTACAGAAAACATTCAAACAGCACAGAAGTCTGTATAGTAAAAATTGCAAGTCCTTACCTCAGGCACTTTGCAATGGACATTTAGGGTGCTATGGTTCAAGGAGCCTAGGAAATAACATTTTTATTTCCAGCCTGAAACTTGAACCAATTGAGAAATAAGATCAAGACATATGTGGCCAAATATCACTTTATAAAGTCAGTATTGCAGAATGTGGTTTATACTTGTGAGCAAGTGGGTTTCCTAACTAAACCCCAGAATTAGAGAGACTATTACCCTGTCACTGTTCATACTGGACCAGTTCCAGTAGAGCCTCGACCACTAATCACAGCCTGGCCCAGGGAAATCCAGTTACAGGCTCTCTGTAGGGGGGCACAGTCAAAGGAAGGAGAGAGGAGGGGACTGAACTCATGCCAGTTCCTTATTCCAAATGCATCAATCATGTAAGCTGGCCTCACCTGTGTATACGTGCGGGCATGCATGCATGCGTATGGGTGTGCATGAGAGAGAGAAGGGGGGACGGACAGACAGACAGAGAGAGTGAAGGGGTAGAAACAAGTCAGGAGCGTTATAGTAATGACTGCTGCCCATGAGAAAGAAGGAAATAAGGGTGGTTCCCTTTCCCCATATATCATCTTGTTTCCTGCCACTGTCATAGTGCTTCCACAAACATCCTTGTACATTTCATTAGGCCCTTGGGTGAGTATTTATGTAGACAGAGTTTCTAGAAGGGGGTTGGTGATTATGTATACTTTAGGTTTGATGTGTACTGAGCATTGATTTTGGACCAGGAGCTGAATAGATTTTCCTCCTTTTTATTTCTGCTGGGATTTACTAGCCTCAATTTACTAATAGTCTCTTCCGATAGGGAAGGCTGCTAAGGACAAGAGCGCATTGTTACTTTAACAGCTGCATGGCCGTCTGAGTAAGGGCCAGTTACAGCGAGTCAGGTCAGCCATGGAAGGGTAGATCCAGGCTTTCCTGTCTGAGCCTCTGAGTTGCAGTACCCAGACATGTAATGAATCCTCCTCCACCTCCAATGCCCTCCTCTGTCAAATGGACATCATATCACCTAGGGGTTTGGGGGAGAATTAAATGAGCTGATGTACTTAAAGTGCCTGGGAGAAAGATCAAGAAAGGAGGAGAGAGAAGAAGGAAGGGAGTGGGCACCAGTGCAGACTAAGGAAAGTTGAGTTTACAAGACCCATTTAGTGCTGGGCCCAGTGGCTCATGCCTGTAATCCCAGCACTTTGGGAGGCCGTGGTGAGAGGATCTCTTGAGCCCAAGAGTTCAAGACCAGCCTGGGCAACATGGTGAGACTCTCTTTTTTATGTAACAGTAAAAAAGGGCCATCTGGGGCGCCTTGTACTAAGAGGCCAAAAGCAAACCTCCAGGATACGCAGCACGGATGGAGAGGGCTACTGGGACTATCTGCCTGAGGCTTAAATAGCCTCCCGGGTGGTTCATCCTCAGGACGGTCCCGAGATGCCTGAGTGTACCACAGATCCTCTTGGTCATCATCAAAGGAGGAGCTCATGGGAGTGAAACTTCATGGAATGAGCGCTAATGACTTCAATAATGAAAAAAAAAAAAAAAAGAAAATCGGAAATAAAGTGCAAGGTAGCTATCGGGGGGGAGAAGATGCAATGGGCCTTGACTGTGTCACAACTTTCAGTCCGAGAGTGGGTATTATCAGATGTGTTGTTGGGATGAGAAAGCCGAGGCTTACAAAGGTGACCTAAGTTGCCCACCGGCCCCCAGCGAGCTTGCGCCTTCGGTCCGTGGACTCCAGAGACAGTGCTCTTTCCGGACCCGGGGTCAGGCGGGATTGCCGCGTGGAAGGCTAAGCCAGCGTGCCCTCTCCTGGCCTCCTCCAGCTTGGGCCCAGCCTGCGGGAGCCGACTCCGGGCCCCCGCGCCCTCCCTCTGCCTCCTCCCCTGCCAGCCTCCGCGCCTGCCCCCCGCCAGTCCCTGCCGGGTGGAGGAGGTGCGCCGGCAGCGCCGGGTCCTAATCAATGGGCCGGGCGGCTTAGCGCGCGCGGCCACCTGGTCCGAGGAGGAGCAGTCTCGGGGCCCGCCGCAGGTCGGGTGGCTCAGCCATGGCTCCTCCGGACGCAGCGGCCGGCCGGAGCCCGGGACCCTACGCGGGGCGCTGAGCACCCGAGTGGGCAGAGGGCACGGGCAGGCAGACGTCGGGGCGCCCTCAGAGAACGTGCGGGCACCATGCGTTCCCACCTGTCGCCGCCGCTGCAGCAGCTACTACTGCCGGTGCTGCTCACCTGCGCCGCGCACCCGGTGAGTACTGCGCCCTTCTGCAGGCTGGGGGCCCGAGGGAGCGACAGTTTCGCCCTTTCTCCGGCCTCGGGCAGGATGCAGGTGGAGGGGGACTAGCAGATCTTCCCCTGAGGAATAGGGACTCTTCCCTCCCAGTCCTCCCAACATTTATCTCTCCCAGCTCTTCTCCGGAGGGACCCCTTCCCAAAGACAAACATCGTGCGCGCCAGGCGAAGGCAGCTCTAAGATGAATCCCCGTGCCCACCACCCACCCCTTCCTCTGGCCTGGCTTCTGAAACTCTCCTAGACGGAAATTCTGGAGCCGCCCCTGCCTGGCATTGCCTATTGTGTCCTGGGCGCTTTGCTTCCAATCTTTCCTTGAAACCTCGTAATCACTTTTCGAGGCTGGTATTATTACCGTCACTTTACAGACAAGGAAAGGAAAGGAGAAGGGGAGTAAAAATTCTTGCTCCAAGTCGGAAAAAGAGGATTGGAACCCACATCAGTATCAGTCTGCCCCCAAACCTTGACATTTTCACACTCACTGGCTGCAGATGGGAAAACCTGAGGGAGCTCTGGCAGGAGCTTCCGGGTCTGCGATGGGGCCGCCTGCCACTCTCCCCACACCCTCTCGTGTGGGATAAGGCTCCCTAATGTCTGCGTGTCTGGTGGCTCCTGGGCGCTGCTGTTCCCCAAAGCCAGGTCCTGGCAAGGGGCTGGAGGAGGAAAATAATAATAATAATAATAATAATAATAATAATAATAATAATAGCGGCAGGATGGGTGGTTTGTTTTTCTTTCCAACAGAAATTCCTGGGAGTCCCGGGCCTCTCTGAGCTCCGGGATCTCTGATAAAGAGAGTGGCCCCACCCAGACCAGCAGAAAGGAAGGAATGGGGAGGGAGTGGGGGTTAGAGGTGGGGGCCAGATTCCAGAATCATCCCTTCCCACTAGCATTCCAAACTGGTCCCCAAGGCGTCTGTTCCAAGAAGCTCCCCAGGGAACGTGCTTGGGAACCCAAATGAGTCTCTGATCTCTGTCCTGGGCAAGTCTCATGGTGTCCAACTTCCTTGTCTTCCCGCAGTCCCCTCTGGTTTGATTATAAGGAAAACCAGTGCTCCCGGAGCTGACCAGAGTGTTAACACTCAGGAGATGCTCATTTTTCTGGTGGCCCCAAGACTTTCAGCAGTAGCAATTGGGAAGAGTGCAATTTGGAGCTTGTTTGGAGCTCCCTTGCCACCGTGGAGCCTCCTCTCTTCAGTGGCAGTGCTGGCCTTGGAAGATGCTAGAGCAACAGCATGCACTCATGAGTTTGGACTCCCAATTTGGAGAAGCGCCAACTGGGATACTGGGGACAGTGAAAAGCCAGGTAGAGCCAGGAGGTGTGTTATTCCGTGGCTGGGGGTGGGAGAGGCAATAACTCCTTCCTTGGGACCCTCCCAGCCTCCTTCTTAAGTATTTGCAGTGACTCTGAGACTGGCGTAACTGAGTGGAGGACTGAGGTTCAGTCTACATTTTTATCTCAAGGAAATCCCTAGATTATCACAGGAATAAGTGCACGGGGAAAATGAGAGGCTTCACTTGGTTTAAGTCTTCAGTGTACCTTGGAAGGATGCTTCATTATGCTCTGGGCCCAATCCCTCATTTTAAAAATGAGCACACTGAGACCATCAGAGAGAAGAGAGCTGCCGGAGATCAGCAAGTTAGTAGGAGAGCCGGGACTAGCAGCTCTACTAGCCCCACACACCCCACTTAACCCACTAAGGTTAGCACCCAGATCTCTTGATTCCCAACCATCCAGGGCTCTGTCGGTTATACGCCTTGTATTTTCTTTTTCTTTCCCTTTTTTTTTTTGAGACGGAGTTTCACTCTTGTTGCCCAGGCTGGAGCACAATGGCTCAATCTGGCTCACGGCAAACTCCGCCTCCCAGGTTCAAGGGATTCTCCTGCCTTAGCCTCCCAAGTAGCTGGGATTACAGGCATGTGCCACCATGCTCAGCCAATTTTTTGTATTTTTAGTAGAGATGGGGTTTCTCCATGTTGGTCAGGCTGGTCTCAAACTACTGACCTCAGGTGATCTGCCTGCCTCGGCCTCCCAAAGTGTTGGGATTAGAGGCGTGAGCCACGGTGCCCGGCTGTCCCTTGTATTTTCAAACGTGCATTCCTGCCTTACATAATCACAAAATGGTTTCCTGTGTATAAGTCGTGGTCCTCGGGTTATTTTACGGCTTCTGTAGACCTTATATCTCACACTTCTTGGCTGAGAACTCCTGTAATAAATAGGAGTGGAACTGACCTACTTTGGTTGGAATATTTCCCAGCCTCTGGAACCCTGCTTTCCTTCTGTTTGACTCTGGGTGGTCAGACATTTGATTTTGAAATCTAAGTGTGTTCAGATAATTTTTTATTCATTTGAAGCTCCCCCTCGAGGGAGATTATAGGCATCTTCCTAATGGAGGGGGTCAGTGAGGCCAAATTGCTTATTACCGCTCTCCCTCTACTCCATATAGGGAGACATCAGAAGTGACCCTTGTAAGTAGAAGCCAAAAGTGGCTGAATGGGGCAGTTTTCTGAGGCCTCCCATAAGAAATACTGAGCACAACCCCTTCTGCAGCCCCAACCCCATGAGAACTTTTACCTGGAACATTTCTGTAATTATTTACTAACACATCTGTCCCCCAAACCCCAATACACACACTCTGAACTTGAACATGGAGACTCATCTTGTTCATCTTTTATCCCTAGAGTGTGTCACAGTGTAAGAGGGAGCTCAATGAGTGTGTGTTGAATGAATGCATGGATGACTGAATGAAATGATGGTGATGCAGCAACAAATAATGAAGAATCACCTCTTCAAAGGACTCCTTACTTGCTAAATTGTACAGAAATGTGTCAGGCCGTAGACAAAGACTCACTCAAGGTAGGGCTTTTTAATCCATGGCATTTGGCAAACTGCCAATTTGTTAACCTTAGTGAGTTAAGTGGGGTGTGTGGGGCTGGTTTTTCCTTCAAGCAGAGTTTCTTCACACTATTGACATTTGGAGCCAGATAATTCTCTATTGTGAGAGCTGTCCTATGCATTCTACAATGTCTGGCAGCATCGTGGACCTCTGCGCTCTGGAAGCCCATGATCACTCTAAAGCTGTGACAACAGAAAATGTATTTCTAGACATTGCCGAATTTTTTCTGGGGGTAGTGAGGGCAAAATTGCCTCTGCTTGAGAACTGCTCCCTTAAAGGTTGTCATGTTTCAGGACAGATACACAGATAGAGCTAACAATAGGTATTCATTTCACATTGGGTTTGGGGTAGTGGGGTTGGTGACAGGGCATCTGAGTCAGAGGATGGAAACGGTGTGCCTGATGAAAACCAGTTTCCAAACTGGACAAAGGACTTCTGTGGAGAATGAGTTCCTTGATCTCTTCCACTCTCCCTTCCTGTCTTTTCCCCTCCTATCTCCATCCCTCCTCAGTTGATGGCTAAGAAATATAAAAATTCCAAGTATAGGCTCTGGCACATGGAAGCCTTCGATATACGGTGGTCGCTGCCCTGTCCTGTCATGCATCTGGATCCAGAAGCTGACAAGCTCTGTGGCTGCACAGTGAGCAGAACCTTAGAAAGGCCTGCAAGCATTGCCTGAAGAGCAAGTAATTACCCTGTTGCCCGAGCTGGAGTGCAATGGTGCGATTATGGCTCACTGCAGCCTTGAACTTCCTGGCTCAAGTGATCTTCCCACTTCAGCCTCCCAAGTAGCTGAAACTACAGACACCTGCCACCATCCCCATCTAATTTTTAAATTTTTTTAGAGATGGTTCTCACCATGTCTCCCAGGTTGGTTCTGAACTCCCGGGCTCAAGGGATCCTCCTGCCTTAGACTCCCAAAGTGTTGGGATTATAGGTATGAGCCACCATGCCCAGCCTGGGAGCTGATTATTGATGACTTTTCAGAGGAGGGTCACTGGGGATTTTTTTTGTGTACCTGGAAAAACACTTTCTAGTTTTCTGAAGAAGTATTTGCAGATTTCTTGTTAAATTTTTATTATCCCTGAAGTTAATAAATGAAGGATGATGATGATGATGGTGAAGGCTCCTTTAACTGACTCTTATTTTCCACCAGACACTCTGCTGAGTTCCTCCTAACACTAACACTCACATCAACAGTTATTAGCCCCATGGTGCAGATGAGGAAACTGACACTTGGATAGATGTGAGGCCATTTGCTTAAGGCCACCCAGCTGGACATGGTGACATGAGACCTTAAACCTGGAACTTCTTTTGTTTTTTTTTCTTTTTCTTTTTTTTTTTTTTTTTTTTTTGAGACAGAGTCTCACTTTGTCACCTAGGCTGGAGTGCAGTGGCGAGATCTTGGCTCACTGCAACCTCCATCTCCTAGGTTCAAGCGATTCTCCTGCCTCAGCCTCCTGAGTAGCTGGGACTACAGGCGTGTGCCACAATGTCTGGCTAATTTTTGTATTTTTTAGTAGAGATAGGGTTTCACCATATTGGCCAGGCTCGTCTTGAACTCTTGACCTCTTGATCCACCCACCTTGGCCTCCCAAAGTGCTGGGATTACAGGCATGAGCCACCACAGAGCTTCTTAACCAGCACATGCATCTGCTCCAAAAGAGAGGCCTGTTCCGGGTTTCTGGTGCCCAAGGGGCTGTCATAAAATTCTCTCCCAAACTTCAGAATAGCATTAATTTTCATTTAAACTAATCAATTTGTGAAACATAAAAAAATACTGAGTTACACACAGCATTTATTGAGTGGTCCAGAAATGAGCATGGGATCACAAAATCCAACAGGAAGAGATACCATTTCTCAAACTGTTTAAGAGAGTCCACCTAGGCAGGGCGTGGTGGCCCATGCCTGTAATCCCAGCACTTTGGGAGGCCAAGGCGGGTGGATCACCTGAGGTTGGGAGTTTGAGACCAGCCTGACCAACATGGAGAAACCCTGTCTCTACTAAAAGTACAAAAAAATTAGCCGGGCATGGTGGCGCATGCCTGTAATCCCAGCTACTCGGGAGGCTGAGGCAGGAGAATCACTTGAACCTGGGAGGCAGAGGTTGCAGTGAGCCGAGATCGTGCCATTGTACTCCAGCCTGGGCAGCAAGAGCAAAACTCCGTCTCAAAAAAAAAAAAGGGTGAGTCCACCTGCTTTGGTATCATCACCCTTTGGAGTTCCCACAGAACTTCCCACCCTCACCCTGTCCTCATGATCCCCACCCAGGTTGGGAGGGCCCCAGATTTCCTACCATGCCAAGGGAGGACATAGCCTCTCTTCCTGGCACCCCCTTGTTGAAAGCCTAGATTTAATATCTGGGATTTGGGCTCCACCACCAGTACAGCCTCTTGCAGTGAGCCCCAGCTTGGTCTCTGCATCTCTTAGCAAGCTGTAGGTTCTCACCACTGACCTTCACTCAGGCTTCGGGACAACCTGCAGCTCAAGGTTAAACCCCAATACTGAGATGCTGTCTACTTGCTTACATTACAAACAGAAGGCTGCTCAGCATTCCTGTGGACTCCTGGGGCCCACCTAGCCTCTACATTGTGCGTCTGTTCCAAGGATGGTATTTGGGGAGGGCCATCCCTGGTTCATCACGTCCCGCAGTCTCAGCCCGTTGTGCTGCAGGCTCCTGAGGTTCCCAGAGTCATCTCCAGATCCCACCACGCCCCACCCCTCTTCCCTCACCAGAGGCTCTTAGGCATGCTCCTGATGGCCATGTGTCTTTCAAATTTCTCACCTCCTGCCTCCCTCTCATGTACAACACATGGGCTTGCCTTCCATTTCCCAAGAGTTGAGACTACCTGGATGAACTTCTAACCAACATCTTGCCCTTATAGATGTGTCTAAATTGTCCCCTCTGTTCCTTTCCTTCCCATCTGTCTTAGTCAGCTGTGTTATCATAACAAAATACCACAGACTTGGGGGCTTAAACAAAAGAAATTGATGTCGCGGTTCTGGAGGTTGGAAGTGTGAGATCAAGATCCCCAAGGGTTTGGTGTCTGGTGGGGGCCCTCTTCCTGGCTTGCACACGGCCACTTTGTCCTCATGTGGCATTTCCAATGAGTGTGTGGATGCAGGGGAGGGGAGGGAAACACCTTTCTGGTGTTTCTTCTTGTAAGGACACTAATCCTATAGGATCAGGGCCCTATTACTACAACGCCATTTAACCTTAATTATCTCCTTATAGGCCCTACCTCCAAATACAGCCACCCTGGGGGTAGGGCTTCAACATATGAATTTAGTGGGGACAGATTCAGTCCATAACAGCATCCAAGTGGAAGAGAGGCTGTCCCCCAGACGACAGCCTGTCCCTACTCCTACCCCTACCAACTTCCTTCCCAAGACAACACAATGACAGCCATCTCACCCAACCTTCACCCTCTTCCTCTCTGCTGACTTTTCTCATCAGCCGGTTAACTTTCCCAAGTGTGTCCAGCCCAGGCAGTAAACAGCCCTCTGCTCTCTGCCCCCTGGTGGCCAGCTTCCTATAAGACGCGTCCACCTTCATTGCCTCCACTTCCACTCACTCTCACACTGCAACCTGGCTCCCATGCTTCACCCACAGAAACCAGCCTCACCAGTGGCCTTTGATTTGCCACATTCACTGGATTCTTTTTTATAATCTTTTTTAAAAAATAAAAATTGTAGACTAAGCACGGTGGCTCACTCCTGTAATCCCAGCACTTTGGGAGGCCGAGGCAGGTGGATGGCTTGAGCCTAGGAGTTCAAGACTAGCCTGGGCAACATAGGAGACCTTGTCTCTACAAAAAATTTAAAAAATTAGCTGGGTATAGTGGTGTGTGCCTGTAGTCCAGCTACTCAGGAGGTTGAGGCAGGAGGAACGCTTGAGCCTGGGAAATAGAGGCTGCAGTGAGCCATGATTGTGCCACTGCACTCCAGCCCGGGTGAAAGAGTGAGACCCCGTCTCAAAAAAAAAAAAAAAAAGGATTTAAAGTGTACAACATGATATTTTGAAATACACAGTGAAATGATTACTATAGTCAAGCAAATTAACATATATTTCTTCACAAAGTTACCATTTGTGTGTGTGTGCATGTGTGTGTGTAAGAGCACCTGAAATCTACTCTTTTGGCAAAATTCCAGTGTACGATACAGTGTTATTATTATTGTTACTATTTTTGAGACAGAATTTCGCTCTTTTTGCCCAGCCCAGAGTGCAATGATGCGATCTCGGCTCACTGCAACCTCTGCCTCCTGGGTTCAAGAGGTTCAAGTGATCCTCCCGCCTCAGCCTCCTGAGTAGCTGGGATTAGAGGCATGTGCCACCATGCCTGGCTAACTGTGTATTTTTAGTGGGGACAGGGTTTCACCATGTTGGCCAGGCTGGTCTTGAACTCCTGACCTCAGGTGATCTGCCCACCTCAGCCTCCCAAAGTGCTGGGATTATAGGCGTGAACCACCATACCCGGCCTGATACAGTATTATTAACTACAGTCTTCATGCTGTACATTAGATCTCTAGACTTATTCATCCTGGTGTAACTGCAATTTCATACCCTTTGACCTCTATCTCTCCATTCCCACCCCCTCCCAGGCCCTGGCAACCACGATTCGACTCCCTGTTGCTTTGTATTCAACTTTGTAATATTCCACATATAAGTGAGATCATGCAGTATTTTTCTTTCTGTGACCGGCTTATTTCACTTAGCACCATGTCTTTCAAGTTTGTTTGTGTTGTCACTAATCATAGGATCTCCTTTTTTAAAGCTGACTGGCATTCCATTGTATATATGCAGCATGTTTCTTCATCCATTCATCTGTTGATAGACACGTAAGTTGCTCCCACATCTTGGCAATAGTGAATAGTGCTGCAGTGAGCATGGGGGCGCAGTTACCTCTACGAGGTGCTGATTTCATTTCCTTTGGGTTTATGACCAGAAGCCTGATTCCTGAATCATATGTTAGTTCTATTTTGAATTTTTGAGGAATCTGCATGCTGTCTTCCATAATGGCTAAGCCAGTTTACATTTCTTCCAATAGTATTTAAGAGTCCCCTTTTCTCCACATCATTGTTAGCACTTGTTCTCTCTCCTCATTAGCCACCCTAACAGGTGTGAGCTGATGGTTCATTGTGGCTTTGATTCGCATTTCCTTCATGATTGGTGATGTTGAGCAGCTTTTCATTTACCTGTTGGCCATTTTTATGCACTAAATACTTTCCAGTCCGGATCCTACCAAGGGTCATCCACGTAATTTTTGAGAGAGAAGAGATACTATGAATAGTTACATTGAGACACTAGGAAATACCCAATGCATCTTGGAGGCATGCAGTGCTGGGCACCTTGTTCCCTTCCATCTTGCCAGCAACATGGCTCAGGACAGCAGAAGGGTGTCCCAGTTCCAGGAAAGAGAGAGAGAGAGAGTGAGTTAGTGAATTTACCATTCTCTGCCTTTTTTGTTGTATTCAGGGCCCAGCCGATTGGATGGTGCCTGCCCACGTCGAAGGCAGATCTTCCTCACTCAGTCTACCAACTCCTGAGCCAATCTCCTCCAGAAACAACCAGAAATAGTGTTTTACCAACTATGCAGTTAGCCCTTAATCCAGTCAAGTTGACACTGAAAAGGAATCATTTCAAAGACAATCCTCACTTCTTGCTTAAATGGTAGAGCCGTCTCCTAGGGGTTCTTTACTAGTACTCTGACCTCATCCTCCTTCCTTCTCAAAATGGCAGACTTGGCAATGCCACTCGCATTTAAAATTCCTCGCAGCACTTACACTGGGCCCTCTGGTCATTGACTTCTCTGGCCCCTGTTGGAGACCATGAGCTTCAAGGACAGAATCTATGTCCCATTCACCTTCATGTCACCAGTGATGGGCAGACTGCTGAGCATATAGTAGGTGCCCAATAAATGTTTGCTAAAATTTTGAGTTTTGAATAGGTTATACAATGATGAGTTTCCTGTTTTTATTTCTCATTGTATAAACTAGACTATTACTTCCCTTTCCCGCCTTGAAGCGATATCTTTCCAGTCTCTGGTTGTTAGGCAAGTAATTATAAAGTGTGAGAAGAGAAATAATGTTGAGTCTCTTTACCTTATTTAGATTTTTTTTTTCTTTTGAGACAGAGTCTAGCTCTGTTGCCAGGCTGGAATGCAGTGGCATGATGTTGGCTCACTGCAACCTCTGCCTCCCGGGTTCAAGCGATTCTCCTGCCTCAGCTTCCTGAGTAGCTGGGATTACAGGCATGCGCCACCACGCCTGGCTAATTTTTTTGTATTTTTAGTAGAGACAGGGTTTCTCCATGTTGGTCAGGCTGGTCTCAAGCTCCCGACCTCAGGTGATCCACCCGCCTCGGCCTCCCAAAGTGCTAGGATTACAGGCGTGAGCCACTGTACCCAGCCTTTATTCCGAATTTAAGAGATTTTTGTTATATCTCCTCCCAGATTTTGCCATCTCGACTTGAGTCCAAAATTAAACTCCAAAATAGCTAACAGAACCCCCTTGACATCTTTTCTCTCTTATTTGAATCTGCTTTGTTATTCTTTCTCTCTGCAGACTGGATTTTTCTGTTGCTTTCTACGGGATAGTATATGGATGCTCCATAGCCTCCAAGTTTGCATGCTTTGGAAATGGGAGAGATTGGCTTTCTCCCCATGCCAACACCAAATATCCAAGGCAGGCAGATTGTCTCACACCTGGTTAGGTTTTCTCCTTTGGTCTAATCAGTGGGATAGGATCACACAGCATAAACTGCCCAGCTTAGGCATGAAAGGGTTCTTCCCAGGAGGCAGTTGTTGGCTCAGAGGCTGAGCAGACACCTCAAAACATGTCTACCATCTGGAAAAATAACCCAAAGAAAGAGAGGTGGAAGTTCGTCACAGAATCGTCAAGCAAGAGGTGAACTTACACACCACAGTGGGACCAACCACGACTATGTGCTGAGTGAGACAAAGGGTGATACTCCCTGCAGAGACACTGTTAGACATGCAGTGACTCACACAGTTTACAACTTAAGCACTTCTTCTTTAAAAAATTACCATAGTTATATGTAGCAAAACCAAAACTCAATGTAAAATTATGGGAAACTAAAAAGTGGAATTTACCCAGAAAAGTAATGGATGGGCACCAGTTCCATGGTTCTGCAAAAGACCCTAGAAAAGATTCAGTTCAGAAAATCAAAGGGCTCCCTGAAGAACATCCCAGAGAAGATAGTAGGCAATGTTACACAAAGCCGTTCTCTTCAGAACCTTGAAGTACAACTCTGACGTCTAATTAATGAGGTGAAGGCCTGTGAATTTTGTGATCAACAAGAAAAAAGAAAGTGGATTTAAAATTCTAGGAAGAGACAAAAGCTATACAAAACATTTGTGGTCTAAATATTTTAAAAGCCAAACTTTGACATGATTTTAGCAATATTTCCAAAACTCCATGTAATGATGACTTAGACTCAGGCCCTGAAACCAAAGAGGAAAGAATATGTAATGTATGTTTTTGTTTAATTAATAAAAATAATAAAATAATATAGAAAAGTACCATTTAGTGATTTTTCTCTGACAATCTCTTGTTAAATTTATGAGGACTTTTTTTTTAATATGCTTAGGGCATTCAGTTTAAGATGACAGATTGACCACATATATTTATCTGCTCTGCCTCTGGAAACAGTTTTAAAATGACAGTAAAGGAATAGAAAAGGTATAAACCAATACAAAGAGAACAAAGCAAGAGACAGAGATGAAGCAGAAATTTCCAGAAATCTTTGGAAAATGAAAAGTGATGAAGTGATAGCTGTATGGAAAAAATAACCTCAATGCCTGTAGCAGGCGGAGGAGAAACTGTCAAGTCACCCTGTGGCACCCTGGAAAGGCCCCAGACACTGAGGAGAGTCCACCCATAGACCCCAGCAATGGGCTCCCTCTTGGCCTGGTTATGTTACAGTGAAGGCCACCAGGCAAGAAGCTGTTTAGGTCCACAGTGGTTCCAGGGACCATGTTACTGTCTCAAGCTTAGATCGTACATTGAGGAGGGCCTCCAATGTGGAAGCAAACAATCATGAGAAAAGTGCCTCAAGGAAACGGATCATGCAGACAAGAGGAGACAAACTTAAGACATACAACTAATATTTGGAAATCCTTTGTGAAAAGGATGCCTGAGCCACAAAACTAGAAAAGGATGCTATGGAAAAGGAATCATCTCAGAATAAGAAAGGATTCTTGGAAGTTAAATGTATGAAACAAAACATTCATAAAAAAAATTCTACAGATAATGTCAAGGAAATCTTCTGTAAAGAAAATCACAAAGGCTGGGAGTGGTGGCTCAAGCCTGTAATCCCAGCATTTTGGGAGGCTGAAGAGGGTGGATCACCTGAGGTCTGGAGTTGGAGACCAGCCTGACTAAGAAGGTGAAACCCCGTCTCTACTAAAAATACAAAAATTAGCTGGGCTTGGTGGCACACACCTGTAATCCCAGCTACTCGGGAGGCTGAGGCAGGAGAATCAGTTGAGCCTGGGAGGCAGAGGATACAGTGAGCTGAGATTGCGCCACTGCACTCCAGCCTGGGAAACAGAGCAGGACTCCATCTTCAAAAAAAAAAAGTAAAAAAAGAAGAATAAGAAGAAGATCACGAAGACAAAATGGTAGAATAGTAGAGAAAGACGAAAAGATTGGAGAATCAGTGCACCTCGTCCAATACTCTGCTAATAGGAATTCCAGAGAGACAGCATAAAGATGAAGGGAGGAAATAATAAATTACAAACATAATATTTTTTAAATTCCCAGAAATGAAGAACACAAGTCTTCAGATTGAAATGCCCACTGAGTATCCAATCAATAAATTTAAAAAGAACCATTTCCTCAAGAAATTTCAAAATACCTAAAAACAAAGAAAAATCTTACATATTTCTAGGGACAAAACAAAAAAGTTGTATACAAAAGATTTAGAATCAGAATTGGATTTCTTATTAACAATACAGGAAGAGGAGAAATGCCTTCAAAATTTGGAAGGAAAATTATTTCACCCTAGTGTTTTCTATCCAAATTATTAATTAGTTTAATAATTAATCAAATTAATAAAAACATTTTCACTTCTGCAAAGATTCAAAAATTTACCCCCATGTACTTTTTCTTATGAGGTTACTAGAGAATTCTGTGCTTTTGCAAAATGAGAGCAAACCAAGGAAAAAGCCATGATGCCTAGGAAATGAGACCCCAGCCAGGAGACAGGGAGAGGGCACCCCAAACCACAGCCAGATAGCAGGCCTGGGTGGAGCAAGAGGAAGGAGAACTCTGAGACAGAAATCTCCAGAGGAAAAACCAATAGGACTGTGGATAAATGTGTAACAGAGCTGTGGGAGCACTTGGAAAAATTAGCCATATGTACATGGAAAACTAATTCAATGAAAAACAGTAATGATTGACCTCAGGAAAAACAAAATGTACAAGAAAGACACATAATCATTTTACATGATTTGACTCAGCAGCGAACAATATTTCATAGTCAAAATAAGTCATTATAAATATAGACCATTCTTCACTAAAAATGAAATGAAGATTAGTATATGTAATATATGGGAAGAGAAATATATGTAGGAAGATTTTAAAACATCTCATCTTTATCTTCCCTAATAGGAAGTTTGACTGTCTCAAATTTAAAAACCAAGAAATAACAACAGTAAAAGAATATAATTTTTTTTTTTTTTTGAGACAGAGTCTTGCTCTTTCACCCAGGCTGGAGTGCGGTGGCGCTATCTGGGCTCACTGCAAGCTCTGCCTCCCGAGTTCACACCATTCTCCTGCCTCAGCCTCCCAAGTAGCCCGGACTACAGGTGCTCGCCACCATGCCTGGCTAATTTTTTTTTTTTTTTTTGTATTTTTAGTAGAGACAGGGTTTCACCGTGTTAGCCAGGATGGTTTCCATCTCTTGACCTCGTGATCCGCCTGCCTCAGCCTCCCAAAGTGCTGGGATTACAGGTGTGAGCCACCGTGCCCAGCCAAGAATATAATTTTAAAACATGGAGACAAAAATGAAAATAAACAACTAAAAAGAGTTGAAAACAGTTGCCTGGAGGGCAGGTAAAAGTTGTGGAAGGGAACTACTATTTGTCATTATACTCTTTGGTACTAGTACAAATTTTTAAAAAAGCTCAATGTGGTTATACAAACTCAATTTTAAAAATTTAAAGGGATTTTAAAAAAATGAATAGCTCTTGTTTTGAGGAAAAATTTACATAAAGTTCAGCAATTCTTTCACCTTCATTTGTCCCTCCTGTGAATTACAACTAAAATATATTTAATACTTTTAAATTTAATGAATATATACAATATGTGTACATATACACGTGCATATAGCTACTAAATATCAGCCTTTCCCCCTCTTCTCTAGGTTGATGTAGATAGTGAAAGGGCTTGTTTCGCATCTCCCACATCTTCTGGGTGGTTGCTCCATGGAGCCTCATGCTCTTCCCAGCTGCTCCCAGCAACCCTGGGGACCCCAGTCCCTCTTTGCTGGTCATCACCTGGAAACATTGACTCAGTCCTCTCAGCAGAATGACATTCCTGTCTCACAGACACTGGTGGACACCACGCATTTCTTTAGTTGGCATACCCCCCCGCCACATTATCTTGGCTTGTTACATTTTAGAGGAAGGATCAAGGGCAAAAGAAATGTGGGATGCTCCACTTCACACCCATGAAGATAGCCATCATAAAACAACAATAGCAATAGAAAAAGAACAAGTGTTGGTGGGGATGTGGAGAAATTGGCACCCTTGTACATGGCTAGTGGGGTAGCCCCTGTAGAAAACAGTTGTGCAGTTCCTGAAAAAAGTTAAAAATAGAATTATCATATGATCCAGCAATTCAACCTCTGGGTATATACCCCGAAGAATTGAAAGCAGGGACTCAACAGATATTTGTATGCCCATGTTCATAGCAGCATTATTCACAACAGCCAAAAGATAGAAGCAAACCAGGTGTCTATCAACAGATAAGCAGATAAACAAAATGTGGTCTATCTATACAATGAAATATTATTCAGCCTTAAAGAGAAGGAACTTCTGATTTTCTGTCCTCATAAGTGGGAGTTGAACAATGAGAACAATGAGAACTTCTGATTTTCTGTCCTCATAAGTGGGAGTTGAACAATGAGAACAATGAGTGTGGGGAACATAATACACAGGGGCCTGTCAGGGGTAGGGGGCTGGGGGAGGGATAGCATTAAGGAGAAATACCTAATGTAGATGACAGGTTGATGGGTGCAGCAAACCAACATGGCACATGTATACCTATGTAAAAACCTGCATGTTGTGCACATGTACCCTAGAACTTAAAGTATAATAGAAAAAGAAGGAAATTCTGATACTTATTGCAACATGGATTAACCCTGAAAATGTGCTGAGTGAAACAAGCGAGGTGCAATGAAACCAATATTGTGTGATTCATTTATATGAGGCATCTAGAATAGGCAAATTCTTAGAGTCAGAAAGTAGAATAGAGGTTACCAGGGGCTGGGGAAATGGGGGGATGTGGAGTTATTGCTAAATGATGAGCTCAGAGCTTCTGTTTGGGGTAATCGAAATGGATACTGGGGATGGTTGCACAACATGGTGAGTGTACCTAATACCACTGAATTGCACACATTAAATGGTTAAAATGGTAAATTTTATGTTATGTATATTTTACCACAGTTAAAAAAAAGAATTGTTGGATGAGAAGAAAAAGTTAAACTATCCTCCATTGTTACCGTTTCTATAGTCCAAAGGAAAATCACCAAGGAAGTTGAACTTTTCTTGCATGGGGCTTCCCATCATAGATACGTTATCCCATTTCTATCCTTGCTCTGTTGCTCTCAAGAGAGTCCTCTTTGCCAGAGGACTTTAAACTCTTACAGTGGAAATTGCCATCTACTTTTGGGAAACCTCATTCACTATCCACACACATCGATGCCGCCCTAGAGTTTATTTCCTACCCTGTATCAGTCAGCTAGGCTCTATAACAATTGCACACATCTCAGTGGCATGCAGCAATAAGTGTTTATTTCCCTCTTGGCATTTACAGTTGAGCTAGGGTGTGATTGATCCAGGCTGGGCTCTCCTGGCTTGGCTCCATCCCCTGGGTTAGGTTCAGTCTGCTACACCTATCATTCATTCTAAGATGAGCAAGCTACCCCAGGTTCTGAAATGCAGGTAAGCATTTCAAACCTCTGCTCACATCAAATCACTAACGTCCCATTGATCATAGTCACATGGCCAAGGGCAAGCAAAGAAGTACACCTTGCCCACCATGATAGGAGTCATATGTATGTATAAACCCCATAGGGAGTTGAGACCAGTACTTCTAACTACAGCATACTTCTTTCCTGTCTCTGGCAGTAAATTTCCTAAGTCTGAGTTACTTCCTGTATATTAACATCAAGAGGATGCAATGGATGTACAACATGATGACTAAAGTTAATAACAATGTATTGTGTTTTTGAAAATTGCTTAGAGAGTAGATTTTAAGTGTTCTCACCACACACACAAAAGTGAAATAATGCCTATGTTAATTAGCTCAATTAGAGCCTTTCTACAGTGTATACATATTTCAAAACAACATGTGCATAATAAATCTATACAGTTTTTATTTATCAATGAAAAAAATTAATTTAGGCCAGGCACAGTGGCTCACACCTATAATCCCAGCACTTTGGGAGGCTGAGGCAGGAGGGTCATTTGAGCCTCAGAAGTTCAAAAGCAGCCTGAGCAACATGGCAAAACCTTGTCTCTACCAAAAAAATACAAAATTAGCTGAGTGTGGTGGCATGCGCCTATAGTCCCAGCTACTCAGTGGTGCAATAAATATGGGACTGCATATATCTCTTTGACATACTGATTTCCTTTCTTTTGGACATATATCCAGAAGTGGAATTCCTGGATCAGATGGTAGTTCTATTTTTAGTTTTTTGAGAAACCTCCATACTGTTTTCCATAATAGCTGTACTACAATTCATCCCATCAGCAGTATACAAGCATTCCCCTTCTTCTCATGCTTGCCAACATTTAGTACTTTTTGTCTTTTTAATAGTAGCCCTCCTAACTGGGATGAAATAATATCTCATTGTGGTTTTGATTTGCATTTTTCTAATGATCAGTGATGTTGAGCATTTTTTCATATACCTGCTGCCATTTGTATGTCTTCTTTTGAGAAATGTCTATTTAGTCCTTTTGCCTCAATATAAAACTCAATTTTTAAATTGAGTTATATATTTATTTTTGCTATTGAGTTGTCTGAGTGTCTTATATATATGTGTGTGTTCCTCCTTCTTATCTGTATGCCTTTATTTCTTTTTCTTGTCTTATTGCATTGGCTAGGACTTCCAATATTGTGTTGAATAAGAATTGTGAGAGTAGACATCTTGCCATCCTTAAGGCAAGAAATGTCAACATTAAGTATGGTTTTAGCTGTAGGTTTTTTGTAGATGCTCTTTATCAAGTTGAAGAAGTTCCCCTCTTTTCCTATTTTTCTGTGAGTTTTTTCATTAATGGGCATTGAATTTTTTCAAATAATTTTTCTGCCTCTATTGATATGATCATGTGATTTTTCTTCAGCTGTTAATATGATAAATTACATTGATGGATTTTCAATATTAAACTCATGGATTGTTTAGAAGTGTGTTGCTTCATTTCCAAGTGTTTGGAGATTTTCCATTTTTCTTTCTGTTATTTATTTTTAATTTGTTTTCATTGTGGTCAGAGAACATATTGTATATTATTTCAGTTCTTTTAAATTTGTTGTGTTTTGTTTTATGGCCCACAATATGATCTCCTTGATGTATGTTCCATGAACACTTGATTAAAATGTGTATTCTGCTGTTGTTGGGCGAAATGTTCTATAAATGTTAATTAGGTTGTCTTGGTTAATGGTGTTTTCCTATATCCTTGCTGATTTTCTGTCTAGTTATTCTATCCATTGTTAAGGGAAGGGTGTGTAGTCTCCAATTAAAATTGTAGATTTGCCTATTTCTCCTTTCAGTTCTATCAGTTTTTGTTTCATATATTTTACAACATAATTGTTTGGTGCATACACATTTACGATTGCTACATATTTTTGATAGCTTGCCTTTTTTATCATTATGTAATGTGTCTTTCTGTTTCTGGTTATTGTTTTTGCTCTACACTCTATCTTACATTAATATAGTCACTCCTGCTTTCTTTGATTAATGTTTACATAATATATATTTTTCCATCCTTCCAACCTGCCTAAATTATATTTAAAGTGAGTTTCTTGTAGATGGTGTATAGTTTAATCATGTTTAAAAAATCCAATATGACAATCTCTCTCTTTTTAAAATTGGTGTGTTTAGACCATTTACATTTAATGTCACTATTGATATGTGAGGGCTTCAGTCTGTCTTTTTATTTTTTGTTTTATATTTGTTCTCTAAGTTTTTTATTTCTTAGTTTACTTTTCTCTGCCTTCTTGTGGGTTAGTTGAACAATTTTTAAAATTCTATTTTGATTTATCTACAGTGCTTTTGAGTCTATCTCTTTAAGCAACTTTTTAAGTTGCTCTTAGATATTCCATTATATATACATAACTTATAATAGTCTACTGGTGTTCTCATACTCCCAGTTCAAGGATAGTATAGAATCTTACCTCTATTTTTGTCCCTTTATCATCCTGCATTTGTAATATGCTTGTCTTAAATATGTAGTTGATATACATTTAGAATAAAATCAGACAGTATTGTAATTTTTGCTTCAACCATTAACATAATTTAGAAAACTGAAGAGAAGGAAAACCTATCACATTTACCCACATTTTTGCTTACTGTGTTCTTCTTCCTTGTTCATGTTCCAATTTTCCTTCTTTAACTTCTTCTTTATATTTAGAGAAGTTCTTTTAGCCATTCTTTTAGAGTGAGTCTACAGGCAACAAATTCTTTTACTTTTTCTTATTTGAGAATGTCTTGATTACCCCTTCATTCCTGGAGGATATTTTTACTGGATCTAGGATTTGTGGTTGACAATAGTTTTCTTTCAGCACTTTAAAAATATTGTGCCATCTTCCTGTAACTTCTGATGCAAAATCAGTTGTCATCTTAACTGTTTTCCCCCTTTAGATAAAGTGTAGTTTTTCTCTGGCTGCTTTCTAGATTTTTTCTTAGTCTTTAGTTTTCAAAAATAATGTGCCTTGGTGTGGACTTTTAAGGATTTATCTTCTTTAGGGCTGGTTTGTGTTCTTCAGTCTGCAAGTGTATGTCTCTTGCCAAATTTGGGAAGTTTTCAGCCATTATTTTTTGGAGTACTTTTTTTCAACTCCACCCTCTTTCTCCTCTCCTTCTGAAACTCCTAAGAAATGAATGCTAGATATTTTGTTATAGTCCCCATCAGGTTCCCCAAGGTTTCTTAATTTTTATTTTCAGTTTATTTTATCTCTGTTGTTCAGGTTGTGTAATTTCTATTGTTCTATCTTCTAGGTCACTGCTTCTTTTCTCTATCCACCCTTCCTTCCATCACCGTCATTCTGCTTTTGAGCCCATCCACTGAGCTTTTTATTTTGGTTATTATCTTTTTCACTTCTAAAATTTCCATTTGATTCTTCTTTATATCTTTTATTTCTTTGCTTAGCCCACCCGCCTGCCTGCCTTCCTTCCTTCCTTCCTTCCTTCCTTCCTTCCTTCCTTCCTTCCTTCCTTCTTTCCTTTCCTTTTTGCTGATGTTTGTATTTCTACATTTGTTTCTAGCATGTTCATAATGTTTTAAAATCTTTGTCAGATTGTTCTAACAACTCTATCATCTCAGTGTTGGCATCTGTTAATTATGTTTTTTTCATCCAGTTTGAAATCTTCCTGGTTCTTGATACGATGAAAGATAGACATTTTCATTTTATGTTGTGGAACTCTGGATCTTATTTAAGCCTTCTCTTTTAGTTAGCTTTTTTTCTGAGAGGGGAAGTGGGGGGAATGTGTGCTCCCTTCTTATGACTAGGTGAAAATAGAAGTCCAACGTTCCCACTCTGCCTTATTTGACACCTGCAGAGTGAGGGAGGAGCCTAGTGACTGATGATAAGGGTGGGGTGGGAGTATCAGCTCCACACACAGTCTCCACTGACCCTGCAGTGGGGGTGGCCACACTGCCAGTAGGTGGTAGTGGAAACCCCAACTCTCCATTAGGACTTCTCTGACACCTTCTGGTGAAGACATGAAGAGGAGGACCTTGTTACTTCTGAACTAGGGCAGAAGTCTAGTTTCCACTGATATCATGGGTTGGGGAAAACTTCATTACCACACAGCAGAGATGAAAGTTACAGCTCCTATTTGGCCTCTCTGGCACTGCCCTGGCCAGAGTTTGCAGTTTCTGTGAAACACACATATCACCTCCCAACATCACCAAGGCTGGTACCATTTATGGCTTGGCAAGGATGGGGGTCCAGACTCCCTACTTTGCCTTTCTGGGGATGTGGGGGTGGGGCCATAGGTTTTCTGTGGTGGTTGGCAGGAGTAGGGTGGTTATTGGCTAAAAGTTTCTGTTTTGCTAGATGCCCCTTTCCTGGTCCTTGGCTAAAGATCAGGCATTTGCTGGGGCTGTTTTTGTCGCTACTTGGCAGTGCTTCCTTATTGCCAACATCTTCAGCTCCAGTCGTGTGATATATGAGGTGGGACTCACCACGCGGTCATTCTTGGGCTCTGGGGTCCCTAGCCCATCATCTACCTTCTTCCACTTTTCAGAGTCTTCTTATGTTTGTTTTGTATATAATGTCCAGCGTCTTATTTGCACTTAGTAGAAGTAATAGGGAAAAGTACATCTAACCCATTTTCCTAGAAGCAGAAGTCTGTCTTTTTTTTCTGTGTTATATATAAAGCTGTGACAGAATCTGTCTATATAACGCTTTCCCCACATGTGGGATGGATTCCCAGAAGTACAGTTAGTTGGCCAAAGGGTATGAATGTTTCTGTGACACTTACTATATACAATTCCTTAAATTACTTAAAAGATTATACCTGGTCTCACTACCTCCAGCACTTTCTGTCCTGTTGAGAGTCATGTTAATTTCTAAGCGGCTCTGAACAGAATGTGTGCCAACCAGTGAACTAACAGGCAGTGCCTGCCAATCTCTAGGTGGATTTTTCCACTCAAGCTCTTCCACTTCCTCCACTGAGAAGCCAGAGGGTGCCAGAGACTATGGGCTTCAGCAAGAACCAGGTGAGCCCCCACAAGGAAGAAGACAAAAGCAGGAGTGCGTGAGCTGTGTGCCAATGCCAGCTCTCTTGACAACTGCTATATTCATGGGGAAACCACTTGTTTCAATCAAGAGTCTAAATGACAAACAACGTGATTAACACATTTGCTGTACGGTGTTGAGAGTAAATGGAAACTTAAGGCTGAAAGGTGGGGAAAGAATGAGCATTCTATGTTCCTAGAGCTGGTTGGGCCCAGGTGTTTCTGCAGCAGCTGGCCATGACTGATCACAAGCTCTGGGCCAGGGGAGGTGATTTGTATTTTTCATGGGGAACATAAGCCCTGGTCAGCTGGTGTCACGGAGTGGGGGAGAGGAGCAGTTGCTGATAGCTGATAGATCCTTTCCGATGGCACTAGTGAAGGGTGGTAACATGTGGAAGATCCTGAATAGGAGCTAATCAGAAGATGACTTCTGTTTGCCTCAGCCATTTGACCATAGTGCTACCTTAGCTGTCCTTCTCTGGCCCAGAGCTTTTGTTTACTTGGGCCAATTTGGACTGTGGCTTTATCTCCAGGGTCTTCTCTCCCTGCTCCATTATGTTGGAATTTCCAGAGACTATGGGCTTCAGCAAGAACCAGGTGAGACCCCACAAGAAAGAGGACAAGAGCAGGAGTGCATGAGCCGTGTGCCACTGGAAAGAGTGAGGAAGGCACAGCTGAGTGCCAGTCCCTCCTCCACCCTCCGGTCCAACTCCTCCCTGCACTCGCTGTTCTAGGTGTGATGTATGCACTCTTCTGTGGGACAAGATGGTTAGTGTACGTTTTAAACAACTTGTCTGAATCAAAACTAGGTTTTCAGGCTGGACACAGAGGCTCATGCCTATAATCCCAGGAGTTTGATACCAGTCTGGGCAACATAGTGAGACCCCCCTTCTCTATTTTGTGTGTATGTATGTATGTATGTATATATATATATGTGTGTGTGTGTGTGTGCATTTGTGTGTTTGTGTGTAAATCTATATCCAGGCATGGTGGCACATGCCTGGCCTGTAGTCCTAGCTGCTGGGAGCACTGAGGTGGGAGGATCGCTTGAGCCCAGGAGATCAAGGCTGCAGTGGGCTATGATCACACCACTGCACTCCAGCGTGAGTGACAGAGAAAGATCCTGTCTCTAGAAAAATAGAAAACAAGACCAAAGAAAACAAAAAACACTAAGCTTTCAAAAAAGAAAAGACTCACACAGTTTGAGTAGCATAAAGTAAGTCCCACAGATGAAGAGTAAGGTGCTGAGAAAGCAAACAGCTTGTTGGGCTCAGGAGCCTTGATAAAAGCAAAATTTGCAGTGAATAAGCCACAGATGATTTGCACATCCCAGCTTTCCCAGCTGTGTTCTGAATTCTCTCCCAGGAGCGGCTGCCTCCACCTTTCCTGCAGACCAGGAGATCCTTGCAGGCAATGGCTTTGCTTTGCTCGAATCCCCATTGAAGCTCCATTGTCTTGCTCCATTCTCCCCCATGGAAAGTCCTTGTGTGGCAGGATTGAGTTAGTGGCAATGATGAGCATCCCTGGTTTTGGACTTGCAGACTGGAGCCCTTCCCCGACTATGTGACGTGCTACAAGTGCTGTGGGAAGAGCAAGACCAGTGCCTTCAGGAACTTTCCAGAGAGCAGACAGGAGACCTGGGCACAGAGCAGCCAGTGCCAGGTATGAGACTTGCCACAGCCCACGTCCTTTCTTGGGGGTGGAGCATGTCCAGTCCTGCTGGGCATGGGGAGCTTGTCCTGGGCCAGGATGGGATGTGGGAAGCTGGTCCAGCTTTTTTCACTCAGACAATCAGCTTGTGGGGCAGGGCTGGAGTGGTTCTGGTGAGCAGATCACATGGACCCCAAAGCCGGATCCTCACCACCCTTCCTTTCTCTGGGCAAGCGAACATAGCCGGTGTTTTCCTACCATCAGCTTCTGCACGCTGACTTGGCCAATGTAAGAGCTTGGTGGGAATTTCTTTGCAAGGCAGTTTTCCTCTCATTCATCCTCCCACCTCCCTGCCAGCTCCATGAGTGAGGTAGCAGGAAAGGCAGCCTGGGTCCACAGTAGTATGGGCTGCCTGTTGGGTGACACTCACTGGCTGTGTGAACACAGGCAAATTATTTAGCCCTCTGAGTCTCCATTTTCTGATTTATAGAATGGAGGTGGCCAGACATGGTGGCTCACGCCTGTAATCCCAGCACTTTGGGAGGCCGAGGTGAGTGGACCACCTGAGGTCAGGAGTTCGAGACCAGCTTGACCAATTTGGTGAAACCCCACCTCTACTAAAAATACAAAATTAGCCCGGCGTGGTGGTGCATGCCTGTAATTCCAGCTACTAGGGAGACTGAGGCAGGAGAATCGCTTGAACCCGGGATGCAGAGGTTGCAGTGAGTCAAGATCGCACCACTGCACTCCAGCCTGGGCAACAAGAGCAAAACTCTGTCTCAAAAAAAAAAAAAAAAAAAAAGAATGGAGGTGATAATGTCTTCTTCAGGATTATAATGATAAATGAGATAAAGTGTGTTAAATACAGCTGCCTTGTAAATATTGCTAATTTAAATGTTAATTATTATTATTAATCAACACTTTAAGTGTTAAGTTTATATTTAAATGTTAACTTTATTTTTCTTCCCTTCCTAAACATCTCATCTTTGCTCTCTGTCATCTAAGGATAAGGAGGGGCATAGCATTAAGAACCCACTGCCAGGGTTCAAACGGACATCTGTACATGGATGTTCATAACAGCCCCCTTCACAAGGATGAAGAGGTGGAAACACCCCTAATGCCCATCAACTGACGAATGGATAAACAAAATGTGGTTTATCCATCCAATGGGATATTATTCAGCCTTTAAAAAGAATGAAGCGATGATATGTTCCACAGCATGGACAAACCTTGAAACATAATGCCAAGTGAAACAAGCCAGGTGCAAAAGGACACACATTGTGGCTGGGCGCAGTGGCTCACGCCTGTAATCCCAGCACTTTGGGAGGCCAAGGTGGGCAGATCATTTGAGGTCAGGAGTTCAAGACCAGCCTGGCCAACATGGTGAAACCCCACCTCTATTAAAAATACAAAAATTAGCCAGCATGGTGGCGGGCACCTGTAATTCCAGCTACTCAGGAGGCTGAGGCAGGAGAATCGCTTGAGCATGGGAGGTGGAGGCTGTGGAGATCATGTCATTGCACTCCAGCCTGGGTGACAGAGTGAGACTCTGTCTCAAAATAAATAAATAAATAAATATTTAAAAAGTAAAATAAAGGAGCACACTGTATGATTCACTGATGTAAAATGTGCAGATGAGCCAAACCTATAGAGACAAATTAGATTAGTGCTTGCCGGGGCTGAAGGAAGGAACAATGGGAAGTGATTGCTTGAGGGGTGCAGGTTGCCTTTTGGAATCGGTAAAAATGTGTTAGAACTAGATAGAGGTGATGTTTCCACAATATTTTATGATGAAGGTACTAAGTCACTAAATTGTACACTTTAAATGGTTAATGGTTAGTGTTATGTTATATGATTTTTCTTCAATCTGAAAAGAAAGAGAGAGGGAAAGAAAAATACACAGAACCCAGGCTTTTAAATTAGACAGACTGATCTTGAACAAGGCCTCAGTTTGCACATCTATTTTATGGAGTTGGTGTGAAATGAAAAGCATTCATTCAAAGAATGCTTATTTAGCACTTAGTGGTGTCAGGTGAGTGGTGAGAAATAAGCGTTGTCGGCTGTGCTCTCATCACTTAGGAATGCGTTTGGCAGTGTGTGGCAGGAGCTTGATACACTGGCTTCACCAGATAGGAATGTATTTGTTGCATATTACAAAAAGAGCTGGAGCAAAGTTCCAAGATGTCGCCATATTCCGAATTCTTCTCTTTTGCCTGAACGTGTGGCTTCTGTCCTCATGGTCGTATAATGGCTGCTGTACCTTCAGGGAGGAGAGAAGAATACCTGCATTTCTGGCAGGAAGAAGAAGAAAGTCACTAGAAGGAAGGATGAGATATACTGGGAAGCCAGACTTTCCTGACACTCTCCCAGTGAGTTCTGTGTATACTTCATCAGCCGGAATAGGACTGCACGGCCACCCCAGTTGCAATGGATGTTGCAGGTTGAGTTTATAGCTGTGCATGCAGCCACCTGGAGCAAAATCAGGTCCTCCTAGTAAGAAAGAAGAGAAGGATGGCAGTGGGCAGCCTTTGCCGTTGTCCCCATGACTCAGCCTGGTGAGGGAGACATGGATCAATTGATTAGAAATTGATGGCCGGGCACAGCGGCTCACGCCTGTAATCCCAGCACTTTGGAGGGCCGAGGCAGGTGGATCACCTGAGGTCAGGAGTTTGAGACCAGCCTGGCCAACAAGGTGAAATCCTGTCTCTACTAAGAATACAAAATTATCCGGGTGTGGTGGTGGGCGCCTGTAATCCCAGCTACTTGGGAGGCCGAGGCAGCAGGATCGCTTGAACCCAGGAGGCTGAGGTTGCAGTGAGCCAAGATCGTGCCATTGCACTCCAGCCTGGGCAACAAGAGTGAAACTCTGTCAAAAGGAAGGAAGGAAGGAAGGAAGGAAGGAAGGAAGGAAGGAAGGAAGGAAGGAAGGAAGGAAAGAAAAAGAAAGAAAGAAAGAAAGAAAGAAAGAAAGAAAGAAAGAAAGAAAGAAAGAAAGAAAGAAGTAAAATGATGAGATAAGAACAGTATGTGGGTCTGCCTGAGTGTCTAATCAGGAGGCTTGACCTGGCTTGGGCCTCCACAAGGGCTTTCTTGAGGAAATGATGTTTGCGCCAAGGCCCGAGCCTGACTGGTGGTTACTGGGCACAGGCATGAGGGATCCTGCTGCAGGATGAGCACACAGGGGCTCATCGTCCCTTGGGGGATTTTCGTCCTATCCTAAGAGTGGCCAAAAGCCCTGGAGAGTCTTAGGAGGCCAGGGGTGTGACCGTCTGCATTATGAAAAGACCACCTCTGCCACAGTGTGGGAGGTGAACTGGAAAAGGACATGAGTAGTTCAGAGAGACCCGCTGTGAGCCTGGTGGTCTAGGCGAGAGATATGATCATTGGGACCAGATGGGATGTCATTGTTTGGATTCCCCAGAAGCGGGTGATTCCAGGCCAGATCAGTAGGACTGGGAACCGAGACAGGGAAGAGAAGAAAGCTGGTAAATGTTGCATCATCACTGTGGGCACTTGTGGAACACATGCCTCCAAGTCGCACAGGACTGGAGGATGCATCCACCAGTGCTCCGTCAGTCAGAGGTGGGGCAGCTTCGGAGCAAGCAGTTTTCGTTCCCTTGCACTTCCAGCCTGCTGTGCTTAGGGACAAACGGTAGCTAGAGAAAGCCCCCAGACAAAGGGATACTGGGCCAATGGGTGAAAGTGAGATTGGTGTGCCCAGAAAAGGTTAAGGCTAAGGAGTTACAAGCAGGTTCCACTGCAAGGGCTGGAAAGGCGCACACCCATGGCAGAGCTGTGTGGGTGGGGACACTGACCACACATGGTGATGAGCTGGATTGGGAATGAGGTGAGAGACGGAGAATCCAGGATGGCCCCCAGGTGTTTGACTTGAGCAACTGGAGGAAGGAATAAAGGAAGATCAGTATTTTGGAGGAGAGGAGATAAAAAATCACAAATGTAGTTTTAGACGTGTAGAGGTGAGACTTCAGAGTGGGGATGAGGGCTGGGGATAAACCTCTGCATGGGCGGCAGGTGAGGCTGAGGTTGCACCAGGAGAGTGCAGGAGCGGGAAGGGAAGAGGACCCAGGAGCCAGCCTGGAGCACTCCCGGCCCTCATCTGTCAGGAGTAGCTGGAAGCAGAGGAAAATGAGGGCTTGTGAGCAGCGGAGGCAGCAACATGGATGCTGCAAATGTGCTTTAGCCCATGCACTCAGCCACTGCACGAGGGACAGGAACAGAACAGACATCTCTCCCACAGTCTGAGCCTTTGCTTTCCCTCTACCTGACTGCACTTTCCCTCTGGCTCTGACTGCACTTGGGGAGCCAGACCATGGTCTTATGGCATTCATGGGGGCACCAGAGAGAGCCTTCTGATTTCCTGCTATCCCCAGAAACTGTGTCTGGGACAGCAGGAAGCAAGGCACCAACAAGGCCAGCCAGAGGTGCAGCCGAATTGTGGGTGTCCCCCACCTCCTGTCCCCAAAGACAATGCCTGAAATTCCAATGACAGCAGCTCTGTGAGATAGGGCCTAGAATGCAGAGCCTCTGAGGGGGCTGATGGTGAACTATCGTTTACACTGAGAAGTAAGGGATGGTTATTTTAACAAAAGATGTGTTTAAAATGTCCCACTGTTCTCCAGTGGTTCCAGGATGAGGCCCAACTCATGACTTGGCCCCTGTCCACATCTCCACCCCAAACACTGCCAGTCAGCTCAACTGTCAACCAAATTGCTTGCAATTTCCTGCCTGTCCATTTCTTTCCTGCCTCCAGCCTTTGCAGATGCAGACCCCTCTGCTACAACACCATTCTCCATCTTCTTCCCTCTGAAGCCACCCACCTTTTCAGACTCCTCTAGGAATGAAGTCTGAATGCCCATAGCTCCCCTGGCCAAGCGAGTCACCCCAACTCCTGCAGGAGACTGTTTCTCTCTCTCCTGGCACCTCTGCACTGCACTGTAAAGGTGTGTTTCCTGGACTGTCCCTGCCCCAGCTTGAGGCAGCTACAGTGTCGCCTTCCTTCTTCCCCAGTGCTTGACACAGGGCTTGCCAGACCAAGTATTCAGTGTGTGTTTGTTGACTGACTTACTGTGTGAATGAGGGCAGATACATGACCAAGAGCAGGGAGAAAGGAGAAAACAAAAGACAGCTGGCCCCAAGGAGGAGTGGGAGATGAGGTGGAGCCTTGGAGGCAGGCGAGGCCCCGGCAGAGGACACGAATGCCCCCAGCTGCCCAACTTGTCATAAATTAACTGAGGTGAGCAACGTGGTCCAGTCACCAGTGGAGGGATGCTCTCCAGGGTCTAACCTCGGGGGAGAGAGGTGAGTCCCTGTCTTCCGTGGCCCTCCCCTATGGAGTGGTGAGCCGGCTCTGCCTGCCCCACTCAGGCTTTGACTAGTGACCATGCCAGATGGGGTTCCTGCTCCCCTCTGGGCACCCAGCATTCCTGTTGGGCTCTCATGGTTCGAGGAAGAGACTCTCCCCACCGTGGCGGCAGAGGATCTGCTGTGAGGCCGCTCACTGCTGGATCTGATGAGATGAGCAGGGCTGAATGCCAGGCAGGAAGCAAATAGAGTCAGCCGGAGTCGGTGCCACTCTTCCTTTCCGGAGTTCTTGGGCTAGAGGATTCTCCCCACTCCTCAATGTGCCCATTTTAAAGTGGGGAAGATAATCTGATCAACTTCATGACACTGCTGTGGGGAATAAGTGAATGACTACCTGAAGAAGGCAGAAGCTCCTCTCATGGCCTCTCTGTCCCAGCCCTTTGGTGCAGCCAAGCTGACCTCTGCCATGAATGGCTGGGGTTCACTTAGGCCCTCAGCCCTGCCTGTGGGTGGTGCCTCTTCTGCGAACCTCTTGCCCAGTCACCTTGCCAATGCCAAGTGCACATTCACATTACTCTGGGAAGTTGCACCCACGTCCATGTCTCAATTCCGGATTGACCGATCTGAGCAGAATCGGTCATCTTTCTTCCCTAAGGCTCCCCACGCAGTGCACCAGCCCTTTCCGCCAGGTCCTGACTGTGCATCCAGGGTGTAGAAAGCTCACTGGGGATTCCTGCCTGGCTTCTGCCTCACACTCACTGGAGGGACCTGGGCAAGCCCTGACCATACCCCTCTCTTCCGGACCTTACTCTCCTTGAGAAAAGGACTCCCCTGGCTTTGCAAGAGCTGTGGTGTCTGGCCAGGCCCTGGCGGCTGAACCAAGGAGGGCCAGCGTGCAGGTGGGTGAAAGGGTGGCTCAGCTGCACCCCCATCACAAACAGCTGTCACTGGGATCTGTTTTGCATATTGACCTTCTGCAGTGTGCATTTAGGAAAGGGGACCTGTTACTTTGAAAACATGGTTTTAAAGCTCCAAAGATGCCCAAGGACTCTAGCCTGCTGGAAAAGTCTTCAGGTCTGCCCCACTGAGGGGGTCAGAAGCCAGGGCCAAGGGCTCCATCTGGGAGTGTGGAGTGGGTGTGATGTCTGAGGAAAAATCCCCTAAAAGACTAAGAGGAGAAATGGCCAAGGCCTAGATCTGGTGTCCAGGGTGCCTCTCCCAGCACTGAGGCTCTATCCTGGCACCTGTGTCGGGGGAGGGGCTGCTGGGGCTCTCTGTTGAGCGTGCAGGGTTAATGGTTAAGCTCCCTGGGGTAGAGGTTAATGTTTGAACGCCAGACGAGTCACAGGAAACACCACTCAAGGAGCTGTCACTGAGCCCGCCACACTTATCACAAATAAAAAATTAACTCTTCAGCTATTCCGGGTTAGGTGGCCAAGGTCTTACTGGCATTTTGTGGGAACGTTTCAGGGTCACCCTAATAGCTGCATGGCCTGCCCCACAGGGCTATTTATTACTTTGTTTACAGAGGCCAATACCCCCTCAGAGCCGGCAGGTGGAAGGGCCATGGCTCTCCCCAGGAGAAGAATGTTCCAGAAGGACAGTGTGGTGACAGGAAAGGTGTGGGCTTGACAGTCAGACAGACCTGGGCATGTGTCCTGCTGTGTCACACAGGTGCTCTGTGACCTTGAGCAAGACACTGGTCCTCTCTGAGCCTTAGTGACCTTGCCTTCAAGTGGGGTCATGCCGTCCCCTTTTCCTTCTTGTCTCTGCCTGCTGGTTGCCCACTCCCCAGAGCATGGGTCCAGGAAAACAGGCTTTTTATTTTTTACCTTTTTTATTGAGGTGAAATTCACATAGTGTTAAATTAACTGTTTTAAAGTGAATAATTCAATGGCAGTTAGCACACTCATAATGCTCTATGCAGCCACCAGCTTTGTCTCATTCCAAAATATCTTCATTACCCCAAAATAAAATCTCTGTACCCACTAAGTCATCACTCCCCTCCTTCCCTCTCCGCAGCTGCTGGCTATTCCTAGTCTACTTTCTGTCTGTGTGGATTTGCCAGTGCTGGACATTTCATATCAACGGAAGCATTTGCTATGTGACCTTTTGTGTCTGTCGGCTTTTGCCGAAAATAATGTTCTTGAGGTTCATCCACGGTGTAGTATGAATCGGTTCTTCATGTGTGCTGGCTGTTAGTGCAGTGTTCTCTAACATGCCTAGCTCCTTTCTGGAGTCGCCTGGCCCCCGATGCCCTCTGGCAGCCATACCCTGGACCATCCTCCATGGCTGCCCACAGCTCACCTCTGCCCATTCTTCCCTTGGCACCACTGATCTTGGCTCATTTTTCCAAAATATGTTAGCTTATGTTTGTATAACATTCTAGACAATTTAAATTTTTAGTTCTTAAAACAACTGTGCAATAAGCACTATTATTACTCCCATTTCATAGATGAGAAAACAGGCTCCAAGGGGCCCAGGATCGCACAGAGCTGAAATAGGACTCAGCTTTGCCATCCAGTCTAATCAAACACAGCACAACTGAGCTGTTAATGACTGATAACCTTACCCTCCCGAGAGAAAGGTTTTCCATTAGAGAAAACAAACAAAGACAGAGATTGCTGCTGGCAATTAATCCTTAATTCGCTTGAAAGGTGGTGTGAAAGGAAGAGCTTTAGGTCAGGTGAGGAGAGTTCTTGGGTGGATGAGGAGGGTTCCGTGGGGGTGGCACACACTTTGTGCAGTCTCTGGAAGGGGAAGGACTTAGCTCCCAGTGCTCAGAAGCTGGCCTGGGGCTGGCCTCCTGGACATAGATGGGCCAGCCTGCTCCAGAGAAGTGGCTGCTCGGCCTCAGGGCTGGAAGGTTCTTCATCTCACCTAGTGCAGACTTCATTCAGTGTCTGATGCTCTTCCCAGTCTCCTAATTCCATGACTCTCTCTGCTTGAATACTTTCAGTGATGGGGACCTCATTACTCCGAAGATAGTTCATCCCATCAAACAGCTTATGATACCTGGTTCCAAGACTCTTTAGCTGTTTCTCCTGTGATGTGCTTTTAAATGCCCTTGTTGCCCTGGGATTTCAGCTCCTCTGGCCCCATCCTGACCACAGCTCCTGTGTGTCCAGCCATCACAAAGGAGAGCGACACATTCTTGACTTAAGACTGTAGGTCAAGTCATTAGCAAAGCTGAGGAAACCTCACCAGGCTGCCCCGTGGATGGCCTGGGGATGGGGCCAGGGCTGAGCCAAGAGAGGCGAAGAGATACATGATGCAATTGGGAAACAGGCCGCTGTGCAGGAGCTCGTCCTAAGCCACAGTGGGTTCTGGGGAGGAGAAAGGGATGAGTGGGGGTGAGCAGGGGTGGAGGTGCCTGAGAGATGGATGTGGCAGTCCACGGGCAGAGGAAAGAGCAAACACCGGCAGAAGCAGAAGGTAGGAGAGGACAGACACAAGGGCAAGACAAAGAGGAGCTGTGGCTTCCCTGGTGACCCCATCAGCCGATGAAGTGAGCACCAGGGACATGGAGGGGTGTGAGTGGCCCAGTTCAGCATGGCCCCCTGCCACTGCAGCCTGACACATTGCTCCAGAAATAGTCGCAGGTTTTTATCAGGCCATCTGAGCTTATTTATAGAGGACTGGAGGATAGAGGCTCCATGCCAGGTGAATGCAGGGCAAACTCCCAGGCACTGTCCTGCCCTCTGAGATGGCCCTTTCCCCTCTCTCAGTCCTCCCCCTACCCACCCAGACCTGCCTCTGGGGCCACCTCTCTATCCCTGTGGGCAGGACAGAGGAAGCTGACATTGCTGGGTCTGCTTCAGACCTGGCCCAGGGCCAGGGGCTCCACAAATATAAAGACCAGGAATCTTTATCTATAAACCCCTTTGGGTGAAAATAGAACTTTCTCCATTTGCTGACTTTAATTCTGATAGCATTCTCCTGGGATGGCAGACATTTCTGGATCTTCCCCTGCAGTTTTCCCAGGGAGCTGGAGATTCACGTAGCACCACCGTGTTCAGGGGGATCTCGCCTGTAGCTGACGATGGTGTCAGTCACAGGTGGTGACTGGCAGAGCCCTGTCTATCCTGGGCCACTGGCCCCTCCTGTGCTTTGCCGGGAGGCATGGGCTTGGCAAGGCTGTATGTAGTCTGCCCATCTAGACCTACCCCCACAGCCCTTTCTCCTCTGGGACATCCCACCTCCTCAGGGTTGGCTGGACAGCAGGGTATTTGCGCCTCTTCTGGAACCTTCCATGTCCCAGCTCATCACTTCCCCTCCATCTCTCCCCAGTCTGTGGGAATTCTTGCCCTTTTTCTGTTTTCCCCAAGTGCTTTGATTATCCCAGAATACCTCTTCATCCCCCAGAGGCCTTTGGAAACCCAAGCCAGGAAGTTTTCCTGCCTTTCTCTGTGACTTCAATCTGAGGAGGAAGGGGAGAGAAAAGGCAAAAAAACAAAAACGCAAAAACAAAAACAAACAAAAAAAACAGGAGAAGAAAAAAGAAGAGACTGATGGATCAGAAAGTATTCCAGAAAGTATTCCACTGCACCCACATATCATTTAATTCTCTCAAAAATCCTGGGAAATATTACTGTGCCCATTTTATAGATGAGGAAACTGAGGCTGACAGAGGTTAAGTGTCATACCCAAGGTAGGCTTGGGTCCAAAGCCCATTCTATCTCCACCACACCACCTCCCTCAACCTGGTATCCCATGCTGTCCTCCTGGGCCACGGGCACTGGGGCAGGCAACCCCTCCTCCCCAGGTGGTGGCATTGTCTTCTCTTGTTTCCCCACTTAAACTTCCCAGCCTTCCATCCCACCCCCTCCAGCCAGACAGTTGGTGGCGGAGGTGGCCATCAGAGACGACAGAGGGGTGGGGAGCCCTGCTCTCCACATGCTTTGGATCTGCCTGCCCACACAGCTAAGGTATATTCCTCCTAGCCCTGGCTCTCCTGGGGTGGTGACCCCTCCCTCGTGGCTCAGTAAGTGTGGCCCTATTGACAAAGCTCCCCCATCCCCTATCTCAATGAATGCCACTTACCCCCAACTCAGGCAGTGAGCTGTGCTGCTCTGGAACTAAAACTGCCCAGGATGACCCTAGTCCTGGGCTGTGTCCCTTCCCTGCCAGGGCTCCCTGGGAAGGCCAGAGCCAGGACAGGTATCCGAATCTAAGCCAGGAGCATCTCCCCTGCCTCCCATTCCCGCTTGGCTTGGGGGATTGAGGAGTCCAGGAGTGGGGTCTGAGATGCTGCATTCAAAGCCTGGGGACAGTGCGAGGCAGCCTCCACAAGCACTGAGGAGGCCACAGGGACTGCCCAGCTCCCCCAAGCCACATTCCCTCCAGCCTGGCTATAGCCACGCGCCTCCTGTACTATGGTTCCTTCATATGTTTTCCTTTCAATCAATGGACTTTTAAAAAACTTAGCCTCATCCTAAACAATAGTAGCTATAAAATCACAGACGTGATATGCTAGTTTTATCATGTTTCTAATACACATTAAATTTTCTTTAAAAAAGTGCAACTACGAAAAAGTGTTCAACCATGTACCAGCAAAAAGCACAGGCCACCAGTGAGTGGTGAGCTCATCGCACACTGGGAAACCCTAGGTCTGTTCTGTGCCTTCTGTGCCCAGACGCTGGAGCCAGGGCTGGGAGAGAACAAGGCAGTGTCACTCGTGCTCAGGAACCGATCAACACTGTGTGGGGCTAGCAGCCAGGTCTGCTGCCACCAAGGCCAGCCTGGAGGAGGCAGCCTGTCCCAGGCTGGGGAGATGGGAAGGCCGAGTGGGATCCCAGCTCCATTATCACCAGCTCTGTCACCCACACTTGTCACTTTCCCCTCTTGGAACCTCAGCTTCCTCATCTCTGCCGTGGGGCAGTGACCCTACTGACCCTTGAGCTGCTGTCAACCTCAGCTCCAGGATGTCTGATGTGCATCCAACACAGGCCTGGCATGGCCTGTCCCCAGGCATCCCTGGGGGCCCTGCCTGACATGACCTAAGTTAGGAAGCCTCTCAGACGTGCTGGCACCGTCCACATCTGTCTGGCCAACCAGCCAGGCATTGTCCAGCCTCATGGCCTGGAGCCTGCGGCTGGTACTCTGGCTGACCCGGCCAGTCCAGCCAGCACTGAATCTGTTTTTCCACAAGTGAGGCAAAAGGCTCCTGCCTTTTTCCATGCTCTGGAAATGCCCCAGCTGCTTCCAATGCAAGAGAGGCTAACCTGAGCTGGCAGGGGAGCTGCAACTTGAAACGCAGCATCCTGCTGCAACCCTGAGACGGCCGCATAGGGAAAGAGAGCCCCGGGTCAGCCTCAGCCTCCTGAGACTCCAGGTGCCAGGCTAGGTCAGCACGGAGACACACAGTGGGCTGTCCATAAAGGGTCCTCAGGACCAAGTCCCCATCCCACAGGCATCTGGGTAGGCCCAGGGTTACCCGGCGGGCCTGCTGAGTTCCTGAGACCCTGCTCAGGCCCAGCCAGCAGCGTCCACAGCTGGAATGTGGACAGGCAGCCTTGGGATAGTGGCGGAACCCTCCCTGGGGATTGCGCAGCAGAGAGAAGCTCCCGCTACTCCTGTTGCAGGTGAAGCTTCTGGAATATCCAAGGAGTTCCTCATTTCCCATATGCCTCCAAGGACACAGACCCCTGCCCCTTGGCCTCATAGATGCTTCCACTGTCCTGTGAAAGCCCCGCCCACACACTGCCTTCTGTGTCCCTCTCCAATTCTTGGACACCCTTGCTCATGGCCGCAGCCTGCCCTTGTGGCTCCTGGGACTGCCCCGCCTCCAAAGCCCCAACAGGCATCCTGATTTCAGGACTGGGTTACTCTCTGGGCCCTCCCACTTCCCCTCTCCCGCTAGGGGCTGGGCCTCTCTTCACGGAGAAACAGGCCACACCTGCCGTGGCTTCCAGCTCTAGGCCAGCATCCTCCCTGACCCAGGCCCTGGCCCGGCCCACCCTACCGTTCCCCACCCCCTCTGCCTCTCTCCAGGTCCCACAGCCTGGCTTGAACAAGGAGGGCACTAGGCAGCTGGGGCCAGTGTCACCTGGAGACAGGTCAGGTGGGTGGAGGGCTGGGTGAAGACTGATTTCATCCCCTCCGTGTCCTGGCTGTGTGGCCCGGGAAGCCACTTCTGGCTCTGCTTGATTGCTGCATTTATAAAGTGGGGGTAGAGCCAGGCACCTTGGGAACTGGGGACACTGCCATGGGATTACAGGAGCTCAAGTGTGGGACGCACAGGGCTCCCCCCAATCAGCACCGCACCAGAGCTGGCAGGCCCTGGATGCAGAATGTAGAAGTCAACTGGGTGTCAAGGCGAAAGCTCGTTTACGAGGGATGCCTGGCGGGGACTGATGCAGGAGGCAGTGGTTCCAGCTGGCGTCCCTTCATTTGTTCAACTGCTGTGTTTGCTGAGCACCTGTGCTATGCCTGGCCCATCGTAGGCACAGGGGCCTGCTCTCCTGGGCTCTCTGCCTGGTGGTGGCGGAGGCATCTGTACCCAGGTACCAAGGTGAAGACACAGTTGGTAGTGACCCCCACTGGTGGGTCTGTGACTGCCTGTCTCACTCTGTGAATTGCTCCTGGGAGCCAGGGGTAGGGCTGAGCCTAGAAATGAGGAACACTCAGCTGTGGGGAGCAGGGAGACTCAGAGTGGAAATTCTCAAAGCAAGCCCTGGAACCACTTCAGCAGCATCTTTGGGGAATTCTTAAAATGCAGATTCCTGGGTCTGGTCTCACAAGGAGGATCTGGGGCCTAGAGATCTGCATATCTCTGACAGGCACCCAGCTCATTCTGATGTAGGCTGGAGGGTCACACTTCTGCAATGTGACAGGTCACCAGGGAGATTTCACTTAGAGGGGATGAAGGGGTCAAGGACACTATGGATGCTTTGGGTCTGGTCAGATTGATGCCTGAAAACAGGTTCTTGCTCCTTAAAAAAGCTGAGCATTTGCCATCTGGGTACTCCCTCGACGTGTGCACACTGCATCCATCGCCCAGTCCCCAGAGCTAAGAATTGCCATTCAGGGGACCCAGCCTAGTCCAACCTCCTGAATCCAGATGAAAAAGGAACAGGCCTGGGGAAGCCAGCGGGAAAGGGGTTGCCAGTCCCACTGCCTGCTCTGGGCAGGCTTTTGAGTTGGGCTTTGAGCTCTTCCACTGGATAGCCTCAGGAGGGAGGTGCTGGTCCTCCCACAAGAGATGAGCAAGTGAGCAGGGCAGCTGGCAAGGTGGGGGAGGCCTGGAGCCCGGGTGGGCCGACTCAAGTCCTGGCTCTTTCTTTTTGGGCTCTGCCCTGCGCCATGTTCCCCAAACTGGAGGAGCGCTGACTGTGGCTCACCTCATGGGTGTCCCTCAGCTCATTTCTAGCCCCTTCCAAGCCTGGCCCCAGTGATGACCTCTCAGAGGGCACGGGTTCCAGAAGTCTGTTGCAGGAAGCAGTTTCCCTGTGTGCCTGCCCTTGGATCAATTTTGGGAGAATTGGTGAGTGGTTATGTGAAATGATGTCTTAAAAGACAGTACAGTCACAGCTCACATACGAATATAAAATGAATACCTGCCGAACAGCTTGTTGAATTTGTGAGGGACTTGGTAAGATCTTATCACTGGTTCATAGCATTCAAAGTACCTGATATGGTTTGGCTATGTCCCCACTCAAATCTCATCTTGAACTGTAGCTCCCAGAATTCCCATGTGTCATGGGAGGGAGCTGGAGAAAGGTAATCGAATTGTGGGGGTAGGTTTTTCCCACGCTGTTCTCGTGATAGTGAATAAGTCTCATGAGATCTGGTGATTTCATAAAGGGGAGTTTCCCTGCAGGTGTACTCCTGCCCACCGCCGTGTAAGAAGTCCCTTTGCTCTTTCTTCATCTTCCACCATGATTGTGAGGCCTGTCAGCTATGTGGAACTGTGAGTCTATTAAACCTCTTTCCTTTATAATTACCCAGTCTCAGGTATGACTTTATCAGCAGCATGAAAACAGACTAATACAGTACCATACCTATAAGGCAGAATGGTAATATGAATTTACAAATAGATGCAAAGCTGACTGAATACACAGGGAGGGAAGTGAAATTAATCGTATTTCAACTGGACAATAATTATTGTGTCTATGGACGAGAATCATTTGCATTGCTACCAATCATCTAGAACTTACAGAGTTGCAGTATAGCTCGAAGACAATGAAAGGCCTGACACCCCATTGAATCAGATAATCCAGAAGGCTGTGCTTAGACAATGCCTAGTTTTGCATTGAAAATACCTAGTAATTTTTTTATTCATCTTAAAGTCTTTCAGTTTTTAGAAGTGGGCCACACATCTGGCTCTGAGCTTCCTTACAGCCAAATCAAAGAGGAAACCAGCTTCAAATATAGTGTCTGTGTATACTAGTTGTTCACAATAAGTTCAGCTTCTCACTGCATTGAGACCTGGTTCTTCTTCCAGGAGGGGCCTCATCAAGAGAACTCAAGTGATGTAGAAAGCAACATCCTCAATAATATTCTTGCCGCAAATACAGTGGTGACACTTGTGGAACTGTGTCCATAGGCCAGGGCAGTTGCTCTGAGTGTGGTCCCAGGACAAACAGCATCAGCATCACTTGGGAACTTGTTAGAAATGCAGATACTCAGACCCCACCCCAGACCTACTGAGCAATCTGTGTTTTAATAATCCCTCTGGGTGATTCTAATGCAAGCTGAAGTTTGAGAATCATGGGACAAGAGTTCTCAACCCTACAGTCAAACGTTAGAATTACCTGGAAGGCTTTCAGAGGACATGATGCCTGGGCCCACCCAAACCAATTCATGCAGGATCCCTGTGTGCCACGCCAGCTATGTCTATTTCTAAAGCTCCCCAGGTAGTTGCACCATGCAGCTAGGAGGGAGACCCACTGTTGCTTAGTCATTTAATGCAAACTGATTGGCCAACAGATGTGCCATTTGCTCCAGAGAAATCCAGACCTTCACTTGCAAAGCTTATAGGAGAGGGCGCCTTCCTTCTTTCCTTCTTCCCTTCCTCCCTCCCTTTCTTACTTCCTTCTATCTTCAACACTGAGCACTACCATGTAGAAGGCAGAGTCCAAGGGTGCATTAGACACTATAGGTTCCTGATCCCGAGGAGTCAGCACCTAATGGGAACTTTGGAAGTAGTCTAGTGGGAATTCCAGACAGGTGAGGGTGTCGGTGATGTGGACAGGATGGTAGGGCAGCCCTCGGTCCATCTTCCATCCTTGTCTGATGCTGCTTTTCTTGGCAGGTTGTGAGGGGATGTGGGACAACATAAGCTGCTGGCCCTCTTCTGTGCCGGGCCGGATGGTGGAGGTGGAATGCCCAAGATTCCTCCGGATGCTCACCAGCAGAAATGGTAACCACTCAGCCCATGGGGCCTGGCGGAGAGGCTGAGGGGTGGCCCTCTGGGTGGGGCCTCAGCTTAGAGGCAGGAGGCCAAGGAAGCTTCTCTGAGGACAAGTATGGGTACAATGATAGGGGAGATCACTGCAAAGGTTTAGAAGCCTTGCTTGGGAATGTGGGGTGGACTCAAATTCTGAGGGTCTCAAGCAAGGGGGCGGGAGGCAGTGCACTGGGGAAGGCGGTAAGTGAGCCTGGGCCTGCTTCTGTCTTCCCCAGGCCCTTCAGTTAGGAGATCTCTTCCTTCCTTCCATGTTTCTGCCCCCTTAGCAACCAGGGGCCTTGTTCCAGTCCCCATGTCTGGATCCCCTCCTGGCAGTGGCAGGCTCCCTAATGGCCTGACTTTCCAGAATACTTCCTTCCTCTGTCAGGCCCTGCTGAGAAACTGGCTCCCTGGGAGCCCCTGGCCTCCTGGGGCGGGGGATTCTCTTACCAGAGGACAGCTGCGGATTTAAGAATTTTCCTAGTTGACTCACATTGATTAGAGGTTGACCATGCACTGGGCATTTTTATATGTATACATGGGCTCATTTAGTCATTATAAACCCCCTGCAGATCACAGACCTTTTCCCTTGATCCAGTAAAGAGTAATAATAACAGGGACTGAGAAAAGCTGTGCAGTTGCCCCTCTTTCCTGGTCCATGCAGGACAAGAAAGCTGCCTGATGAAGCCTGAACAAGAGCAGGTGATTTAACACTAAAACCTACCAGCCTTTCAAAGTCAGGCAAGGCAAAGATGACCACAGTTCAGAGACTGTGGGAAGGGAGTGGAGATTCTTCTCACCATAATTCTGCTGTACATACGCACATGTGTGCACACTCACACATATGTGGGGAACATGCTGCTCCCTCAAAGCCTCACTCAACACCCTACACTATGGGAACTGGAGGGGGTTGAGGTAGACAGGCTTGAAACCCGCTCCTCCACTTCCTGGCTTGGTAATGCTAGCTGCTGTAACAGACGATGCCCCACATCTCAAAGCCTTCATGCAAATTTGTCCACAGAAAGTCCAAAACAGCCCAGGCGCGGTGGCTCATGCCTGTAATCCCAGCACTTTGGGACGCCGAGGTGGGCAGATCTCCTGAGGTCGGGAGTTCAAGACCAGCCTGGCCAACATGGTGAAACCCCATCTCTTCTAAAAGTACAAAAATTAGCTAGGCGTGGTGGTGCACACCTGTAATCCCAGCTACTCAGGAGGCTGAGGCACGAGAATCACTTGAACCTAGGAGGCTGAGGTTGCAGTTAGCTGAGATCTGAGATCGTGCCACTGCACTCCAGCCTGGGCAACAGAGTGAGGCTGTGTCTCAAAAAAACAAAACAAACAAACAAACAAAAAATGTCCAGAACAGGAAACAGGTATTCCTGATTAGTAGGCAGCTCTCCCCTACTCGGTGACTCCAGCACCCCACACCTCACAACTGTGGCGGCATGCAGTTTCCAGGCTGACTGGCGGAGGGGAAAGGACTCTGAGGACCACATGGCAGAGGTTCATAAGGGGCGGACCTGGGAAGAATCCCACTCTGCCCACATTCCTTCGGCTAGAACTCAGTCACATGGCAACATCTAACTGCAAGGGACTTAGGGAAATGTCTTTTAGCTGGGTGCCAGTCAGCCCCAGGATCCAAGTTGCTCAACGCTGCTGAGCCTCAGTTTTCTTGACTGTAAAATGGGGAAAATAAATAAGACCTGCCCTGTAAGGCTGTGCTTGGAAATAAATTTTGTCCCTTCTCCCCTACTCCTCTCCCTTCTTTTCCTTTTTCTCCTTCCCACCTTCCCTCCCCTACCCCTGCCACACACACGCCTGCAAGCTTACCAACTTTACCTGCCAGCATGGCCCCTCCATGCTTGCCTCTGGGGTCCTGGGAGCTCAGAACACAGGAGATTAGTCCAGATGTGGCGGACCTGGAGCCCCAGGCTGGTCAGGTGCAAGGTCACGCCCAGACTCCACTTTCTGACTCCTGTGCAGTGCTCCTCCACAGCTGACCGGGTTTTTCTCCTGATGGAAAGGACTCGAAGCTCTTCTTCTTTGCAGCCCTCCCTTTTCAGCCTTCCTAGAGCCACAGCGCCTCCGCCTCCCGCAGCACCGTCCCTTCTGCCCTGCAGAGGGAATAGGCAGAGCTGGTGCTCACGGCCACAAAGTGACCAGGTGCCAGTCCTGTCACATCCTTTCTCAACTAATTGCTTGAACCCCTCCCTGCCTCATTAGGTAAAGGCTCAGTGTCTCCCTCTTGAGGCTCCCCTACCCTTGGATTGCTCATGGTCCACCGCAGGAAGCTCAGGGGTTCCCGGTATGTCCGCACAACGTGAGGATGGAAGCTGGGGTCCTGTGCCGACTCTGCTGCAGTTTCTTCTCGCCGCCACATGGTGTCGCTGTGGGGCTGCAGGGCCACACCAAAGGCCTGACTATTGGGCTCTGGGCTCGCTCCAGGGTAGTGGGGGCTAGGTCGTTCATATCCGGCCTCGGGGTGGGTGGCCCAAGAGCACAGGTCAACACCTGTCTGGCCTCAATTTATCACCAAGAACTCCCACCCACCCTTCCTTCCTCCCCATAGATCTACTTCTGGGTCTGATTAGACCCCTGCTCCTTCATCTCCTGGCAGGAAGGCAGGCTTCCCTAGGTGGTGCCCCCAACCCTAACCCCAGGGGGAGCGCCCAGTGAGGACAAGGCGCTGTAGAAAATAAATTAATTCTCCTTCAGGGCACCTACTACATGGGTCCTGACAGGAGGGGTGGGGTCCATGTGACTGGAGAAACCGCAGGCCGATTCTGCCCCCAGATGTTTCTGTTCATGCCAGGCCTAGAGTGCTCCCTCTAGGGTGTATTCCTTTGATTCTGAAAAGGACGCTGGTCTTCCAGAGTTCCTTATTAAAAAACACAATTCCCCAGCGGCATCCCCTTGGCCCTCTTTCTCTTCCTACTTAGTGGGGATCTGGCCTTAAAGCGGTCATGCTTCCCAACCTGATTAAGGTCCCGGAGCCTTCTGAAAATCAGATGAAAGCTTTGGACTGGTCTTTCCCCAGGCTGCATATATATATATATATTATATATATATTTATATATGCACATAATATATATATTTTTGGCATATATATTAGGCCAAAAAAGAGATATATATGCACATTATATGCATATTTATATATATGCACATTATGTTTATATATATTATATATATGCACATAATATATATGTTTATATATATTATATATATTTATATATTATATATGTACATACTATATATGTTTATATGTATTATATATGTACATAATATATATGTTTATATATTATATATATTTATATATATTTTTATATATATTTATATATATATATATATATGCACAAACATCCTTTCAGGGGTCCCCTGAGGTGCACACTGGCCTGTGCCTGGTTAAGTTTCCCTTACCTATTAGGAATTCAGCCTTGGGGAAGTGGGAAGGCAGCTGCTTTGCAGCTCTACAGAGTGGAAGGCAGGGGGTCCTGCCTTGTTAGCAGCTCTGGGCACCTGGCCTGGGTCACAGGCAGCATGTGTCTTGGGAGTCCTGCTGGGTCAGTGAAGAGAGGGCCCCGAACAGGCAGGCCTGCTGCCCTGGGTGAGCCCACAGGGAGCCCAGCCTCTAGGCATGCACTGTCTTATAACCTTTGATTCTGGCCTTGGGGGAATTTGTGTTCCCTTAACTCGCTTTCCCATCCACCCAGCCTAAATTTGATCACCGTTGTTTCCCATCTGACAACCTAACTATCTTGATTCAATTCCAGAAACCTCCCCACCCCTCGCCTAAATTCCAAGATTCCAAGCCCCTCCCACTCCTGCCTATTTTAGAAAGGCCAAAAAGAGAGGGGAGTGATGCCTCGGCGCCCGCTCTGTGCCTGGCACCAGCCTAGGCATTTTCCATGTGCTCTCATGTTCCCTGCTCACTCTTGCAGTGTGGGTGATTATTTTATGGCACAGAGAAATGATCCACCGAAGGTCACACAGCGACCAAAAGGCTGCGTTGGGTTTCAAACTCAGATCTGGCTGCTTCTAAACCTGCGCTCCAGGCCTCCTGAGCCTCCACAGGGCAGGCATGCCCAGATCTCAGAGGACACGGTCTCCTGGTACTAGACGCTGCCCTGAGACTTCAGGAAGAGGGCCTGGTGGGCGGGTAGAACAGTGATGGCATACACTGTGTTTGGGCACCATAGCCCAATTCTGGGCCTTGATGTTCTGGCCTGTAAAAAGGGCAGCAGCACCTCCTTCAGTGGGGGCACTGTGAGGATTAGACCCTAAACCCTGTTAGCCAGGGGCCCAGCCCCTGGGGCATGTGTAAAGGAGCATGCCACGCTCAGCTGGGGCTCTTAAGGCTCCAGTGAGAGCAAAGGGGTGGCAGGGCTCCCACCCACAGGACTCAGCCATCAGCACCCTGCACACTGCAACACTTACACCGGCCTGAGCTGGGGAGCCAGATCCCAGCCCTCCTTGGCAGCTCAGAGTACAGAATACAGCGAGGCCATTCAGCCTGAGGAGGGAAACTCCTCACAGTGGCCTGCCAAGACTTCCTTCCTGGCTGGTGGCTCCCTTCCGCAGGCTGGGCTCCTGCTGTAAAAGGTCCAGTGGGGAAGCGCTCTCCTCTTCCCTATGAGAAGAGTTCAGGGCAGGCTCTTTATCCCCACTCAATTTGCCTTTCTGTCCAGCCAGCTAGCCCGCGTTTGACAAGCAGAGGCTGTGGGCCAGGCACTGGGGAGGCGGGGAAGCCACAGCCCACGTGGTGAGAGGGCCCGGCATGCGGCCTCGTGCCAGGGGTGGGGGGCAGTGAGCAGCTGAGCCGGAGGACCGTGGTGGTCTCAGGATCTATTATGCGGAGAAATGCAGAGGGGTGGCCTACAGGTCGTGGCTGAAGGGCCCTCCACCCTTCCGTGAGGGGCGCTGCCTGGAGGGGTTCATCTCAATGGCACTCTGGTGGTTTTCAAATGGCTGCATGAGCAGGGCATGAAGTTCTATTTAAAACAGAACTTCCGTGGAGCAGGATGAGTAAAAATGGGAGCGTGAGAAAAAATCATGATGGGAGTGGCCAGGTGCTGGGCAGCCACGACAGATTCTCCGGGGGACCTGCCTGTTAAACGGTGGCAGGACTTGGGATCAGGAGCAGCACCCAGCTGGGGTGAGAAGGGGGATTGGCACGTGGTGTGTGCTTAAGAGCGTGGGCTCTGGAGCCCGAGCCCCAGGGTTCAAATTGCTTTCCCCCTATTCACTAGGGTGTGGTCTTGGGGAAGTTCTGGAACTGCTGTGTGCCTCAGTTTCCACACTATAAAGTGGTTGTAGTGGCTACATGTTACAATAGATGTTACTATGAAAATCACAGTGCCTGGGCCCATGGTTCACTTACAGGACTCTTGGCACCCACAGGTTCCTTGTTCCGAAACTGCACACAGGATGGCTGGTCAGAAACCTTCCCCAGGCCTAATATGGCCTGTGGTGTTAACGTGAACGACTCTTCCAACGAGAAGCGGGTAAGCCTGTCAACCTCCACCCCACGAACCCGGGGACAGGAACCTGTGGGGTGAGGAGGCCCTGGGAGAGGACAGGGTGGCACAGGCCTGGGACAGTGGTCAGGATGTAAGGGCTGCCCACTGTCCCCCCGCCTCCTACTCACACAGGTGTCAGTGGGTCTGCCTCACTGTCCTGGTCTATCGACCCGGAGATGATGGTTAGGAGGACCCCAGGCACAAGCAGGAACTGTCACATACCACCGCGAGACTGGGGATACTGGATTCATTCAACTGAAAGAGATGCTAACATGGTGGCTAAATGCTCAGAGCCAGGCTGGTGCGTCTGAATTCCGACCTTGACCTTAGTGGGGCTGGGGAAGATTTAATCATTATGTGCCTCAGTTTCTTCATCTGGGAAATGGTGTTAATAATGCTGACAACATAGGCTTGTCAAGAGAACTAAGTGAGTTCATAGATGTGCAATGCTGAGATGGGTGCCTGGTCACAGTAAGTGCTCAGTAAATGTTTGCTTTTGGCCAGGTGTGGCGGCTTACACCTATAATCCCAGCGCTTTGGGAGGATGAGGTAGGAGGGTTGCCTGAGGCCAGGGCAACATAGTGAGACCTTGTATCTACAAAAAATGTTTAAAAATTAGCTGAGCGTGGCGGCGCATGCCTATAGTCCCAGCTACTCAGGAGGCTGAGGCAGGAGGATCGCCTGAGCTGGAGAGTTCGAGGATGCAGTGAGCAGTGATTGTGTCGCTGCGCTCTAACCTGGGCAATGGAAGACAGAGTGAGCCTGTCTCTTAAAAAAAATGTTTACAGCATTCGAAGGAGTCTCCCGGCTCTGATAAGCAAGGAGGGAGTCCGGCCGCAGAGCTACCCTAGCTGAGAGGATGCTCCCTTCAGTAATCCGCTGACCTTTTCTGGGGACCTCCAGAGGCTTCCTCTGAGGGTGGCCATCAGGGCCCTGTCTGGGCTCAGCTCACTCTGCATCACTGTCCTTTCCCAGGATGGCCCTGTCTCTCAAATCTCATGCACACTGTGCCATCCTGCCTCCCACCTGGGCCTTTGTCCCCGTTAGGGCCCCTTGCCTGGAGAGCACTTTCCTCCTCTCTTCCTGACTGATTCTTATACATCCTTCGAGACTCCATTCGGGCCCATCAGTGCCAGCCCTTTCTTCCCTTCCCCACGGGAAGGGCTCCTTTAGAGCTTGGTGTTGGCCTGCAACTATTACCTACCATGTTACGTTAAAATGATCAGCATGTGCCACGTGCCTCCATCTCTCTCACTAAAATACATGCTCCTCAAAGGCATTCATTCACTCCACAAACACTCACTGAGCACCTGCTATGGGCCAGGGCTGGGTCTGGGCAAAATCATGGTGACAAATCAGAGTCTTGTTCATTTCCAGGTCCCAGTGCCCAGTACAATGCTTGGCACCTATGAGGTGCCCAATAAATATTTGTTGTGCACTTAAACATCTATTGAGTGTCTTCCTGGCTGGTGGCTGGAATTAAATCCTCAAAATAACCCTGTACATTCATTGTTTTCCTCACTTTGCAGAAGAGGAAACTGAGGCTCAGGGATTAAGGAACATGCTTATAAAGTAGTGGAGGTAGGATTTTAACCAAGTCTAGCTCCAAAAGTGCCAGTGCTCCGTCCTCTGTCTTCTGATGCCTCCCCATAAGATGTGCGTCCCCGCAGGGAGTACACTTTCAGCAGGTCCCATTAGCTAAACTCCCTAGAAGGAATATGGGCAAGCTTTGCTTGTCCCTTGGAGGGTAGGGTGAGTTCATGGGGGAAAGCACGGGTGGAGAGTGGCAGAATTCAGGCAGAAGGGAGGAAGTTGTGTGGCAGAGCACACTGTCTTCTGCATTTTGTGAAGACCCCTCTCTCTATAGCGCATCAGCCTTGCTCTATGGGAGGAAGGCAAGCTCCAAAGGAGAGGAAGCAGTTCTTTCCTTCCCAGGGCTTGTCATCCCATTGGGAACATACATGAGGTCTTCAGATCTGGTCAGAGCGGGGTGATTTAATAAGGAGATTCGACAAGGAGTGGTCACTTGTGGTCTTGGAGGGATGGTGAGTGGGCTCTGCCTTCTGCAGAGGAACAGTTCTATCATCGACTTATATGAAGAGAGGGGGCTTATTTGTATCAAATTTGTAAAATCCATAAAACTAAAAAGGAATAATATCATGATGCATGGCGGGATGAAGGTTCATAAGAAACCTTTGTACTGCAAACAACACACATTTCTAACTGGTTTAATAAGCACACGTGGCTTGCATAACTGGAAATGCAGAGAATGGGCTTTGGGATTCTTTGATGAGGCAGCACCACAGAATCAACAGGGTCTGTGTCACTTGCATCTCTCTCCCTGCTGTCCTGGTGGCTTCTTCCTCAGATTGGCATTGTAAGATGACTGCCATCAGAAATTGCAGTCACAGGCCAGGCACGGTGACTTATGCCTGTAATCCCACCACTTTGGGAGGTCGAGACGGGTGGATCACTTGAAGCCGGGGGCTCGAGACAAGCTTGGCCAACATGGCAAAACCCTGTCTCTACTAAAAATACAAAAATTAGCCAGGCATGGTGACGTGTGCCTGTAATCCCAGCTACTTCAGAGGCTAAGGCACAAGAATCGCTTGAACTTGGGAGGCGGAGGTTGCAGTGAGCTAAGATCTCGCCACTGCGCTCCAGCCTGGGCAACAGAGCGAGACTCTGCCCCAAAAATAAGACAAAAAATCCACACAATGAGAACTGTTAGTTTACACGGATCAGCAGGAATAATGGAGCCCAGGGCCTTGACCACAATGTTCATGTCAGGATTAAAACTGTAAAATCCCAAACCAAGGAGCTGAAATTTCATAAAGGAAAATGTAACGCTTTGGACTTAACTCAGAAAAAGGATTGTCCAAAAATGGTGGAAAGGAGACCTAGCTTGGCTTCAGCTTGCATTAAAAAATGAAACAAAACAACAACTCTAAGATTGGAAGGGTTTCCTGAGCACATGATTCATCGGTCCCTAAATGCCAGTCCACAAATTGGCACGAGTTTTGTTCTTTATTCTGAGATTTGAATCATCCTATTTCTTATTATTAAAATGTCTTTTCTTTTTATCAACTGAGGTTGAAGGTATGTAATAGTTGCTTTTCTTTTCTTCTTCTTTTCTTTTTGTGACATCCTTACTTGGCATACACCACTATATTACTGACACACAGTATTACTGACACCAATAGTGGACTCAGATTGGGAGTAAGATCACACATAGATGCTGTGTGGGTAAATAAAATGAGATTTACAAACTGTAGCTCTTGGGCCCAATGCAGCGCCACTGCCGGCTTTTGTAAATAAAGTTTTATTGGAACACAGCCAAGCCCATTCCTACCACAGTAAGGCTACGTTTACGTGACAAGGGCAGAGTTGAGTATTTGCAAAAGAGACCACAGGGCACCCAAAGCCTAAAATATTTACTCTCTGTCCCTTCACAAAAAATGGCTGTGACAGCTGATCTAGAGGCTTCAGAAAGCAGGTGGCACAGTCAAAACATACAGCAGGAAGAGAGGCAACTGAATTCAGGACAGACAGCAGTGAGGCTTCTGGGCCCCAGGTCCTCCGGGAGTGGTGCACACTTTTAGATGTTAAGAGCTGAGGACTGGCTGGGTGTGGTGGCTCATGCCTGTAGTCTCAGCACTTTGGGAGGCTAGGCTGGGAGAATCACTTGAACTCCTGAGCTCAAGACCAGTCTGGGCCACATAGGGAGACCCTATCTCTACAAAAAAAAAATTTTTAAAGTAGCTGAGTGTGATGGCACTTGCCTGTAGTCTTAGCTACTTGGAGGCTAAGGCAGGAAGATTGCTTGAGCCTGGGAAGTTGAGGCTGCAGTGAGCCATGATCATGCTACTGTACTCCAGCCTGGGTGACAGAGTGAGACCCTGTCTCAAAAACAAACAAACAAAAGAGCTAAGGACCGAAGGTCACATGAAACCTCCAGGGAGCAAGGCTGTTTCTGGGTGGGTGAGGCCTACATGAGAAGCGGGCTGGTCACCTGGCAGGCAATGGCCACAGCCACAGGACAGTGCAGAATCTTCTGCCTGACACCCCCCTTGTCACCCTGTGCCTCTTCAGGCTCTTGCAGGCTGGTCCAGGCATCCCCAGGAGTGAGGCTGACACCCTCCGCAATGTGGCTCATCTGTACATGGCGAGATTATAGGTTAACATATTGGTCCTCAATTTTTTGACATTTCATGGGTCTTTGATGTCCCAAAGCCTAGGAACCATTAATTCAAGGCAACACACTGCCCTTCAAGGGTCTTCCTCTCATCTCTGAGAGGTGACTCCTGGCTCTCAGGAGAGCAGTTACATCAGTGGGGAACTCAATTTCACATGGTAGCCTTCCCATCGAAGGCCACCTCCCGCTGTCAGAAAATGTTCAGTCACCCTGAGTCAAAATCTACCTCCTTTCTGGAAACTTCCCCCAACTGGAGCCCACACATGAGGTCTGACCCTTCTTCTACATGTCATTCAGTCTAACACTTTTCTCTTCTAAGTGTGTGTTTTTCCCCTCCAGGTGTCATGGACCCAGTTTTTTCAGGTACTCTTCAGATGACACAATCACCCTCCTCCAGAAATGCTTCAGTTTATTAATGTGACTCTTAAAATAACATGCCCAGCCTCTCCAAACATTCCCACGTGGCCAGCTGCCCATAGCACTCCATCAGTGTAACTGAGAATAGAGCTAATTTTTGAGCCATTTCGTGCCTCAGACTTCATACCATCTCAAACCGCTGACTCATTTTGAAGGAGGATGGTGGGGTGGGGAAAAATTAAAATTACCATACACTGGGTGTTTCCTACATGCCAAGGCATTATCTAGGTACTCTATCTGACACCGTATTTGTTCTTCCAACAAGTCTGCAAGGTAGATATTATTATCCCCATTTTGCAGATGAGGAATCTGAGGCTCAAAGAAGTTAAATAATTTGCTCAAGGTCACACAGTTGGTGAGTCACAGTCCGGGTTTGGAACCCTTGTCTCCTGGCTCTGAAGCCTGTGTTCTTTCTCTACAGTACACTGTGTGACACCATGGAGCTTGGGTCTTTCTAACCTCAAGGTTATCTTCCCATGAAGAGCTGTCAGCCAGGTTTCCCCTATTCTATTCTTGTGCCTTATTAAAAAAATAATTACCCTTTTCTTTTGGTTATAAATAGCCTTATCCACTGTGGAAAAATTAGAAGCATAGAAAAATTATAAAAGAAAATAACAACTCTATTTGCAAGCCTATAATACAAAGTTAACCACTGTTAACATCAACCATATCTCTTTACAATCTTGTCTCTCTGTATGTATGAGATTGAACCACATGGAATGACTGATATTCAATTTTTTAACTTTCTTTATTTTTTGTGTTGATATTCAATCATTTTGGATCTACAAAAAACGTAATTTCATATAATTCTTTTTAAAATTTATTTATTTTAAAAATTCTCAGCAGAATCAATTTTCGTATAATTCCCTAATATGTTTTTACATATAGCTGGAATCACATTGCACATGTAAAGTTTTAATTCTGCCTTTTCATGTAATAATATATCAGCATGTCCTGACTCATTTTAAATTCTTGATAAACAACATTTTATTAGAGGTATAGCATGAAAGTAATTTGTATTTAAAATAATCGATGTAACTATTCTATTGTTGGACATTTGGGTTTTTTATCACTAATACTACTGTGATAAACATCTTCATGTATAAATATGCTTTTAAATTTCTGATTATTTCTTAGAATCAATTCCTGAAGGTAGAAGGGAGGTCAAAAGGTCATATTTCAAAGGTTCTTGATACATACTTCTATATTACCTTCCAGAAAGATTGAACCAGTTTTGAGTCCCACTATACCCTCACCTGCAGAGAAAATTATTACTTTTAAATATTTGTTAGTTTGGTTGGTAAAAATTATTTTTTTAATTTTTATTCCCTTGATTCTTTTTGATACTTTATTTTTTGAACCTAAATGCAGATCTTTTAATTTTTTTTTTTTTTTTGAGACAGGGTCTCCAGCCCAGGCTGGAGCGCAGTGGTGCAATCTCAGCTCACTGTAACCCCCGCCTCCCGGGTTCAAGCAAGCCTCCTGCCTCAGCCTCCCAAGTAGCTGGGATTATAGGCGCACATCACCATGCCTGGCTAATTTTTGCATTTTTGGCAGAGACGGGGTTTCTCCACATTGTCCAGGCTGGTCTCAAACTCTAACCTCAAGTGATCTACCCACTTTGGCCTCCTAAAGTGCTGGGATTACAGGTGTGAGCCACCGTGCCTGGCCAGATCTTTTAATTTTCTGACCAATATACCACTTAGATCTTTTTGACTCAAAGATGAGCCAATATGTGTGAAGTGGCTGCTGAATAAGTGAATGCCTGCTTGGCTGCATAGGCGCGCAATGTATAGATCAGGGGAGATGGGAGGTGATGGACCCCTTCTGCCTCTTCCTGGTCAGAGAATACATCTGGAGCTTTTCAGCTATGTGGTTCTGGGGGTCTTATTTAAGAAGGACATTAACAAACTGGAGCATATTAATTTAACTGAAGGTTGAAGGACTGTGGAAAGAGGTTAAAGACACAGGGAATATGTATGTATGTATGTATTTATTTATTTGAGACAGGGTCTTACTCTGTCACCCAGGCTGGAGTGCAGTGGCTGGATCACAGCTCACTGCAGCCTTGACCTCACGGGCTGGAGTGATCCTCCTACCTCAGCCTCTGAGTGGCTGTGACCACATGTGTGCACCATTGTGCCTGGCTAAGTTTAAAATTTTTTGTAGAGACAGTGTTTCACAATGTTGCCCAGGCTGGTCTTGAACTCCTGAGCTCGAGCAATCCTTCCTCCTTAGACTCCCAAAGTGCTGGGATTACAGGCATGAGCCAATGCACCCGACCTGACACGGGGAATATTTGACATAGAGAAAATGAATGAGAAACAGATGGGCAGAATAGCTATACTAAAAAATGGCAGGCCTCCCTGTATGACCTTTGTAACTTTTCTATATAAAACCGGCCTTATATAAAAGACAAATCCATTTTAAGTGGATCCAGAAGACAGAAAATGGACCAATAGGTGGTGCAAGTAATTGATTTTAGCTTCACATAAACAAAATCTAATATTTTGTGCTGTTTTACATCAAATAACTTTCTCAAAGGGCAGTGAGCACTTTGTCTCTAGAGGTATTCAAGCAAAGGCTTGAATTCAGAGAGTTGGTAAGGGGCCCTATACATAAGATGGAAGTTTGAATTGGCATCAGATGATCCCTAAGGGCTTTTCCAATGCCAAGATGTTACGGTGTTATGCGTCTCTGAATTGGCGTCCTTGGGGTATGGACAGAATAGCAGCGTTGGTGGGGTTCAAGCTGCCTGAAGCGGATGCAGTGAGGCACAGAAGGGCAGAGCTAGCCAGGAGGGCCGGCGGGGCTGACACGTGCCTCTCTCTGCAGCACTCCTACCTGCTGAAGCTGAAAGTCATGTACACCGTGGGCTACAGCTCCTCCCTGGTCATGCTCCTGGTCGCCCTTGGCATCCTCTGTGCTTTCCGGTGAGAACACACTGCCAGCTCTCCATACCCCAGCCCTCCTCAGGCACAGACTTTGGGTCTCTTCTCAACCACCCAGGACAGAAAGAGGAAGGTCTGAGTGAACTACCTTGTCATCTCTTGATCTAAAGCTGACCTATGGCAAAACATCGAGGTTCCTGTGACCTCATTCATCCCTTTATTTGTTCAACGTTTACTAAGCACTACTGAGAACTTGCGGCCGGTCGCTTTATATGTATTATTCTAATTTTCACACAATGCTATGACACAGGTAACAGGAACCCCATTTTACAGTAGTACTAGCGAGATTCTGTTGCAAAAGACAGAAATCCACCTTGAAACAGCATAAGAAAAACAAAGACGACCTGACCCATGTAAGTGGCAAGTTCAGGGGCATCTGCTGTAGGCATGGCTGGATCTAGGTGTTCAGCGGCATCAGCGGCTAGGTCTGTCTCCCTCCATTCCTCTGCTCTGGGTTGGCCTCATCCTCTGGGAGACTTTCTGCAGAAGTGGCAGAGACAACCACCAGCAGTTGCTGGCATTCATCCTGCTAGCTCAGCAACACCAGGGCCAACAAGAGCCTCTCCCCCTCTGGTTCCAGTAAAAGTCCTCAGAGTTCTCATAGGCCAGGCTTAGGTCACATGCTCAACTCTGAGCCAATCACTATGGACAGCGACGGAGCACTCTGATTGATCAAGTCAGTCATGAGGGTGAGAAGGGTGGAGCCCTCCCAATCCAGAGCTGGAATGAGTTTCCTAGAAGAAAGCCTGCTTCCCGTACCAGAAGCAGCAGAACAAGTAACTGACTTCTGTCCCCTGCAGCAAAGGAGGACACTGAGGCTCCGGGAAGTGAAAAGTCTTGCTCAAGGTCATATAGCTGCTAAGTGGCAGAGCCAGGGTCTGCTTTCTCCCCGCAGCCTGTGTTCTTTCTGTGCCCCCAGCCCTCTCCCGTTCTGGTTGCCGTCCTCACCCCTCCCCCAAAACAATTCTGGGAGCTGGAGATGGTGGTAGGTCAGGGCAGAATACAATGCTGCCCCTACAGCCCCAGCTTTTTATTTATTCATTTAGAGACAAGGTCTTGCTCTGCTGCCGGGGCTGGAGTGCAGTGGCAACGACAGAACTCCTGGGCTCAAGCAATCTTCCCACTTCAGCCTCTTGTACAAGGAATACAGGCAGGCACCACCATGTCCAGCTAATTAAAAACAAAAAAATTTTTTTGGTAGATACAGAAGTCTCACTATGTTGAACTCATGTCCTCAAGTGATCTTCCTGCCTTGGCCTCCCTAAGTACTGGGATGACAGGTGTGAGCCACACTGTGGCTGGCCTTTTTTTTTTTTTTTTTTTCACGGCAGCATGTAGCAAATTAGACTGGCCACCTGGGGACCCAGGTCCTCATTCAGATTATGCTCACAGAATGTGTTACCTGGAAAGAGCTGAAGTCTAGAGCCTCAGTTTCCCCAGTGCACTGGGGGCAGGTGGGCCTGGCTGAGTCCCAGCCCCTCAGGCTCTGGCTTCTATGGCCCTACATTCTCTCCCTGCAGGAGGCTCCACTGCACCCGCAACTACATCCACATGCACCTGTTCGTGTCCTTCATCCTTCGCGCCCTGTCCAACTTCATCAAGGACGCTGTGCTCTTCTCCTCAGATGATGTCACCTACTGTGATGCCCACAGGGTAATACGTCTGGGTGCCCGAGGATGTCACCAGGCCCGCCTGCCTTCCCCAGCCTAGCTTTGGAGAGGGGAGTAGCCTAGTTGTCCTTCCCCCAAGCCCCTGCTGAGGCTGCATTTAATACCAAGGATAAAGCGGCCAGTGCTGACACTGGGCCAGGAGGTTCAGGGAGATTCCACAGCCACATGTGCACAATCTGGGTCACGTAGGAGAGAAGCTCGTGGGGGTTGCCGTAAATTCCCAGTGTCCAGGAGTGAACTAGCCACTCTAGGAATTAGATATATAGGGAGACTCCTCTTTTCCCTACTTCTGCCAGTTCCCAGCTGAAGAAAGATGACCCAGTCTGGAGAGGGTGGGGGTTGGTCATAAAAAGAAAAGGGTGAGCATGGGCCAGTATGTCTGTATAAACGCATTTGCAATAAAACAGTTGTGTTTTCTTAAATCTAACCCCCTTTCTCCTTCCAAATGCCCAGATGACTCAATTCATTGCAATCACCCTGTGTGTCAGTTGGGATTCCTTTTGCTGCAAATAACAGAAAACTATATATTGGGGTCTTAAACAAATGGGGGCTGTTTCCTATGTAAGCAGTCCACAGATGAGGTGGTGCAATGGCTGCATGATGCCGTGAGGGACACAGTCTTTTTCCCTGTTTCTGCACTGCCATCCTTAGAATAGGCATTTGATGTCATGCTTTACACCACATGGTTGCAATATGGCTGCTGCAACCCCAGGCCTCCTGTCTGTGTTCCAGGCAAGAAGGAGAAAGGTAAAAGGTTAAACATTTTTGTATCTTTTGGGCAGCTTTGCCTTTCTGTTGAGAAAGGGTACCTTCCCCAGAAACTCCTACCTACATCTCATTAGCTAGAGTTGAGTCAGGTAACCACACTTAATTGCAAAGGAAGCAGGGTGATTGAGTTTTTTACTGTCACAATCTCTATAGTAGAGGCGAGCAAGGGAGAAAAGAGATTGGAAATTGAGATTAGTTCAGCCAACCTGCCTGCCACTTCCTACCACTCACCTGTTTGTATCGTTCATAGTTGTATGTGTGTGTGTGTGTATTTTCTGACTCAGACTGAGAGATTCTTCAAGTAGGATCCATGTCTCTCAAGGAGGTCTCTAGGATGAAACAAGAGTACCTGCTGGGTTGCGCCACTGCACTCCAGCCTGGGCGACAGAGCAAGACTCCGTCTCAAAAAAAAAAAAAAAAAAAAAAAAAAGAGTACCTGCTGGGAGTCAGGAGCCTTAAATCCTAGCCACGCTTCATTACTGACCAGCAGTGGACAAGGCCAGCAATGCCCCAGCAGGGAACCTTCTCAGGTTTTACTAAACATTAGACTCACAAGTCAACCATGGGCCTTGCCTGGAGTCAGAGCCTCTGGGAAGGCCATAAGGCAGGAACCACCACTGTCCTGCAGGCAGCACCGGGCGCTCCTCCTTCTCGGGCTTGTCTTTGCAGCAGCCCTAGGGCTATCCCAGGAGCTGTCCCATCCCCGGGGGACAGCCCAATGCAAAGAAAAGGACAAAGGCCCTACCATGGCAGAGGTACAGGAGCTGTGCTGGTGTAGAAGCCTGGTGCCCCACAATTCTACAGGCATAACTTCCAGGGATCCCTGTAGGCGACATGCCTGTTAAAAGAGTCAGTCACTGCATCAGGGAAGTCCAACTCTATGACATCCCCATCAGATATGTGGAGAGTGCAATGTACCAGCCAGGGCCATTTTTACCATAATCAGTGGTACCTCCTAACAGAGTTGGCACATCCCTTCGTTATGTTTTTGCAAGGAAACTGAGCTTAGAAAAGATTTTTTTAACCCTTTGCTCAGAAATCTCTTCCCTTTCTAGGCCTTGGTTTCCTCATCTGAAAAAATGAGGTGATTGGGCAGTATCCGACACAGTTTTGTAGTTGAAGGACCGTCTCCTCATCTAGCCTGGCAGCCAGTGTTAGCATTTGAACCTAGTTCCTGCTCCTGTGATGGCTCATTGTCTAGCTTGACTGAACCCACTAGGCCTGTGGACTCCCACTCTCTAGAGAATGCTGCAGGCCTGATGGAGGAAGGCCACAGAAGATGGCCTTGAACCCCAGAGGCCCGCTCTTGTGGCCTGGCTCCTGCCCCTACAACACCCTTTGGGGCCACTCACCAGAGGGAACTCCACTGCCACCCGGCCTGGGCTCAGCTGCCTCTCTCTCTCCAGGCGGGCTGCAAGCTGGTCATGGTGCTATTCCAGTACTGCATCATGGCCAACTACTCCTGGCTGTTGGTGGAAGGCCTCTACCTTCACACACTCCTCGCCATCTCCTTCTTCTCTGAAAGAAAGTACCTCCAGGGATTTGTGGCATTCGGATGGGGTATGTTTCTCCCTGGGTCTGGTATCTGCATGGTACGTGGGAAGGGGTGCTGAGTCGAGAGTCGGAGGGTTTGGCTTTTAGTTCCAGCTCCACACTTAACTAACTTGTGTAATCTTTTTTTTTTTTTTTTGAGTTGGAGTTTTGCTCTTGTTGCCCAGGCTGAAGTGCAATGGTGTGATCTCAGCTCACTACAACCTTCATCTCCTGGGTTCAAGTGATTCTCCTACCTCAGCTTCCCAAGTAGCTGGGATTACAGGCATGCGCCACCACACCCAGCTAATTTTGTATTTTTAGTAGAGACAGGGTTTTGCCATGTTGATCAGGCTAGTCTTGAACTCCTGACCTCAGGTGATCAGCCCACCTTGGCCTCCCAAAGTGCTGGGATTACAGGCGTGAGCCACCACATCCAGCTAACTTGTGTAATCTTAGACAAGTTCCTTGATGTTTAACCCTCTGGTCTCAGTTTACTTATCTGTCAAGTGGGAAATCCTAGCTCAAATTTAGCCCCAGTTTCTGGCATCTAGAGCTTTTTACAATTTGTTCCTACCCAATACTTGTTGCCTCATCTGCCTTTAGATGGTCCATTCCTACGTCCTCTTTCTTCCTTCCTTTCTATATTAGGACGCTTTTGACTGCTGGCATCAGAAAATCTGTAAACCTTTAAACACAAATGAAATTAATTGGCTCATATAACTGAAAAGTCCAGGGATCACCAACTTCAGGAGAGGCTGAATCCAGCAGCTTAACACTGTTTCTTTCTGTCTCTACTTTGCCTTTCGTAACATTGGCTTTATAGTTAGGCTGGTGTTCCCAATGGAATGGCCAACAGCTTCTGGGCTAGAGACTTCCTTGTACCGAACTCCAATGAGAGAAAGAAAGAGATTCCGTCCAGCATTCTCAGCAAATATTCTGAGGTGCACTCTGGTTGGACTGCTTAAATCTCATAGACACCTTTGAACTAGACACAGAGGCCTGAGAGAATGAAATATGTTGACTGGCCTAAGCTACTCAAACCACGTGACTTCCCAAAGGCAACTCGGGATTCATTGTCTAGGAAAGAGGGGGAATGAGAGCGAGACAGCCAAGTGCGGGCCCCCATTCCATCCCTCTCCCTTTTCCTTTTCGGTCAGTGAAGACGATAAACAACTTCCATTTTAGGGGCACTTGCTCTGTGCCAGGCATTGGATTCAGCACTTTACATGTATCATTTAATCATCGTAGCAATCTCCAGAGGCCTCTCAGAGACCTCAGCTCACAGACACAATGTAACATACTCAACTCACATGGTAAACAAGGACAGACCTCAGGATTCAAGCCAAGACTTGTCTGTTTCCAAAGCCCTTTAACTTTTACCCTGCCATTAACATCCATCCATCCATCCATCCACCCACCCATTCATCCATTCCTCTATCCATTCATCCATTAGTTGTTCATTTGATAAACATGAACGTTACCCTAAGGAGTTCCAGACAGAGAGCCAGGTTCCTGTGAGCGACTAAAAGGCTTACAGAGATAGTCATGTGCACCAGGCATTAGCTTCTTTTGGTTTCTTCCTGGTGCCTTTAAGAAGTGTCCCTGCCAGGAATGCCCTCTGCTGCATTTTCTGCTTGTCTAAATCCTTATTTACAAGGGCCCTGTCTACCCATCAGGGAAGCTGCCTGAGCTGGCAGAGCTTGCTGAGCCCTCCTGCTTCTGAACCTTGGCAGCCCAGTTAGCACCTGACCCTGGGCCAGCGGGAGGTTGCAGGGTTATGCTGATGTCTCCAGAGGCCAGCAATCCCAGAGCGCCTGTGGACCAGGGACTTGCCTTATGCAGCTGGCTCTGCCAAAAAAGCACCCAACTCACTGAGCCCAACTCACTGAGCCCAATTCACTAAGCTTTAAATCCCAGATATGCCGGGATTCTGCCGTATGAACATGGACAGTTTCCCCATCTAGAATATCAGGACCGTAATTTATTCAACATTCTTTGAGCACTTCTGTGTTCAGAGATTACAAAGCTGCATTGTGATAATAGCTCTGTCACAGGATTTTAAGATGTTTGAACTAAATAATAAGAACCTTCCTTTCTTCTTCAAATGTTTATGGAGCATCTACTATACGCCAGCCCTGTGCTGGGTGCTGAGAATTGAGTAGCATATAAAACAGCAATGGTTCTCTTCTCCCAGCCTGTTTGCCTGCCAGACATCAAAGAGACCCTGAAGGGTCCCTGGAAGGCCTAAAGCCCCTCTATCTGTGAGAAGCCCTTTTCATTGAGGGTAACGGCCCCTGCTTGAAATTATACTGATTTCACCAAAGATAGGTTGCTTAAATGGGTACATGCCTACTGTAAAACCTTGCAAAAAAAAATTTTTTAAGTAGAAAAAAAAAATTACTCTAGTCCCACAGATTGAACTTTTTCTGAGATTTCCTTCCAACCTTTTTTCTACTTGCAGTTTTTCCTCACACAGCTGTAGTCATTCTCTATGAAGAATTTTGAATTCCGCTTCTTCCCATTAACACATAAGCATGTTCTGTATTATTTCAAATCTTTCATAAACATGTTAAACTACCATATAGATGGATAGATGTAACATAGATGTATTTAACCACATAACTATTGTTTGGACATTTAGGTTGTCTCACTATTATAAATAGCACAGCAATGAATACCTTTATGGGCAAAGCGTTTTCTTTATGTAATACAGAATCCCAGGATATAGATTCCTGAGTGGAAAGGAGTGAGCACGTTTAAGGTTTTTAACACTTACCCAAAGCTTTGACTTTTTCAGAGCGGCTGAGGTGTGAGTCTATGCCCAGAAAAGAGTGACAGCGCAGGCTTTATAGGTGAGCCAGGCTGCCACTCAGCGAGTGAGAGTGAGTGGCTGGCGCTGGTGGTTCTGCCTCAGCATGGGTGAGGGTCTGCCAAACCTAGCTTGCTGCACTCCCTGCCCAGAAACTCTGAGGCAGGGGGTCTGGGGTGGCCCGAGACTCTGCATTTCTGACATGTTGCCAGGTGATGCTCATGCTGCTGGTCCAGGGGCCACACTGAGCCACCAACTTAAACCATTACAAATTCTTCAAACTTTCCCACCAACTTGCCAGTAAGGATGGAAGATAATGAACAAGTGCCTCTCAAAACCCATGTTCTTTGCCCAAAGCACCAAGAATTGAGGCAAGACTTTTTTTCTTTTTTGAGACGGAGTCTTGCCCTGTCGCCCAGGCTGGAGTGCAGTGGTGCAATCTCGGCTCACTGCAAGCTCTGCCTCCCAGGTTTGCACCATTCTCCTGCCTCAGCCTCCCGAGTAGCCGGGACTACAGGTGCCCGCCACCACGCCTGGCTAATTTTTTGTATTTTTAGTAGAGACGGGATTTCACGGTGTTAGCCAGGATGGTCTCGATCTCCTGACCTCTTGATCTGCCCACCTCGGCCTCCCAAAGTGCTGGGATTACAGGCGTGAGCCACCGCGCCCGGCTTTTTTTTTTTTTTTTTTTCAACATAGGCTCTCTCTTTATCACCCAGGCTGGAGTGCAACTGTTCAGTCTTGGCTCACTGCAGCCTCAACCTCCTGGGCTCAAGTGATCCTTCTGTCTCAGCCTCCTGAGTGGCTGTGACTACAGGCATGCACCCCTGTACCTAGCTAATTTTTATTTACTTATTTTTATTTTTTGTAGAGACAGTGTCTCACTATGTTGCCCAGGCTGGTCTTGAACTCCTGGCCTCAAGTGATCCTCCCACCTCAGCCTCCCCAAGTGCTGAGATTACAGGCATGAGCCACCACACCCAGCCCAAGGCATTTGTTTAATTGTTATTTTTATCAAAGTCATTCATGTACTTGGTTTAAATAATTAAATAAAAGACTACAAGGTTTATAATAAACAAAAGCTGTCTCCTGCCTTCACTTCTTATTCCCAAGCTCAGCCTCCAGAGTTAATGCCTTTCACTCTTGTAACTTGTTCCTCCTAAGATTTACTCTCGTGTTTCTAAAATCAATAGATTTGTCTGTTTGAAGCATTAGTTATTGACTCCACATGATGCAAGATAAGAATATAAAATTATTTTTTTCTTTTCCAAGACAGGATCTCACTCTCTTGCCCAAGCTGGAGTGCAGTGGTTCAATCATAGCTCACTGCAACCTCAAGCTCCTGGGCTCAAGCGATCCTCCTGGCTAAGCCTCGCAAGTAGCTAGGACTACAGGTGCATGCCACCACATCTGGCTGATTTTTTACATTTATTGTAGAGACAGGGTCTTGCCATGTCTTCCAGTTTGGTATTGAACTCCTGGGCTCAAACGATCCTCCTACATCAACTTCCTGAAGTGCTGGGATTATAGTTGTGAGCCATTGCGCCCGACCAAGAATATAAAATTCTTAATCCTCTACCTCCATTCTTCCATTACAGTTTCTTATAATTTTTGACTAAATCAGATTCAGTGTATACATTATTATATCTATGTAAATAGTGTTTACCACCGAGACAAGTGGTGTACAATAATTTTACTTTCAATCTTATTTAACTTTTTATTTTCCTGGAATCATTTTTCATTTGCTTTTTTTAAAAATATATATTGCTAGCATCAATTCTCTCAAATTCTTTGGACAACCTTGCAATGCTATTTATTTTCCAAATCATCAAATGCAATAGGAAATCTATCAGTTCCTATTTGTTTGTTTCCTGCTATATTAGTTCCTAAGGCTATCTTAACAAATTGCCACAAACTTGGTGGCTTAAAACAACAGAAATTTACTCTCTCACAGTTCTGGAGGCCAGAAGTCTGAAATCAAAGGGTTGGCAGGGTTGGTATCTTCTGGAGGCCCTAAGTCTGAAATCAAAGGGTTGGCAGGGTTGGTATCTTCTGGAGGCCCTGACAGAGGATCCGTCTCATATCTCATTCCTACCTTCTGGTGGTGGCTGGCAATGCTTGGCATTCCTTGGTTTGTAGTTGCATCAGCCCCATTCCTGCTTATGTCTTTATGTGGACTTCTTCCTCTGTGTCTTCTCTCTCTGTGTGTCTCTCATGGCCTTCTTATAAGGATGCCAATCATATTGGAGTAGTGGCCCACCATACTCCAGTATGACTTTATCTTAACCAATTATATCTGCAAAGACCCTATTTCCAAGTAAGGTTACAGTCTGAGGTGCTAGGTTGACATGAATTTTAGGGAGACACTATTCAACCTGGTATACTTGCCAGTGTTTTTTCTAGAGCTTTCTGCCTTCTTGCTTGACTTGGGCTGGCTGTTCTTCAGATTTGCTCAGCTCCCTTAGCTTTCACCTTTTTCCACAAATCCTGTTTCCTTTCTTTCCCGTCTCCCTGTCTTTGGTTTACTCTCTAGTTGTGTTGGAGCACATCCTCCAGTATCTGTCTAACCAAGAGCACCTGAAAGGAACATTTTTCTTATTGCATGTCTGAAGAGATCTTCGTTCAACCTTCACACCTAATTCATTATTTTGCTGGACATAAAACAAGTTGAAGGCCAGGCATGGTGGCTCACACCTCTAATCCCAGCAATTTGGGAGGCCGAGGTGGGCAGCTGACTTGAGGTCAGGAGTTTGAGACCATCCTGGCCAACCTGGTGAAACCCTGTCTCTACTAAAAATACAAAAATTAGCCAGGTGTGGTGGTGGGTGCCTGTAATCTCAGCTATTCAAGAGCCTGAGACAGGAGAATTGCTTGAACCCGGGTGGTGGAGATTGCAGAGAGCTGAGACCGCTGCACTCCAGCCTGGGCAACAGAGTGAGACTTCATCTCAAAAAAAAAAAAAAAAAAAGGTGAAAAATAATTTTCCCCAGAATTTTGAGGATCTTGTGTTTTGGCATCAGTGTTATGGGAAGTGCCATGCCATTTTGCTTCCTGAACTTTTTACTCCTTTCTACATAAGCTGCAGGATCTTCTCTCTGTGTTCTGAAATGTCACAGGGATGTGCTGTGATGCAGGTCTTTTTTCATCCTTTTTCCTGGCATACGGTGTCCCTTTCATCTGAAAATTCATGTCTTTCGCTTCTTGAAAATGTTCTTACGTTATCTATTTAATTGTTTTTTTTCCTTCTGTTTTTTTGTCTTCTGTTTTCTGAAACTCCCTTTAGTCTAATGTTGTACATCCTGGAACAACCTCTAATGTTTGAATTTCTTTTTCCTACTTTTCATTCCACTGTTGTTTATTCTGCTGAGAGATTCCTAGTCTTTATCTTCCAGCCCATCTATTGCATGTTTAATTGTGGTTATCATATGTTCCGTTCCTAAGCCCCCTTTCTTGTTCTCCGGGCACTCCCTGTTGACGGCATCCTGTTTGTGCCTTGTAGATGTGACCTTTTATCTCTCCGATGGCGTTCCTTAGTGTTGTTTTGTTCAAGTTCCTTCTGCTTCCTGTATGGTCTGTTTCCTCTTAGTTCCTTTTCTCTGATTGTTTTGGTCTTTGTCTTTTATGTAATAAGATGTTGGTGACCTTGGCTGTCTGTTCCTATTTAAGAATGAATCACTTCAGAGCCGGCTAATGGCTGTCGGGGGTGTGGGGTTTGTCTCTCAAGGGACACTGGGCTGGAAGTGTCGGGGGGTCCCCCCATGGCTATCTATAGGCCCTTTGTCTGGGGCTGTTCAGTTCCTCTAGAGAATCCTTTCATCTCCAGCATGCAGTGGCAGGGAGGTGGGCAGAGGGTAGAGGGCTGGGGTAGGGGTAGAAGCCTGTTCAGTAGAGGCCTGAAAACTGAGCGGCCCGGGAACCAGGGCTTTTACCATTCAGCTTGAGCATGTCCATTAGAAATAGAATCTGGTTTAAGTATTTCTGCTTAAAAAAAAAAAAGAATCTGAGCCATACATCTAGCTTAAAATTTTCTAGTAGCCACAATCAACACAGTAAAATGAAACAGGCAGTATTTGTTTCAATAATCTATTCTGTTCAACCCAATGTAACCAGAATAGTATCATTTCAATGTATAATCAGTATAAAAATTGGTAATGACATATTTTACATTCTTTTTCTTTTTTTTTTTTTTTTGAGATGGAGTTCCTCTCTTGTCACCCAGGCTGGAGTGCAGTGGCGCAATCTCGACTCACTGCAACCTCCGCCTCCCGGGTTCAAGCTATTCTCCCACCACAGCCTCCCGAGTAGCTGGGATTGCAGGTATGCGCCACCATGCCTGGCTAATTTTTGCTTTTTTAATAGAGACAGGGTTTCACCATGTTGGCCAGGCTGGTCTCGAACTCCTGACCTCAGTGATCCACCTGCCTCAGCCTCCCAAAGTGCTTAGATTACAGCCATGAACCACCACGTCTGGCCATATTTTACGTTCTTTTATTTGTACTAAGTCTTCAAAATCTGGTATCTATCTTGCACTTAGTACACAACTCAGTAGGGACCAGCCACATAACAGGTTCTCAAGAGCCACCTTGAGCACTGTTGTAGACCATCACTCTATTCCTGCTCAGCTGAGCACCCCCTCCGGCCCTCTGCTGGGCTGCAGCCCTGTTCTCCTTGGTTCAGTAATTCCAGAGAATAACTCTGTTGGAAGTTAACTATTCAGTCTTGTTAGGGTAGTGCTGGCCGCCTGGGGTGCTTATCTGTTTCTTATCCAGACTTCAAACCATCCTCCTGCCCCAGCCCCACCCTGCCACCTGCCTCCTGGGTACCGGGTGCCCTGGCCCTAGAGCATCCTTGGGTACTTCCCCAGCGGCATTGCCCCAGACAGCACTTCTGTTTCAGCTTCCTCTGCTCGGGACATCAGCTGCCACTCCTCTGCCAGCCTTCTATGTGCCTAAGCATGTTGCCATCTCTCCTCTACTCTGCCCTTCCTTCTCAGTCTTTGCCCTTATGGGCTTTTACCATTTCTATTTCTTTATTATCATTTTAGAGGGGCTTCAGGGGAAGTAGGGATAAATGTATAAGTTCAGTTTGCCATGTTTAACTAGAAGTCAGGAAATGTTGTTGTATTTTCTCTTCTAAATTCTTGTGGACTTGATCTCATCTCTAGTCCAAAACATGTTTTTGTTTAAACATGACAGTGGTGGCTTACCTTAGCTGTTAAACTGCCAAGCTTTTTACAAACCAATATTTGAATAAAATCAACGTTTCTTTCATGACCTGTGTCCACCCCTTCTCCACTTCCTCCTCCCCGCTGCATGTGGCCAGGCAGATCACTATGAGAAGGGGCTCTCCAGCTGCCTCCATGGGTCCATGAGCCTGCCCAGGAGTCCCAGCCCCTCTGTGCTTTGCAGTGGACCTCTGGAGTCTGGCCTGGGTTCCCAGGAGACCCCCTAACACCAATTAGCCTTTGGGATCCTTCTGATTCTGCCATAGTCCCCAGGGCATGCCCAGCACCCTTGAGGCACATGGTGCCACATCCACACAAGATGGCACAAGATGGCACAAGATGGCAGAGGGGTTTCTGTGAAAACCAAATCTTGGCACCTGCTCAGTAGCTGGGCTGGGGTAACCAATTGTCCTGTTCTGATATGTGTGCTGAAAATTGAGTCCTCTCTCCTCTGCCCCTCCCTTTATTTTTAATCCTCAGGTTCTCCAGCCATTTTTGTTGCTTTGTGGGCTATTGCCAGACACTTTCTGGAAGATGTTGGGTAAGCTAATGGAAGGAGGATAACAAGAATGTATCTGACATCGTCCAGCTTTTCAAACAGCATAGTTACTTCTTTGGAGCAATCTAGGAAAGGCCTTTTTCTCAAAGTAGAGGCCACAGATGAGTTCCCTGGACTGGGGCTCACTTCTTCCCAGGTGTGAGTTTCCAGGTGGGCTGAGCAACCTTGGCCACGCCCGCACTGTCCTGGCCTTCCTGTCTTCTTGCTGCCTGTCCACTCTGCGTGTGGGTCAGATGCCAGACAAGAGCTACGGGGCTCTAGGCAGGTGTTGCTCCATGGAGGAAACTCAAGGAAGGGCCAGCCCAGCTTTTTCTTCCTCCTGGGATCTCCCTCCTGGATGCCTCTCTACCCTTGGGTGTTTAGGAGCCCTGCAGAGCCAGGCTCTAAGGAAGTTGGGCATTGAGGGTGCCAGTGAGCCCAGGGGACGCACCTGGGAGTAGGTACATGGGAAGCAAGCTTGAAAGAAGCTGGGGAAGAGGAGAGGCAGCAGGGCAGCGGCGAGGCAGCGGGGCAGCATGGGAGTTGATTTCTCAGGGGCATAATGACACAACCAGGCCAATAAGTGGATGAGGTCGAATGAGACATCCAAGTGTCTATAGTCCAAGTTCAGCCTGAAATAATTGCTTCAAAGTAATTTTTGTATTGGGTGAATTCACTTTTTTAAAAAGTCTGGATTTTCAGCTTGTCTAGAAAAAAATGGAGAGGTCCTTTAACACGTTCCATTTTTCCTTGTGGCAAAAATAAGCTGGAGCAGAGCTGCGGCTGTCTTGGACAGGGCACATGCTTCCCAGTTTGCTAAGTACCCTCCAGGCCTGATGTCCCCAGATCCTGAGGTCTCGTGTCAGCCATCCACCACTTCTCTTACTGATGTCATCTTCCTGGCCTCTGTTGGTAGCTGAGTTTGCCACCGTGCTCGCTGGTGAATTCTGACAGTGAGCTAACTTTTGGAGCTGGGAGTCTCCTGGCTCTCAGGTTCTCGCAGGGAGACAGGTGGCCACTCCTTCAGCCCCAGCAGTGCTCCTGGGTGGCAGGAAAGGGGGGTAGTTCTAATGGTGCTGGGCACACCACTGCAGGGGCTCAGTGCCACAAACATGGGTCCTTCATACCAAGGGCCACCTGAGGGAACATGTCCTTGCTGGTTAGTCCAGCTCCCACTCGTAACCATGCCCAGCTGTCCCTCCCTTAGGTGCTGGGACATCAATGCCAACGCATCCATCTGGTGGATCATTCGTGGGCCTGTGATCCTCTCCATCCTGGTGAGTGGCCCTCCTCTCCCTAGCTGGGGATCAGTGGGAGAGACGGAAATGGTGACCAGCCCACAGGGGCAGAGGGTGGAAGGACAGGGCTCCCTGCAGGTGCCAGGAGGGATAAACCACAGTGTTTGTGAGGTTGGTGAGCAGCGTGGAGTGTGGAAGCTCTGCCCCCTACAGAATGTGTGGGAGTGGGGTGAGGGCTGAGCTGGAGGCAAGAACCTGCAAACCTGGTTCTTTCTCACGAGTAGCAGCTCAAGTGTGGTGAGCAGAGCTCCTTGTTCTAAACTGGCTGGCTCCCATTGGCCTGAAATTCCACCTTCACTGGTTCAGACCTGTGGGCCTTGAGCATTTTTCTAGGGATTTGCTTGTTAACCTGGGATGAATCACTAAGCTGAGATCACTGAAGTGGGCGGGAGTGCAGATCAGGGAAGCTCAGTGGGGCCATGGTCTTGAGACTTTGCAGTGCTGCGAATGGGTTCAGGCCGGGAGGGGCGGCCCCAGGGAAGAGATGCTGGGTGACCATCTTGGATAGGAGCTTGCGGGTGTCAACCCTGGTGGCCCTTTTGAATCACCTGGGAGCTTTTAAAAAATACTGATAGCTATCGATTCCATTTCTTTTTCTGGCAAGAGGGCTGGGTACTGGTCCCCAGGCGATTCTGCTCCGTGCCGGGGTAGAGTCCTGTAGCCCAGCCCATGGGTATGGTTCAGCATAGGGGGACAGAGGAGGGAAGGCACATGGGGACACACGGGAATCATCTCTCATGGATGGAAGCAGTCCCTTGGCTGGAAGTAACGTCCACACGGACTGCCCAGGGATGCCCAAGGCTGCAGAACCAGTTGAAAGTGAGTGCCCTGTGCAGGCTCGCCAGCGTGGGGTAGGGGTAGAGGGCACGGGACAGGGCCCCTTCTCTTCCAGTAGCTGCCTGGGTGGCATCTTGGGATTGGTTGAGAGGAGAGGACCATTCCATGACAACCTTCTTTTATTCTTTTTAAATTATATAATCTGAGCAAAAAATGCAAAATACAAAATGTTTGTTTTGGTTTTACTTTTTGAGACAGGGTCTCACTCTGTTACCCAGTCTGGAGCGCAGTGGCGCAATCATGACTCACTGCAACCTCCACCTCCTGGGCTCAGGTAACCTCCACATCAGCCTCCCGAGTAGCTGGGACTAAAGGCTCCCACCACCACGCCTAGCTAATTTTTTGTAGAGATGAGCTTTCACTGTGTTGCCCAGGCTGGTCTTGAACTCCTGGACTCGAGTGATCTGCCCGCCTCAGCCTCCCAAAGTGCTGAAATTGCAGGCGTGAACCACTGTGCCTGGCACAAAATGTATTTTTTAAAAAGGAAAGAAAAAAGTCATTCATCATTCTCCCAGCTACGTATATGTTACGACCATATGTTTTCCTTCCTATCTTCTTCTTTGAGCAGACATACTTTTCTTTTTCGAAATCCTTAATTAGGTTTTTGGTTTTTTGTTTTTCACTTAGCAATAGATGTGAGCTTTCCTGTTTGATGTGGAATTCCTTGACAAACTGATTTGCCATGGCTTCATAATATCATGCTGGAGGCTGTTTCCTCATTTAGTTAAGCAAGCCCTGCTGTTATTCTGGGACTTGGACAGCCCAGCCCAGGACAACCCTGGATGAAAGACGGCCAGCTCTAGTGTCCAGGGCTGGTTTCAGAGGACTGTGATTTATTCAGCAATTGAGGATGCTGGATGAGCACTCCTGATTCAAAATATCTCCCAACCAACCTAGCATGGGGCCTGGAATTCCACTATTTAAAAATAGACTCATTCTTGGGACCTTAAAGACTTTCTTTCTCTTTCTTTCTTTCTCTTTCTTTCTTTCTTTCTTTCTTTCTTTCTTTCTTTCTTTCTTTCTTTCTTTCTTTCTTTCTCTTTCTTTCTTTCTTTCTTTCTTTCTTTCTTTCTTTCTTTCTTTCTTTCTTTCTTTCTTTCTTTCTTCTTTCTTTCCCCTTCCTTCCTTCCTTCCTTCCTTCCTTCCTTCCTTCCTTCCTTCCTTCCTTCCCTCCCTCCCTCCCTCCCTCCCTCCCAGTGCTCCCTATTAAATACAAATGTAAGGCAAACAAAATTAAACTAAATAGCCTTCATGAGTTGACAGCATGCATAGCCAGCTTACAACAAGATGCATAAACAAGTTGCAGAGAAGCAGGGTTCCCCGAAAAGCAGTGCTGGGCCAGGAGTCCTAGACAGCCACTAATCCTGTGTCTTTTGGCAAGCGCTCCCAGGCCCCAGGCTGCTTGTGTAAGAAATGCGGGTGTAAGGCTGGGTGATTCCACTGATCCCTGCTGCTATAAAATGGCTGGAGCAGGTGTGTGAGGGAGGGAGAGATGCTACCATGTGGGCAACTTCCTAATGTTGTTGGCACTGGGCAATGGGGTTGGGGGAGGGGACACCAAAATGAATAAAAAGACTGCGTTCCTGTCCTTCAGGAAGTTACAATTGAATTGGCAGATAAGTAGGCACATACATGTTTGACAGACACATGCATTTGACCTTTCAAGATATTTTGTCTCCCAATCATAGTTCGCAAGAAAAAAGAGACATTTTAAGTGCTCTTACACAGTAATATTATCCCTAAATACAGTAAATCAGGAAAGGGAAGTAATCAAGGGTGGCTTTTGAAGCTGGCGATTGAGCTGCAAACTGGTCCTCACACCAGCAGCTTCAGCATCACCTGGGAGCTTGTTAAAAATAGTCATTCTTGGGCCCCACGCCAGACTTACTGAACCATAACCTGTGGGGTTAGAGCCCAGGAATGGGTACCCTAAATTTTGAGAATCACTGCTGTAAAGGCAGTCAGTCAGCTTTGGCATTGTATTACCTGGGAGCTTGTTAGAAATGCAGAATCTCAGGTCCACCCCAAACCTGCATTTTAACAATATCCCCAGGGGCTTCCAGTGATCTGCAAGGGTGAGTGATCTGCCCTGCAACTGAGCAGACCTTGGAGCTCCTGCAGCCCAGGGGCAGGAGGGAGTGCTGCCTCCAGCCATGGACTCTAAGTGTTTCATCAGGACTGGGGGTGGGGAGGGGATGGAGAGGAGGGGCAGCAGTGGTGAGCCATCCTGGCTGTGGTGTCTGCAATGTCTTCTCTGCCCTCAGGTCCAGGGGACAGGGCCAGGAGGGGTGGTTGGAAAAGCAAGATACCTTCAGCCCCACCTCTGCCTTGTGTTTTGCAGATTAATTTCATCCTTTTTATAAACATTCTAAGGATCCTGATGAGAAAACTTAGAACCCAAGAAACAAGAGGAAATGAAGTCAGCCATTATAAGTAAGTGAAGGGCAAAGACTGAGGCATGGTCAGTCAGCAAGCATTTACAGAGTACCTACTGTTTACTCAACTGGTGCTAGCTATTGGAGATGGAGGAAAAGTTGTAGATCTAGTCGTAAGAAGTTTACCAGGTACATGGGGGCGGTTGGGGGGAATGGTCTGATTTTAGAGCCTCACACACTGTATGGGGGTGGAAACACTAAGAAATCTCAGGCAGGAAGCCTGAAGGCAGAGAGATCTTATCCTTGGGGCAAGGCTAGGGAGTCTCCACATGGGCTTCAAAGACTGAAATTCACACAAATGTGTGTAGGTACGGTATGTGTATTTTTCAGAGGAGGATGACCTTCGGTTTCATCAGATTTTAGGGAAGTGTGTGATCCAAAAACACTTAGGAACTTTCAAATGTTAAAGAGAAATACGTTCATTCTCTAGGGCTTCAATAACAAAATATCACAGACTAGGTGGCTTCAACAGCTGATATGTATTTTCTCAGAGTTCTGGAGGCTGAAAGTCCAAGATCAGGGTGTCGACAGGTTTGGTTTCTTCTGAAGCCTTTCTTGCTGTGTCCTCACAGGGTCTTTGCTCTGTGTGTGGGCATCCCTGATGTCCCTCTGTGTGTCCATATTTCCTCTTCTAAGGACACCAGTTGATTTGATTAGGCCCCACTCCATCCTTGTTGTAACTTAGCCTCCTCTTTCAAGACCTTTCTCCAAATGCAGTCACATTCTGAGATACTGGGGGCTAGGGCTTCAGTGTAAAAATTTGGCAGTGGGTGTGGACATAATTCAGCCCATAAATTATATTAAAGACAAATTAGCGGCCAGGCGCGGTGGCTCACGCCTGTAATCCCAGCACTTTGGGAGGCCAAGGTGGGCAGATCACTTGAGGTCAGGAGTTCGAGACCAGCCTGGTCAAGATGGTGAAACCTTGTCTCTACTAAAAACACAAAAATTAGCCAGGCGTGATGGAGGGCGCCTGTAATCTCAGCTACTTGGGAGGCTGAGATAGGAGAATCGCTTGAACCCGGGAGGCAGAGGTTGCAGTGAGCCGAGATCGTGCCAGTGCACTCCTGCCTGCACGACACAGCAAGACTCTGTCTCAAAAAGAAAAAGAAAACAAAACAAAAACAGGACAAATTAATGTCCCCCAGAGACCTTCTCCATGGTGTTTTGTGTTTTGAGACTCTGACAGTGGCTCAGATTACTTGGTATCAGATTCCTGGGGACCTGGGATAAAGTTGCCAGGTAAAATACAGGATGCCCAGTTACATTTGAATCTTGGATAAACAACAAATCGTTTTTCAATATTTATACCCCCACATGGCGTCTATTGTTTATCTGAAATTCAAATTTAACTGGGGATTCTGTATTTTTATTTGCTAAGTTTGGCAACCCTAATCTGGGAAGAAAATACAAGAATTTATCCTTATAGGTATTTATTATCTAGCAAATGAGAAAGCTGGCTTTGCTTGTATGATGTTAGACATAGAGCAGCAGTGATATAGGCACGTAATTTATAAATGAAGTTAATGGTGTAGGTACCGTTTTTTTTTCTTTTTACTGATGGAGGTGCATGATCAGAAAGTTTGGGGCTTTGCCATGAGTCAAAAATTGTTGCATCTGAGTGATGGATATGTGGGAGTTAGAAATTTTCAAAATAAAAAATGAAAACAAAAAGTTTGGGGTACTGCTAGCCAGCCTCAGCAGTCAGTCCCGAGCTGGGGAGTGGCACAGCTGTGTGCCCACAGGAGGAGAAAGGGCGCAGGGAGGCAGAGTAGAGGCTACAGCCTCTCTGTGTCCCCAGGCGCCTGGCCAGGTCCACTCTCCTGCTGATCCCCCTCTTTGGCATCCACTACATCGTCTTCGCCTTCTCCCCAGAGGACGCTATGGAGATCCAGCTGTTTTTTGAACTGGCCCTTGGCTCATTCCAGGTAAGCTTCCAGGACTGGGGCTGCCAGCTGAAAAGAGGAGTTCTCTCTGTCCTTCGGGAGAAGTGGAGGGCGTAGCGACTGCGAGCCAGATGCCTTATCTGGCAGAGACCCAGGGGAAGAAGGGGTCAGACCTGACAGTGCTACAGGTCCCTGGTCCCCATAAGTCAAATGGGGGTGGGAGATAAAACTAAGAGAGACGGAGAGACTGACTTCAGGGAGAATAAAAAGGAAAAGTAGCCCCAGTACACTATATTGTACAACTCTCAATAGCATCTACGTGGTCAAAATAACGTAAGCGCAGATGGCCAAGTCATCAAACACTGGGGCGGGCCGTGCAGGAGTGTGGGGCGGGTGTTTGGAAGACAACACTGTCCTCATCTTCACACTGGGAAGTCCATGGAAAATGCCCTAGACTGAAAACTCCTCAAGTGGTGACATCAGCATATTTTTTAGAAGCAGTTAAGAGAGTTTCAAGGAGTAGTCGCATCTGAGGAACAGGAAGTGAGGGTGGGGTGTCAGGAGGCTGCTGGTTCTGTAACAGGAATCCTTCGATTCTCTGAAACCATGTGCATATGCAAATTATTAAAACTAAAAACTGACTTTAAAAAATAAAGTGAGGTGGAAAATCACGTACCTACTAATTCAACAAGATGTTGTGAAGTTAAAAAAAAAGCAACAACAGTAAACGGGTTTGGACAGAGGGGGCCTGAACATGAATCCCAAACTTCACAATGCCGTTTGTTTATTTACTCAGAGCTATTTCCTTCCAAAAATAATGCAATGTCGCTTTTGGGAAAAACATACAAAGGACAAAAAAATAAGTAGATGAAGGATCAGTGAAAAAAAGAATATACAACTGGTTGGGTTGCTACACAGAAACAAATATGATAAAGTTCTATACAGGAGGGAGAGATGGGTCGTAAGTGTGATAGGGAGCTTCCCAGTAGCCAAAGCAAAGACAAAACAATTGTTTCAAAATTTCGCATATCCATAAGACAAAATCAAACTAACGGCCGGGAGAAGCCAGTGCTTATAGGCTCTAGGGCCTGAGACAAAATTCTCCCAGGCAGTTTTTTTAAAGGACGTAGTCCTTAACAACATTTCCACGGTAGGGCCATATTGTCCAGCCAAGCTTTCACTGGGGTGGCCTCGTCCTGCAAGCAGGTCTCAAACCCTCCCCTCATCCCTACAGCTCTGTTCAGGGTAGGGTCTTCCTGTTACTTACAGGTTCCAGGGAGGATGCCTCACTGGGGACCCATCACTGAGTGGAGTCAGGTCCTGTCCTACCCACACCTTCAGACCACACCCTTCTCTAAGCTGGCCCTCTGCCCAGTAGCCCCTGTCAGTGTCCTAGACCTCGAGAGAACTCAGCCTCTGGCTTAATCCAGGATTCTTTTCCTCTCGGCCTGGGGGCCAGGGAACTAGCTTTCCCCACAACTGCTGTTGTAACGTCCAGGGAGGCTGGGCACATAATGGCCCATCTAGCAGGTAGAGGATTTGAGGACCAGTCGGGTGGAAGGACTTGACCTGGCTCAGAAAAGGGACCATGCTGAGAGCTTGGACCCGGGTCTGCCTGGCCATGGATGGGGACTTCCTGTCCCTCAGAGTTGGGGCTAATAGTTGGGACTGTAGACTACCTCTCTGGGAAAATGTCTTGTCAAGAGAAAACCAAAAGCACTTTCCTGATGTTCTCATAGGAATGTTGATGAAGAAAAAGGATCTTTTAAAGTTTTATACATATATATGTACATATATATATATATTCTTATATATACACACACATATGAGAGAATGTTTTTCATATACAAAAGTGAAGAGAATAGGACAATGAACCCCATTACCTATCCCCAACCTCAGCAGTATCCACTCATGGCCTGTCTTATTTCATCTCTGTCCCTACCTACTACACCTATCTTTTTAAGTAAATTCAAAACATCATGTTATTTCATCTGCAAAGAGTTTAGTATGCATTTCTAAAAGACAGGGCTTAAAGAAGAACACATACAACTGTAATAAACCATCACTGTCATATACTCTTTAAAAATGTATTTACGGCCGGGCGCGGGGGCTCATGCCTGTAATCCTAGCACTTTGGGAGGCCAAGGCAGGCGAATTGCCTGAGCTCAGGAGTTCGAGACCAGCCTGGGCAACATGGTGAAACCCTGTCTCTACTAAAATACAAAAAATTAGCCAGGCATGGCGGTGTGTGCCTGTAGTCCCAGTTACTCGGGAGACTGAGGCAAGAGAACTGCTTGAAACTGGGAGGCAGAGGTTGCAGTGAGCCGAGGTCGCACCACTGCACTCCAGCCTGGGTGACAGAGCGAGACTCCATTTACAAAAAAAAAAAAATGTATTCACTCTGAGTGTATAAATAATGCTTGCTTATTGTGAATAATTTGGGAAATAAGGAAAAGTTTTTCAAAAAAAGAAAAATAATAAGAAACAAATCTAGAACGTCATAACCCAGAAATAACTTCTGTTAAAATGTTGGTGTGTTTACTTCCGTCTCTTTTCTTTCCACAAAGACACACACACACATAATTGGGATCATGATGTGTATGGTTTTGTGTCTTGCCTGTTTTGTTTAATTCTCTATCATGCCCATCACGAACATTTCTTCATGTCATTAAAATTCTTCAAAGTCTTCATTCTTAATGATTGCAGAATCACGGTGGAAATTAGTAAACTTGCTGGCTTGTGTGAGGCCTGACCTATATACACTGGAGCACAGCTAACTCCCTCCCCTGAACATTGAAAATGTGTCCTTGGACCCTAGGGCAGCAGAGGCCAGGCAACCCTAGCCCATGCAATGGGCAGCATCTTCGGCCTGCTCGTGGCTCTGCGCCAAGCACACAGAGCTCCAGGCATGCCTAAACCCCTCCGTGCCTCAGTTTCCTCGCGTGTGAGGTGAAGATCCTCCCACCTGCTTCCAAGGGCTTTGGCGAGGTTAAATGAAGCACCTGGGACCTACAATTACTCAGGCCTAGCTGTGCTCCGATCCAAGTCTGTTTTATTTCAAAGCCTGCCTTGAAGTGCCTTTTACTCCCTCTCTGACAGTAGTTCCCGGACCATGATGCCCGTTTTTTGGAACTGTGTGGTGATCTTTAAAAGCTGCTGATGCCCCCAGCTACTGGGATCTGGGGAGTGCAACCTGGATAAAAGGTCCCAGGTGATTCTAATGTGCAGCAAAACTTGGAAACCGATGCCCTGAGTGTTTCTGCCCCTCAAATAGTCCCCAGTCTATGTGGCAGTCATTGATACCTGAAATTCTAAAGCAAACCCTTCCAGCTTCGCCACTAACTCTTTTTAAAATGCCAATATCCCTGAGAAGTTGTACATATTAAGCCCACCATCGATGAGCTGATTCATCACCCTTTGAGGTCCTTTCCAAAATCGTAAGTAGCTACAGGCAGGCCTGGGTGGGACTAGGGAGGAGGAGTTGGGCTATCTGAGATCAGTCCTCTGAGTGGGGAGGGCAGGCCCGTAAGGGAGAGAAGGGTGGCCTGAGGTGGGTCCCTGAGAAAGGAGAGGGGCAGGGCGAATGTGCCGCAGACACTGCTTCCTGCTGATCTGGAGGCCTCTTAGGCTCCAAGCAGGCACCCCAGCCTGGAGTCCCTCCCCTGACAGAGCTCCACACCAGGATCCTGGGGGCACCATCAGGAAATCAGGAGCTCCAAATACCAGGGAGGGAGGGTCTTACAGGCACAGACCTTGCCACACCAGGGAACATAAAACTCTGAGCATGGAGGTGCACTCACCTGTCCATTAAGCAGGGAGGTCCAACCCTGCTCACCGCTGGCTGGCCGGGACCTGTACATAGTTTGTTCTGCCTACATGTTTGTTTTTCAATTTGAATTAGTTATCTACATTTAAACATATTCAGATTTCCAGCTTATCTTGAAATAAGACCACACAGGGCCCAGGGTCTCACCCTGGGCAGCCTGCACTCCTCCTGGCAGAGTGGGTGCACTTCAGGTGCCACCCATCCCTGTGGCTCCCGGGTGAGCTTCCTGAGCCCAGCTGGCTGGGTTAGCAGCCCCTACTGACCTGTCCCTGATGCCACATGTGTTCAAAAGGGAGCCCACCCTTGGCTGCAAGGAGTTCACAGTTTATGCTGGATGAGCCAGCATAGCCAGGGGCACCGTGGGCAGCCCACAAGAGGTAGCCTAATTCCCAGTGAGGCAAGAGAGGTGGGGAAATGAGCCTGTAGCTGGTGATTAAGAGACCTGGGGAGGGTACAGCTGGCCAGCTGGTCCAGGCCGCATGCTGAGCATCTCTGCTAACCCTGCTACCTCTGTTCTTCTGGCAGGGACTGGTGGTGGCCGTCCTCTACTGCTTCCTCAACGGGGAGGTGAGTAGTCTTGGGTCACCCAGGTACCCAGGAGAGCTCCTAGCCATTGGTTTCTGGGTCAGAAGGAGCTACCTGTGAGGGGTGGTAGGAAGGGGGATGGGAAGGGTCAGAGGGAGTCCTGGGTCTGGTGGCAGGTGGCTTGGCCAGTTCTTTTAGGAGTCTGAGTTTGCTTAATGGGAGCAACAGAATCACCTGGAAGGCTTGTTAAAACCGTGGCTGGACCCTGTTCCTAGTTTCTCCTTCCACAGAAATAAATTCTGTAGGTCTGGACTGGGGTCTGAGAAAGTGTTTTTTAACAAGCACTCCTGGTGCCAATGTTGATCTGTTCAGCAAATGCAGGAGGAAAGTTGGGCAGAATCCGGGTTCCTGACTGCCCTGCTGCTTGCTTAATGGGTGATCTCAGTCACTGCCCTGCTCTGGGCCTCAGTCTGCCCATATGTAAAATGGGTGACTCAGAACTGTCTGCAGCTCAATCCTTACGGACCTCCAGACAAGCACTGACTCCTTGGGAGACTGCACACTCACTTTGAGGACTCGACCCTCACACAGAGCATTTGGGTCAGGACCCCAGGCTCTGGGCATACAGTGCTATGAAGTTAACATGAGCTAAGCCTTCCTGTGACTACTGACCATCTATCTGGTTTGTCGCACTTGAATGGGAATGACCTTTGATGTTTCCCAAAAATCAAACATCAAGCCTAGTTTCAAAGGTTCAGCTGCTGCAGCTGGGAATTGTGAAGGAAATTTACAAAGAGAAACTCCCTAGGTCCCAGATAAGTTCTGAGCTTGGGTGGCTTCATGGGAATAAGTGGGGACCCATCTTAAATCACTTAAAATCACTGGGGACCCATCACTGAGTGGAGTCAGGTCTTGCCCTACCCACACCTTCAGACCACACCCTCCTCTAAGCTGGCCCTTTGCCCAGTAGCCCCTGTCAATGCCCCAGACCTTCAGAGAACTCAGCCTCTGGCTTAATCCAGGATTGTTTTCCTCTCAGCCTGGGGGCCAGGGAGCTAGCTTTCCCCACCACTGCTCTTGTAACATCAAGGACACACACTTGTCCCAAGGTGCCCAAGTCCTTTCTTCAAGACACGATGTAATGAGATTGCAGGTGCACGTGCCCAGGAGAGAGGGGACCCTCAGTAACTACTGGACATTGGGGCTGGAAACGGTCAATCTGGGTGGCCTGCAGGCTAGGGGACAGGGCAGCTGGGCAGGAGTGGCAGGGCCTGTGTGGAGTCACTGGGGGAGTGAGCGGGGCTCTAGGCACAGAACTGTCCTCTCCTCCTGGGCTGATGGCTGGCCTTCCGGGCAGGTGCAGCTGGAAGTTCAGAAGAAGTGGCAGCAGTGGCACCTCCGTGAGTTCCCACTGCACCCCGTGGCCTCCTTCAGCAACAGCACCAAGGCCAGCCACTTGGAGCAGAGCCAGGGCACCTGCAGGACCAGCATCATCTGAGAGGCTGGAGCAGGGTCACCCACGGACAGAGACCAAGACAGGTCCTGAGAAGGCTGGGCACTGCTGCGGGACAGCCAGTCTTCCCAGCAGACACCCTTTGCCCTCCTTCAGCTGAAGATGCCCCTCCTCAGGCCTTGGACTCTTCCGAAGGGATGTGGGGCACTGTGGGGCAGGACAAGGGCCTGGGATTTGGTTTGTTTGCTCTTCTGGGAAGAGAAGTTCAGGGGTCCCAGAAAGGGACAGGGAAATAAATGGTGCCTGGGACGAGATTCAATCTATATTTGTCCATCCTTTTGCCTTGACACAAGGTGAGGGTGTATGCTCTTGCCTGCTCCCAGTGCCTTCCTGTAGGAGGAGGGCTCTTCCCTGGTCCCCCAGCTCAGTTACTCAGGGACCAGATTAGAAGGCCCAGCCAACACGAAATGTTTGCCCTTGGCGGATCCTGTCTGTCTCCTACTGTAATTCACCTGGTTAGTAGCTCTCACCCAAACCTTCAGGACAACAGCTAAAATAATATGATAAAGTCACCATGGAGGCCAGGGAAGCCCCAGGGCCCCCAGTCCCTCTTACTATCCCCAGCAGGGTGTGAGGGGCACACCCCTATTTTTCCTGCTCTTCCACACAGATGGCTTCAGCCTGAGGCAGACACAGCAGGAAATGGGGCATGATCCCATTTCATAGAAGACAGGTCCACCAAAGCCCTGTGACTTGCCCAAGCTACTGAGCAAAAAGGTGGCGGAAGTTCAGTCCAGGGCCTTTGACTTCAAATGCCCATGCTCCAAGGCTGTGTCTGTGCTCTCCCTGCTCCCAGGCAGGGAAGGACAGGGGCCGTCTGCTGCCCTTCTAAGCTCCTGGGGACTTCAGTCTCACCCTCCACTCTCGTTCTCGGTTCCTTTGAATATCTGCACTCCCTGCCCCCATGTGAAGATGAAAAAGGACTCCATTTTTGAAGGCTTCTCAAAACCAAACCTACTAGTGCTCAGGGCGTAGCATTCTGGAGGGAAGTAGAGAAACTCCCCTCCATGTCAAGGAAAAGGCATCCTGCTGGTGGGTGGGTCAGCTCTACTCCCGGCTTTGGGTGACCCTGGACAAGTGCTTCCCTCTCTGGGCCCTGACTCCCCACCTCCATACATCCCCTCCCCATGAAGAAACAAGGGGGTTACGCATCCCATTTGCAACTTGTAGATTGCTCCAGGTTCCCGTTTCCCAGGCTAAGATGCCGCCTGTGTGGTTGATGAGCTCCGTACTCTGTAAAACTGAGCAATTCCCGGAAACCTTTCCGGGATGATCTCCAGGGACTCTGGGCATCTTGGTGGTTCAACATTAAAGCCCATGGCCTTACATCCTACAAAGCAGACCGCTTCATGACTCCATGCATCCTGGAATAAGAATTTTAAAACATCACAATAGAGGTAGGTATAGGCACTCAGCCCAGACCAGGAAAGGAACCTGCAGCAGTGACAAGAGCGGGGCAGAGACCAAAAACCCATGCAATTGCTGGGAGCCAGAATTCAACAGGTGAGGGAGGGGGAAGGAGTCAGTGTAGAATGAAATGGGCTGAGGGCAATAACCTCACCTACTTCTGGGCAGAAAAAGGACTAGAAAGGGAGCACTTTAATGAACAGAAGTACAGATGTGCTGGCAAGGAGGGAAATCTCCACTGGTTCCTGGCCCCCTTCACCTCCATGCATCCCCAGCATGGGTGTTAATCATTACCCAAGCTCTTGCTGTTCCCCCTCACCCCCTGCAGAGTCCAGCAGGTCTAGATACGTGCTCTTTGAAATGTGTTCTGGGATTTAAAATGGTGCCCTAAGGCTGTCTAATCCTCACAGAAGATAGATACGTGCACACACAGGCCTTGGGGAGGGCTGTGTATTAGCAGTCAGGTGGGCACTCCTGGGAGGGCTTGCTCAAGAACTCTTCTCGGAAGGAAACCCACCTTAAGGTAGGGTTCTGATAGGCAGAGCTCCCAGAGGGGACAGCCAGCTGCTAGAAGCTGGAATTATCCAGGATTTGTAAGGTTCAAACAAAGGGCAGGGAGGCAAACCGAGTCAAACGGTTTGAAAACCTACTGTGTGCAGGGCATTCTGAGGGAATCCTGAACTCTGCCTCTTTGGCATGACCAAAGCTGAAGCCAGGGACATACATACGAAGGCCCTTTGAGCTGGTGGAAGAAAGTCCTAGGCACTGATTGGACCCTTAGCTGGAAGAATGATCCATTCTTAACAACCCTGGGAGCCCCAGGGATTCTGCAGCCCCTGTCCCAGCATGTATCAATGAAACAGGCATGAACTATCCTTGGCTGTGCAGCTAGCTCAGGTACCAGTTACCCTGCTGCTTCCAACTCTATTCCAGTCCAGGGAAGAAAATTCAAGAAGGAGTTTTAAAATGTTTTTTTCTTCTTCTAAAATCAACATCTGGCTAAGCCTGTGCAGTTGGTGGCACTGAGGCACCCTCCTGGCCTCTGGCCCTGCAGACCAGCTGCAGAGGCCCCCTGGCCATTTCTGGCTGACCACCCACAAGTTATTGGCAAAGAGGCAGCCGTTTCAAGGCCCTTGTCCAACTCCAGCCCCACCAGAGGCCACATGCTGGAAAAGTCCCATTTTGACCACACTTTCTTGTAGAATCTGATGTCCCTGGAGGGGGCCTAAAATTTCCATGGTTGTTCCCAGGGATGGGTGATGCTGTTGATGTGAAGGCCGCTGATGGCGTTCAGGAAGAAGAGGAAGGAGGCAGTGTATTCGCACCAAAACATTAGGGTGAAGCCGATGAGTGTGACTTGGTTCCTGAGGAGGATCACAAAACCCAGGAGCCCCCCGGAGGAGAGGACGAAAGAGACCAGGAGGAGGATGGAACCCATGACCCATTTGCGCCGTGAGTGTTTGTCCTCGCACAACTGGGACACCATGAGGAGCTCCAGGCCAAAAATGGCGACCACCACGGCCAAGGCGCCCACGCTGCGCGCCAGGCCCATGCCCACGGCCAGCCCGGGCACATGGGCCTGGCCCAGGTCTCTGAAGCAGATCGGCACACTCTGGTTGGTGGTGGTGCAGAAGTGCCAGAGCCCGAAGAGGCGGTCCTCAGCCAGGAGCCAGTGCCCATCACAGATGGAGACGGAGGACAGGACCACAGCCAGAGCCACACACGTGATGATGAGGGTCCGGATGAAGGATTCAAAGAAGGACCGGTGGGGCTGCCTTTGGCCCAAAGGCCTCTGGGCCTGGAAAAAACCGTAGGAAGCACCCTGTCAGCCACAGCCCTGCCACACCCCCAGGAACCTCTGCAGGGAAGACCCCTGAGCCCTCCTTCCTGCTCCGCACTGTCTTATTCTCTGCTCTGGTCTCCTGTGAAGCCCGGAACAGACCAGACCCACCGTTTTCGGGGAACCCTTCCTCCCTTCTAGATCTGTGAGCATTTACCATCCAGTATTCACCAGGCACTAAGAGTTCTCTGACCTTTCTTTCTTTCGTGATCTTCAGAGTGGGTGAGAAGTCCAAACCGACTGGCAAATCTGAGTCAGTTCTGAGTTCAGAAAACCTGTCGTGCCTGCCTCCCCTGACCTTGAGCATGCAGCCTGCCTCGGTTTCTTTGTACATAAAACAAGAATACGGCCTGGCAGAGCTGCCAGGATTGTACCAAGCACTGGGACATTAGCACACCAATACACGGTTCTGTTTCCATCTCCCCAGGACACACGATTTTGTCCTAATCCCCACCCACCTGATGATTCGGAGCTGTCCACGTTCAGCCCAGGACTCTAGATTATTGCCTCATTTTTCTTGGTACTGAAAGTGACGTTTGCATCTTGCCCTCAGACTTGTGCGGCCCGTACCCTACCCAGAGCTTGCCAACCCCATTGTCTGCTCCTACAGCTTCTGGGCATGGAAAGGCCATTGCAGCTCTCCTCTGCTTCTGGTTCAGCCCTGGAAGGAGGTGCCTCCACCCCGGTCTCCTGGCAAGCCAAGCTAGGTGTCCAGTGAGGCGTCTCATCTCACAGTTCAAGGACATTGCCTGGGCACTGCACCCAAGCCCTGACCCAGAAAGCAAAAGAACGACTTCAGGAACTCTTTACACAGCCCACAAGCCCCTCACAATCCGCTCTGCCTCCCCACCCAACCTCAGCTCCCAGCACACTCCTCTCTCCCCATGTCCAGAACTTTCTTTCCTCAGATGACTCGCCCTTCAGCCTGTAGAGGCTCTTCTGCAGCTCCTGCCACCCCTCCAGGACATCACAATAGAGGAAACCTTCTCCATTCCAGGAACGGAGAAGAGGACAACACCTCTTCCCATTCTTCATGTCTCAGCTTAAAGTCTCCTCCACAGAGAGTGCTTTACTGCCCACTCAACCCAGAGTCAGGCCCCTCCTGGTATTCTGTGTCAGGCACCTGTTCAAATTCTTCATCATTCTGAGGACAGTTTGTAGTTATATATTATTTCTGTCTCATTCCAACACTGTGTGCTCTGGGAAGGCCGCCCCCCACCCCCACACCACCACATTCTGTGTTTAGGCACTGCTGTGTCCCCAATACCTGGGCATTCAGTGGGTGCTCAAGAGAGAGCTGTGAGATAAGTCAAAGGTCATTTGCAACCACTGCCACTTCCGTCTGAAGCTCCCTTTAAACCAAGTCTCCTGCATAGTCATAGATTAAATGACCTGCTTTGCAGTGTGTCTAGAAGCTGCCCAGGTTACACCTCGGTTTGGGAGGTATGCAAAACAGGCACACATGATGGTCACTGCTAGGACCCAGGAGAATGGATCAATGAGGAACACGGGGTGTGTCCTATGCCATGGGTGAATGGAGGCTTCCTGAGGCAGCTCTGGGCCACTCCTCTCTGTGTGAGACATAAAATAAAGCCCTGCTTCTGGGAGACTCCTGTGGTCAAAGAGCCCAGCAAGAGTATCTGCTCACATGCCCCAGACACAGGAGCTACTGCTAATTTCAACCCCAGGGATACAGGAATAAGGATGCAGTTTGCTTTCAGCACCTCTGCCTTAAGTAGGATCCTATTTTATTCTTAAACCTATGAGGTTGATAAAGTAGGAAGCTCCATGGTGGGTGTACAGAGAAGGAAACGATGCAGAGGGCAGGTGACTTGCCTGAGATCACTCACCTAAAGCACAATGAAGCTTGTTACGGCTGCCCAGACAATTGTATGATACGCAGAAGGTGGAATCCATTCAGCGAATAAATACTGACTAGGGCCTTCTAAGGACAGGGCCTGTGTGCTAGGGGCTCAGCCCTCCCCACATGGGCTGTAAGCTCCTGGACCGGAGGGACCGCATTTGGTCTGTCCCAGCACACTGCCTGGCCAGGATTCCAGACATGCCCCCGAACAAAGGGGAGGAATTCCCTGCGCCCCATGCCCGGCTTGGTGAGGAAAAGGTGTGTGCAGAGGGATGCCTCAAGGGCCATGCCAGAGCTAGGACCAGCCTGGGTCCTACCTGAGATGAAGGCAGCCTGGGTGTGGTCAAAAACACGGAGCTAAGAGTATGGACTGTGGTTCTCAAACTGTGTCCCCTTGCTCCTGGTGGGGCTTCCAGTGCTGAAGCCGGGTGGGCAGGGAAGCTGAGCAGGCTGGCTCTGCAACCCCTTCCTCACTTCAACTGAGCCCTGTACCTGCTTGGGACACTGGGGGTCCAGGAGTCTGTATTGCATTTCATTACAAAAAAAAAAAAAAATCTACTGGTAAGAAAGAAACCAAAGGAAACTTTGAAAACCTGTGTCTACTCCACAAACCATTAGAGGTGTTTGTCCTTGGGCAGTTTCTTAACTTCCTGAGCCCTTGTTTTCTCATCTAGAAAATGAAGTTAATTGGGAAGCCGAGGCGGGCGGATCATGAGGTCAGGAGATCGAGACCATCCTGGCTAACACGGTGAAACCCCGTCTCTACTAAAAAATACAAAAAAAAAATCAGCCGGGCGAGGTGGCGGGCGCCTGTAGTCCCAGCTATGCAGGAGGCTGAGGCAGGAGAATGGCGTGAACCCCGGGGGCGGAGCCTGCAGTGAGCCGAGATCGCGCCACTGCACTCCAGCCTGGGTGAAAGAGCGAGACTCCGTCTCAAGAAAAAAAAAAAAAAAAAGAAAGAAAATGAAGTTAATGACACTTGCAGGAAAGTCGTGGCCATGAAGGCACCTGGCAAGGTTACAAGGTCCCTAGAGAATGATAAGTGGTCCTAAAAAGGAGGAGCACCACATGCAGAGAACAAATCACGGGACCCAGAAACCTTTTAACCCTAGACAGCATGCTGGCTGTAAAGCAGGCACGTCCTGTCCCTTCCCCAGCCCCACCTGTCCTAGGCAGACTGGACTTTAATCTCCAGGCCCTTAGACGTCACGTCAGGATCAGAAAGTGAAGACAGCTGACCTCATCTCGTTTTCTCCCGCTCCTGCCCCAAAGTAGGGATTCATTTAAACTCTCTGGCCACCACTGAAGCTCCCAATAATCAAATGAGATCCTGTATATAAAGACGCATGGTACACGGGCCGCTCCCAACTCATGGTAGCTATTAATATTAATAACAATAATAACACATATAGAGTCTTCATTCCTAACCACCCGGCACCTCCGCCAGCTTTCAGTGATGCAGGGCCTGAAATGGCTACTGGAGGGCAGCTGGACAGGTGTGCAGTGGAAAAGAAGGGAGGGGGGAGGTCAAGTCCTGCCCCTGACCTAGAGGACCCCTGCAGGGTACCTTTAGGCAATCACTTAAATCTCTCTGGGGCTTAACTTCTCTGCTAAAAATGTAAGGATTTTCCTTTTTCATCTGTAACCTTGAATGATTTCTAGTGACCTATAGAATAGGGTCACTTGACACTACGGGGCTACTGAGTCCAATGTCATGGTCTTCCTCCTATAATCCAGGGCCTCATGTGTTTCCCCTTAACCAAAGCATCCCCAGGTAGACAAATTAAGCTCCTCCCAACTCATTCCCCACATCCCCAACATGTCTCCCATATTTGCTCCCCCTCATCACCCACTCTGCCCCCGCCCAGGTGAGGCCATCACCATCATCAACATCCTGGAAGTTCACAGCTTCCTGATGAGCCGGCCTGCCTCTGCTCCTCTCAGCCCCAGCTGGGTCCACCCCTGCCTGCAAGTCATGGTTGTGGGGATGAAGAGTTATCATCCCGAAGCGGCTGGAGCACCCGCCCTTCACCTGGAGCCTGTGGCCTCCCCAGCTGAGCTCTCACCTTGCTACCAGGCTGCCTCCTCTTCCCCGGCTGGCAACTTTTGCACCTCTTAATTTAGCATTCGCTCCCCCATGCCCTGTTTCCAAGTCTCTCTCCCTACGTGGGCTGTAAGCTCCTAGACGGGAGGGACCGCACCTGGTCTGTCCCAGCACGCTGCCTGGCCGGGATTCCAGACATGCCCCAGAACAAAGGGGAGGAATTCCCTGCGCCCCATGCCCGGCTTACCAGGTGCCTAGGTCCTGGCTATAGAAGAGGTTTTGGGGATGGCCTGTGGGTGGGGTTTCTCCCGTTAGGTAAAGGCAGGAGGAGCCAGTGGGATTTGGAGCCAGAAAGCCCTGGGTTTGAGTCTTGATTCTGTTCCTTGGCCAGCCACGGAGGGCACCTTACTTCTGAGTCTCGGTTACCTCATCTATAAAATGGGCGGAACAGTATCTACTAGGTTAGTGTTGTGGCTGAGCGTTTGTACACGAAGTCAACGGGCCTCTCTAATTCTGGGGACAGTCCAGCGGATAGATGCTGCAGCAGGAGAATTGCGCGGAAAGGAAGCTCGCCCGCTGGGCAGCGGTACCGCCACCCACTGACTTCCCTTTGGGGAGCAGCAGGCCCGAGGGAGCGGGTAGGAATGTGTAGGTTCTTAGCCAACATAAACATCTTGCACTACGCTAAGGAGAAGCCAAATCTTCGGAGACACGGGCTTCTTCCCTAGCCAGAGCCTTTCCCTGAGGTGTCCGCGCGCCTCAGCGAGTCCACCCCCAGCCCAGCACCCCAAACGCAGCTTTGGGGAGGGAGACGGTCTTCCTAACCTCCACCCCAGAAAGGTCTAGCTTCCCAAGAGATGCATCCTCTGTTACATAAGCCTCACTTTGCAAGTCGATTCTGTCCCTCCACCCCAGACGCGCCTCATTTCTCACAAAGGCGGACCCTTATGGTAAACTGACCAGTAAGTCGCTGGTGACCCCAAAGAGAAGAAAAATCTTTCCCAATGAAGTTTGGGAGCCTCGGGTGCTTGCAAGGCCGCGGGCAGAGGCAGCCAGAGTCCGCGTCCCGGGAGCAGCTATGCGAGGCAGGCAGGCCCCCCGAGGTTGCTCCCCGCCCAGCCTCCTCCGGACCCAGGTTTGCAACAGGGGGCGGGCACGGGGGGCGCTCGCACCCCCAGCCCGACGCTATAGCTCGCGGTGGGTACGCCCCTCCCCCATCCTCCCACCCCCCAACCTCCCACGGCGGGTCAGCACCCCGGGTCAGCGCCCCGCCAGGCGCCGGCTACCTGCACGCCGATGGCAGTCATGCTGCGCCCGGCGGCCGCGCTGCAGCCTCGCTCGCTCCAGCTGCTCGGCTGTGGCCGCTGGCGCCAGCCCGGGACCTCTCCGCGGGGGCGGGGCGGCTGCTGGAGGCGGGCGGGGCGGGAGGGGGCGTTCAAAGCTCGGCAATTAACCCCGGGCTGGCTCCGCCAACCCCGCCGCCCTCCGCGGCTCGGATTACGCTGACTAAGCGAGGGCGGCCGGAGGAGCCCCGGGGGAGCCGCGGGGAGGACCCGGCACTCGGGGGGAGGGATCCCTCGGGTCCCAGGGGAAAGGATCGGGAAGTCACTCCGACGCTCCCGAACCTCCGAGGACAGCTTCGCCTGGGGCGCAGATTCCTCGAGGGCCGGGATGGCGACGAGGGCCTGAGGGCTCGGTTCCTGTTCCAGCTTGCTGAGTCGAGCCTCCGGGAACGCTGCACGGTCCGAAGGAAGGAGGCACGCGCCGAGGCTCTGCCGCCCTCACTCTACGGTGTGACCTTGGGCTGCTTGTTTAGCGTCTCAGAGCCTCGGTTGGTAAGGGAAGTAATGAATGTGAAAGGTGGGGCTCCTGCCGGGCCCTCGCTAAGTGTGAACGGAGTGGAACCTTTTGGGGCAATCCTACTTGCGTCCCTAAAAGAGGATGTAAAACCCTGTTTCCTCCTGAACTCCTCAGGGACTATTAAAAATGCAAATATGCCAAACAAATGTGGTTATTTTTTCTCCACTTCGATGGGAACTGAGGTCTCTTTTTTTTTTTTTTGGACATTGTCTTGCTCTTGTCGCCCAGGCTGGAGTGCAATGACGCGATCACGGCTCACTGCAACCTTCGCCTCCTGGGTTCAAAGCCGTTCAAGTGATTCTCCTGCCTCAGCCTCCCGAGTAGCTGGGATTACAAGCGCACCCCATCAAGCCCTGCTAACTTTTGTATTTTTAGTACAGATGGGGGTTTCACCATGTTGGTCAGGTTGGTCTCGAACTCCTGACCTCAGGTGATCCGCCCACCTCGGCCTTCCAAAGTGCTGGGATTACAGGCGTGAGCCACCGCGTCCGGCCGGATCTGAGTTCTTAAAGAGGCAGCACCTAAAAGCTTTTACCCCCAAAAAGGGTGGAGGTGGGAGGAGTTTCCAAGGGCCACAAATTCCAACAGAAAGGCTTCCCTCCGCCCATCCTCAAATGTGGTGGTAAAGCAAGACCCCTCACTAAATGGCATACATTAAATTGTCTGGTTCACTCAGGCAGGCAGCTCCTGGTGACTTTACCCAAAGACAAAGCAACTGCACTCATCTGTTTTCCCCTTTAGAGCCATGTGAGAAAGAGGGGTAGCTACAATTGTCTGTATATCTTCCACTTAGATATTCATCTGATTCCATCCCTGCCCAAGAGACCTTGTCAAATCCTTTACCCCAGTCCTGGGGCTTGACAAACGGAGAAATGGCCCAGGCACAGGAGGGCTTGGCCTAGGCCACCCACATTGAGTCTACTGGAGAGCCGGGACTCCACTTACCCAGCAGGCCTAGTCCAGGTTTGAGTTCTTGCCACCATTCTGCACCAGAGTCACCTGGAGGGTTTGTTAAAACAGATTGCGAGGCCCCACTGCAGTTTCTGGCTGAGTAGGTCTCAAGTGATGTTGGTGCTGCTGGCCTGGGGGCCAGGCTTTGAGAACCACTGAGCTAAGGCAAAGGGCAGCTGCCCAGGCTCAGCCAGCTTGGTGCCTCTCTGCTCTGGGGCCTTCCCTCCGTGGCCCCCACCTGCTTTCTCCCCAGTCAAGGGTCCCAGAAGCCAGACTCTCCGCAGCTCTGTGTTCTGGATAAAGAGCCCACATGGGAAAGGAAGACCTGTCCTGTTGTGGGGGGTGTCCTTTCACTGAGCCCTAAGAATGCCCTGTGGGAGAGACCTTCTGGATCATAGCATCTCACCTGGCCAAGAGGGAAGTGCCTGGAATTAAAATCTGAAGAATAGTTAGGTCGGGTCATTGCACGCACTGTTTGCCTTCTCCAGTTTCGTGTGTGGTCAGGCATGTTTCTCACAGCCTGTTATGCTTTGTTGGTAAGAACAGAAAAGTCTTGAATCAGTAGAATTTAGAGCAACATGTCTTGTCAGCAAGATAGTTGGAGAAGCAGAAATGACTTAAGAATAATAAGGAGGAAGTGACTATCCAGTTCTGATCATCTTATGCTCACATAAGGACTGGGAATATGGCCAGAATCTGGGTGGAATCTGAGCTGAGACTCTAGGACCTGGAGTCTCCTGGTACGTCCCTGGCTTAGGGAGTTGGGGTGGTGCTGGGAGTGGCAGCATCCACAGCCCTCTCAAATCCTGGTGAAATAGCCAGAGGTATTGGGGTCAGAAGTTAGAAAGCATGGCGCTTTGAGATACGCAACTGAAAAAGCCTCAAGGTCTCTCTGACCTTCCCTCCTCTCACCATCTCTCCCAAAACACAGGATGAAACTGAAGTTCCTTTATCTGCCTAACATCCAGACCCACCAAAAGGAACAATTGTGTTTCTCTTCCTCCCTGTAGGACTGAGAATGTGACCACACCTGGCAAGTTAATCTCTATTCCCTGATCCATTCAGCCCCTCTACAGAATTCCTCTTCTCTCCTCTCCCAACACCTGTTTTGCCAGGATAAGTATAGAAGCTTCTGAGCACTGCTGAGGGGTGGGCATACTCTGTGATTCTCCCGGGGTGTACACCTTGAATTAATGTATATACCTTTTCTCCATTTAATGTGCCTTTTGTGAGTTTATTTTTCATTGAAACTTCAGAGGGTAAAGAAGCTTTTCCTTAAACCCTGCAGAGACAAATACCGCACCAGGAGAAGAATGTCCAGAGAAGCAGGGAGTTTTAGTGTGAGGGGGGACATGGCAGGGGCAGAGGTGAGGGTTGGATGACCGGGTGGACCCCCAGGTGTTAAAAGCAGAAACAGCGTGGGCATGAGTACTGGGCTGTGGGACAGCATAGAGCCTGCCTATTCTTTGACTTTCTCTGCCCTTTCTCCAGATTGTGACAGACTCGGCACCTGACCCTCCCTGACCCCTGCTTCTAGGCCTGGCCAGGGCTGGGGAAAGAGGAATGGCTTAAAGAAAGGCAGGAAGTGGCTCCTTCCCACCCCTCTGACCACTCTTGTCTGATGAGGAAGATCCAGGCATGTTCCTTAGAGAGTTTCAAGTGTATTGGTAGGGACACAATTCCTGCTCATTCAGTCAACAAGCACTAGATCTGTTGTTCAGTCAACAAACACTTTCATCTCAGGGCCTTTGTACTTGCTGCTTCTGCCTGTTCTTCCTCGAGATACTCCCATTTAAGACTCACCAGCTCACTTCTTCAAAGTCTGGGCTCAGATGTCACCTTATCAGAGAGGCCTACGACGACCCCCACATCTAAAACAGCCCCTCCATTCTCTTTTCCCTTCTGCCCACATACACATATTTACTTGTGCTCTCTCCCCCTTTTAATGTAAGCTCCAAGAGGCCAGGGACATTGTCCTGTTCACCAGTGTATCCCTGGTGCCTACGACAGAGCCAGGCATGTAGTAGGTTCTCAATAAATATTCATTGACTAAATGAAGTGATTGAATACCTACTATGTTGTCACCACTGTCCTGACCAATGAGGGACAAAGAAGAAAAAGACAAAGTCCCTGTCAATGGTAAAGTGCTTGAGTTTTAGAGTCCAAACCTACCTCTCCATTTCTGCTCTCTCCCAGGCCTCCCTAGTTCAGGCTCCACCTCCTCTTGCTCTTTGCCCTCATGCCCTCCATATACTCCATCCTCTCCTCTCTGCCCGTCCAGCGCCTGCCCGGCTTCAGCGCACCCCAGAACCCCTCCTCTCTAGCCTGGATGCTTGTGGAACAGCCTTCACTCTCACTTCCTCTGTCCCTTCAAGCATCTTCCCATCCCTCTTTTCCAAGGCTCATGAAGCTTTGGTTCTTGGCCCCCCAGCCCCCCATCTTCCTGCCAAGACCTTCCCCTAGGTGTCTGCAGGGCCTTTTCAGGGGCATCTCTCGACTTTCTCAGCCAGAGTAACACCCCACCTCCCACTTGCCACTCTTTTACCTTTGTAAATTCTTGATCACTAGCTAAACGTCTATTTCCTGGATTGTCCCTTTCCCTCTCTAAAATATCATGGGCTCCATGAGGCCTGGAACTTTTTCCCTCTTTCAGCACTCCATGCCCAGTCCCTAAATAGGGGTTGGTCAATAAGGTTTGCTTACAGAGGCACCAGGCTTCTAATGCATTCTGAGCAAATACTTCCCCTCTGTGCTCCTCACTTTTCTGTCAAATGGGAAGCATCTCCCTCCTGGTGTTGTGAGGATCCCATGAGGCAATGTGCATAAGGTGTCAGGTGCACCATCCTGGCCGGCATATGCATGAGTCCAAATAACTCATGATCTTGACCGTCCAGTTTCCAGGGGGCTCTAAGTTTGGGCGGTCCCTGCTCCCAGGGAAACTTAGATCTGAGAGGCGACTCCTCTGTGCGGAGGTTTCGTCTTGGGGGTAGTTCCCAGCGCTGGAAGTTTCTCTTTTGAGGAGTTGGAAGGTGGGAGGGACAAAGTGGGGCAGACACACTCCAAACACCCAGAGGTAATAGCAGAGAGCTGGCAAGGAGCAACCCCTTGAAGCTCACTGGGCAGCTTTAAAGCTGCGTGGTGCCAGGATGACCCACCCTCCCTGCCGCCCGTGCCTTGTACTTCTGACCCCCCCAGTCTTGCCTTGTCTGTGGCCCGTGGCCTCTTCCCTCTCCTCTCCTCCTGCTGCCCCGCCTTTACCCACCAGGTCTTCCTCTTCTCCCAGCCCCCACCCCATGGGTGGGGGTTTTCCTGATTCCAGACCTTTCCAGGCTGGTTCCTTTCCCTCCAGCTAGGGCTCCCCACACCGTGCCCTGCCCTGCCTTGAGCCCCAGCCCAGCAATCAACCTCCTTGACCTCCTCTCAGGCACCCGATTGCAACACAGACCTTGTTTACCACATTTTAGTGTGAGCCGGCTGGGAGCCAAAGAGTTTCCCCGCCCTGCCCTGAGTCTTTCCTCCTTGCCTTCCCCTCGGGTGAGGAAGGGTCACAGGTATGATGTTCACTCTACAACTGAAGAAAGGGCCTGTCAAGTCAGCAGCCCCATCAGGGACACCCAACATCTAAGGGGGAATGCAGGGGTGGGCTGGCTGTGCTTGAAGCAATGAATTAAACAAGGAGTAACTAGTATCTTTCCTAAATATGTCTATATATGGGAAACTTTCTTCTAAACGTGTCTGTATATGGGAAACTTACCCCATGTGAGTTTTTTGAAGGTGTTTCTCTATTTAGAGGTGGTACCAGACAGGTGAGAGGGAGAATGATGTAGATGGGACCTCTGAGGGTGGCCTTTCTGTAGGGCCTCCCTTTCCAAAGTCAAGCCCTCCCTCGAGACAGATGGAGGCATCAGGACCCCACAGATTTCCAGGCACACATCGAACCCCCACGGGAGAGACTTCCATCAACTTTTTCTTCGCAGACTTGGACATTGGACTTATCAGCATACTCTGGGACACTCAGTCTCTTGGAGACAATAAACAAATGCACCCAGAGTTATTGTACAGCATGGACTGCCAGATCATCTCTTCCCCAGGGTGGATCTGTGTTCTTTCCTCATCAGGGTACCCCTGCTGGGATCAAAGTGCCCAAGAAGCAGAGTTAGGCACCAGGAATTGGTTGGTGAGCACAGAATGACCAATGAGGGACAAAGAAGAAACAGCATGGGCATGAGTACTGGGCATGACTGGGCTGATGACTGCGGAGGTTAAATGGTTTACACAGGGCTTTGCCTAAGCTCTGGGGAAACCCGGAAAGCACCCCACCACTTAGATTGTTAGATTTGATGTTTACAAGGAAAGCAGTCTGGGTCAAAGGGTCTGGGAGGAGCAATACAGGAAACTGGGATCCCTAGGGAATTGACTGGGGGCAGGGTGGCCTCCGCAGGAGAATAGGGTAAGGAGATGGACTTCGGACCTTCAGCCAGCACTTGCCCATCATCCTCAGCCTGTAGTCCTGTATTGTTTTTTCCACAAAGTGTTGGGTGTGGCTTTTTTTTTTTTTTTTTTTTTTAAGAGACAGGGTCTCACCCTGTTGGTCAGGCTGTGGTGCAGTGGCATCATCATGGCTCACAGCAGCCTCAACTCCCCGGGCTCAAGCAATTCTCCCACCTTAGCCTACCAAGGTGTTGGGATTATAGGCATGAGCCACCATGCCCGGCCTCGAAGTGTTTTTAGTTAAAAAAAAAAAAAAAAAAGTTGAGGATTTTATGCTAAATTCTGGATTTCTGGTGTAGGGGTCAAGGAAAAACTTCTCTTACCCTCTGAAGGTTTACTGAAAAGCCAACTTGCAAAAGGAGTTGTGGCACTGAAATGTATTAGCATGCAAGCGGGTGAATCACAGAGTGGTCGCCCCACCACACGATGGGGTACAGATGGTTCCGTACTCTTCTTTCTAGGGGAGAGGGAGATGGAGAAGTATGAATGATTTCAGAGGGGTGCTAAGTGATCTTTAGGGGAATTCAATCGTCTTGAAGAATATACAATGCCCTGGAACAGAGTCTGTTGAGCCTGCAGAGCAGACGATAGTTTGTGACAAAAGCCTGCCCAGGTGTGTTGATAGACTTCGGTCTTCCTGCCATATGAGTTCAGTTAATGAAAACTCAGGGAAAGGACCAGGAGTCATTGTTTTCTTCAGTGGGTCCAGACTTCAGGCAGCTTAGGACACTTGAGAGAACAACTTCACTCTGTTCTTTGGGAGAGTGAGGATGGAGCCAGGGAAGATCAGAGAGATCGTCGAGGCTTTTTGTTCAGTTCAGCAAGTCAAAGCGCCACATTTTGGGGTATCATTTTCTGAGCCCCAACCCTGGCTTCTCTTGAAAATGAGACAATCTGGAACCCTGAGGATCACTTGGCCACGTGGGAACAATGGCCACAGCCCTGCAGGGCTGCTCTATGGATAAGCTATGCTCTGTGGGCCCCACCAGTCTTACCCCTGGCTCTGTCCATCCTCCATGTCATCTGCTGGCCCTCGTAAGAGTTGAGCTTGTAAGACCAGCTCTGCTGCTGTGCTGGTGAGATGATAACCCAGCCATGCTTGCAACATCCGTATCTTGCTATCCCACCACCACCTGCCTTCCCTATCTCGCCACCCACTGCAGCCTCCTGCCCAGACTCCAACTCATGGCTGCTCTACAGCAGCCCTCACCCCTCGTGGCAAATGATCTCTCCACTTCCGGGCTCAGATTCCTCAGGGAGAATCTCTGTAGCCCAGTAGAGCTAGGCTGCTCGGTTTAATGATAACCCAGCAGACTGAGAGCTGGTTCCTCCAGAGCTAGGGACCCAACGCTGTCCCCAAAAGCTGTGACCAAGGGCTGGGGGCAGGGTCATGTGGCATTAAGCATGGCCTCCTGGGTCACAGGGACTATGGACAAGAAGGGGCTAGCACTGAGGCAGGGCTGTCCACCCAACAGAGAGCTCTTCCTTGGGGGCAAGTGTCCCTGGTCCTAGGCCCCCTCCCCTGAAGCACGTGGGGGGTACACTGGCCAGCCTTGTTCTGTGACTGCAAACTTCTAAGCCTACACTTCCTTTCAGCTGGTGTCACCTACACTGATGGCAAGGGGACCCTTCTCTCTTCCAACTTTGCACCAGAAGATATTGTATCCTTATGAACCGATTTTCGTGATACATTTAAAGAATTCTAAATACAACATTCTCCAGCATCTAAGTACTTTCTGAATATTTACGTGATTCTCAAACTTATTTTCCAGCAGGAGACCCACCTCCACCCCATCTTTTTGTTTGGCTGGACCCTGGTTCAGAGCCCATTAACCACTCTTCTCAGATCATGGCATATTGACAGAATCCTCACATTCAAGGTCCTTCTAGGGTTGGTTTTTCATGTTCTTCCTCAGACTCTATTTTCATTCCCTATAGTGGCATGCCCTCTAATGCGTTTGATATATATCTGTAACCAGGTGTGTATCCTTGTGTGTGTATGGATTTTGTTTCCTGAGTTGCATTGTGCTATAAATCTTGTTCTGTTTCCTGCTCTTCTTACCCAACAGCATGATTTAAGACCATCTCTGTTGATGTACATGTACATTGAAGTCAGTGCTTTGCAAATGAAAGGTTAGGCCCCACTAGTGACTAGTGAAATGAATTTGGTAGGAGCATAACTAGCATTTATTAAAAATGAATAGAAAGTGTCAGAGTGCCTGAGACATAATTAAATATATTTTTATGATTTTTTTCAAAGACGGATGGATGGATAGATAGATAGATAGATAGATAGATAGATAGATAGATATAGACAGATAGATAGATCCCATGTTACAATGTAAAAAGTATTTCTATGTTGTGGCTCATGATAAAAAAAGTTTGCAAGCTCCTAATCTAGTTCATTGCCTCTCACTGCTGTGATTACCCTGCTATTCATCCACCACATTTTATTTGTTCATTTTAGTGGTGAACAACTAGGTCGCTTCAGAGTCTCCCCCAGCCAACCACACTGATGAATATCTTTGTCCAAGTTCTGTCATGTAGAGAATTATCTTTATGCAATGGAAGCCTCTAAGTACAGCACCAGACAGGCTGAGACAGAGGTCACAAAATAGAAAGGCTCATAGGGCAAATTAGGCTGCCTGAGTCACACGGCATGTTAGATCAATTGAAAACATGCAGCAGGAAGGCAGGGGAAGAGATGGGGAGTGTGTTAACATGCTTAGGATAGGGTACAAGTGGGCTGGAAGGTGTGCACAACCTGCATCCCAGGTGCATAATGCTCAGATGTCTTCTGTGTCCTCCCCTCTGGCATCAGCCTTCCCTACTGAAGATGAATGAGGGGGCTAGAGTTGAGGTTTGAGCAAGGGGTGCCCAGGAGACAGATGGTGCCCCAAGGTAAACACACACATTTCCTCTATTTGACGGTCAAAGGAAAGTAGGCCTGGCCACAGCTGTTTCATAGTGAAGGGGCCCAGAACACACCACTATGACATACATGTTATTTTGAATTGAAGGCATATGAGAATGGTTTTGGTTTTGTTTGTCCTAAACTTTTTATCAGCCTAAAAACAGAGCTTCCCAAGAAGAAATTCTAGAGGAGGGAAAACTGTTTTCCTTCTACCCATCTTAGGTTCATTGTCTGGCCCCCTGTAGGTTAAACTGACAAAAGAAAGATTAACAAGAGAAAAGCAAACAAAAGTTTATTAACATGCGTATTATGCTTGTGTGGGCAAACTCAAAAGGGTGGATACAACTTGGGTTTGTACAGCATCAGCTATGATTTGGATAGGGATTGTTTGGCTCCTCCAAGTCTCATGTTGAAATATGAATGTTGAAGCTGGGCCTAGTGGGAGGTGTTTGGATCCTGGGGACAGATCCCTCATGAATGGTTTGGTGCCATTCTCATGGGAGTGAATTCTCATTCTTAGTTCCTGCAAGAACTGGTTGTTGAAAAGAACCTGGCAGCTCCTCCCCTCTCTTTTGTCCTCTCTCACAGTGTGACACCGAGTCCCCTTCACCTTCCACTATGAATGGAAGCTTCCTGAGGCCTCACCAGAAGCAGATGCTGATGCCATGCTTCTTGCACAGCCTGCAGAACCATGAGCCAAATAAACCTCTTTTCTTTATAAACTACCCAGCCTCAGGTATTCCTTTATAGCAACACAAACAGACTAAGAAAATTGATTCTGAGAGTGGGCATTGCTATAAAGATACCTGAAAATATGGAAGTGGCTTTGGAACTGGATAAGGGGCAGAGGTTGGAAGAGTTTGCAGGGCTCAGCAGAAGACAGGAAGATGAGGGAAAATTTAGAACTTAAAATATTAGAGGCTTATCAAGTGGTTGTGACCAAAGTGCTGATAGAAATATGGATAGCAAAGTCTAGGCTGAGGAGCTGTCAGATGGAAGTGAGGAGCTTATTGGGAACTGGAGCAAAGGTCACCCTTGTTATGCCTTAACAAAGAACTTGGCCATATTGTGTTCATGCCCTAGGACTTTGTGGAAGGCTAAATATAAGAGTGATGACCTAGGGTATATGGCAGAAGAAATTTCTAAGCAGCATAGTATTTGATTAGTGACAAGCTGATTTTAACAACTTAAATCAACTTGAGAACAAAGGAATGACTTAAAGTTGGAATTTACAATTAAAGGGGAAGCAGAGCATAAAAATTGGGAACATCCATAGCCTGGCCAGTGGCACAGAAAAAAAGAGCATTTTCAGGCGAGGAATCTGGCTGAGCAACTGCTTGCGAGGGAAATTAGGATGGATAAAAGAAAGCCAGGTGCTACTAGTTAGAACAATAGGAAAAAGTCCCCCGAAACATTTCAGAAATCTTTGAGGCCACCTCTCCCATCACAGGGCCGGAGGCATAGGAGGACAGAATGGTCTCAGGGGCCATGCCTAGGATGCCACTTCCCTGTACCATCTCAAGATGATGCTGTCTGCATCCCTGCTGCTCCACCTCCAGCCATGGCTCAAAGGGTCCCAGTAACTGCTTGGGCCACCACTTGGAAGAGCACAAGCTATAACCTTGACAGATTCCACATGGTGTTAAGTCTGCAGGCATGAAGAATGCAAGAGTCGTAGAGGCTTGGCTGGTTCCATCTTGATTTGAGAAGATGTATAAGAGAGTCTGGGTACCCAGGAAGAAGCCTCCTGCAGGAGCACAGCCCCTACAGAAACCCTCTATTAGGTCAGTGCCAAGGGAAACTGTGGGGTTGGAGTCCACACGGAGTCCCCATTGAGTCACTGCCTAGTGGAGTTGTGGGACAGCAGCTTGCAACCTCAGCCTGGAAAAGCCACAGGCATTAGACCTCAACCTGTAAGAGGAGCCATGTGGGCTTTACCTAGCAAAGCCATGGACACAGGCCTGCCCAAGATCTTGGAAGCCCACCCCTTGCACCAGTGTACCCAGGATGCAGGACATGGAGTTGAGAAAAGTAAAACAGCTTAGAGCAGTCTGAGCTATGTGACAGACATGAGCATGAGCATGGGACTTTCATCCCATCCTACTTCTCACCTCCCTTTCATTCCCCTGCACCCATCCCTGGGGACAATTGTTGAAAGACATCTTGTTCCTAACTAGCTGTCTCACTCATTACCTTCATGTTCCTGGAATTCATGATACAAAGAACAATGTATAGCCAATCAGTATCTTATTTTAATGCAAATACTTGGTAAACAACTTAGGAATTGCCTTTCTTTTCCTTTAAAAATCCACTTGTAACTGCTGCTTCTCAGAGTGTATATTCAGGGCAAATCTATACTCTTGGGTTGCAATCCTCAAGCTTGGCTCAAATAAATTCCCTACTTCTATTAAGTTTGCCTCAGTTTTTTCCTTTAGGGTGACAGAGTCAAAGGAGATTATTCTGAAGCTTTAAGATTTAATGTCTGTCCTGCTGGGTTTTGGACTTGCATGGGGCCAGTTACTCCTTTCTTCTGGCTGATTTCTCCCTTTTGGAGTGGGAATGTTTACCCAATGTCTGTTTCACCATTGTGTCTTGGAAGTAAACAACTTGTTTTTGATTTTACAGTCTCATAGCTGGAAGGAACTTGCCTTGTGTCTCAGATGGGACTTTGGACTTTTGAGTCAGTGCTGGAACAAGTTAAGACTTTTGGGGAATATTGGAAGGAATAATTGTATTCTGCGATGTGAGAAGGACATGAGACATGGGGGGCCAGGGGCAGAATGCTATGATTTGGATATGATTTGTTTGGCCCTGCCAACTCTCCTGTTGAAATTTGATCCCCAGTGTTGAAGGTGGGGTTGGTGGGAGGCATTTGGATTGTGGGGGAAGATCCCTTATGAACGCCTTGGTGCCATTCTCACCAGAGTGAGTGAGTTCCCACTCTTAGCTCCTGCAAGATCTGGTCATTGAAAAGAGTTCGACAGCTCCTCTCCTCTTACTCTTCCTTCCTCCCTCACCATGTGATCTCAGCACACACTGGCTCCCCTCCACCTTCCAGTATGGGTGAAACTTCTTAAGGCACTCACCAGAAGCAGATGCTGGCACCATTCTTCTTGTACAGTCTGCAGATCTATAAGCCAAATAAACTTTTTTTTTTGCCAATTACCCAGTCTCAGACATTCTTTTTTTTTTTTTTTTGAGACGGAGTCTTGCTCTGTCACCCAGGCTGGAGTGCAGTGGTGCTATCTCGGCTCACTGCAAGCTCTGCCTCCCAGGTTCATGTCATTCTCCTGCCTCAGCCTCCTGAGTAGCTGGGACTACAGGCACCTGCCACCACACCTGGCTAATTTTTTGTATTTTTAGTAGAGACAGGGTTTCACCATGTTAGCCAGGATGGTGTCGATCTCCTGATCCCGTGATCTGCCCAGGGCCTCCCAAAGTGCTGGGATTACAGGTGTGAGCTACTGCGCCCGGCCCAGATACTCTTTATAGCAACACAAATGGACTAAGATGGCATCTTAATGAAAGAGCAATAAGTTCTTAGAGAAGTGACAAGACAAAGGAAAAAGACTTTTGAGTTTCTAGAGTAGCGATTTGTGGGAAGGGAAAGATATAGGGAGATTAATGGTACATAAGGGCTAGTTAGCAAGGTTTGCTATGTAGATTCCTTTGGGGAGTCTCCAGGATGATAAGAATCTAGGGTCATCTCCAGCTCTCTGGTGACTAACTTCTGTCTTTCCTGGTAGAAAGGGGAGGGAGGACATCTTTACAAATTTCTATCCTGCTTTTAGGCAAATAGGGGCAGGGCAGAAAGCTTTTCTTGTATTTGCTTCTTCTCAATTGCCTTCAGGTCAAAATAATTCTATGCCAAAGTGGCACATTTTGGAGTGGTATGTTCTACTACTATTCAAATTCAGTTGTCATAAATTACTCCCCCAGGAGCAACAGGGATGGTTGATTCCTTTGCTTGTTTGTTAAGAGACAGGATCTCACTCTGTCGCTCAGGCTGGAGTGCAGTGCTATCATTATGGCTCATTGTAGCCCCAAACTCCTGGGCTCAAGTAATTCTCCTACCTTAGCCTCCTGAGTAGCAAGGACCACAGGCTTGCACCACTGTGTCTGGCTAATATTTTATTTTATTTTTTTGTAGTGACAGAGCCTCATTATGTTGCCCAGGCTGGTCTTGAACTCCTGGCTTCAAGCTATCCTCTAACCTGAACCTCCTAAAATGCTGGGATTATAGGCATGAGTCACTACACCCAGGTAAAGATTGATTGTTATCATCACAGACTAGAAGTCAGCACTACATATAAACAAATGTTGCCACAAGACTGTCATATCTCCTAGAGGCCCACTTATTTTTCGAAAAGTCATTTGTTTTCCTGTAAGTGTCCTTTTTGCCCCCTTCCCCTAGTAAGATGGTATATAAACCCAAAATTCTAACCATTTCCTTGAGGCACATTTTTTCTTGTGAACTCTTATATGTATATTATTAAAATCTATCTTTTCTCTTTCTAATCGGTATTTTGTCCATTTAATTTGCAGACCCACAATCAGCAAACCTAAGAGAGCAGAGGAAAAAATTTTCCTCCTCAAAATAGTGGCAAAGATAATTTCCCTTCAAACTGACAATGGACAGATTAAAAGGAGAAAAAAATACAAATGTATTGATATGCATAAGAACAGGAGCCATGTATAACATGAGACTCAAAGAAGGGCCAGATGGCTGAAGCTTAAATAGTGCCCTCTTCATTGGAGAATGCAGGAAATTCTGAGAGGTTAATAAATGATTTTCAGGGGGAATAAATGGGCCAGAAGACAGAAAATGGTATGGGACAAAGTTCCTCTGGGCACTGGGGCACATGGTGGGAAGGTAAGGGGCAGAATCTCACTGTGAACAAAGGTCGTCTTACTATGCAGATAAAGTCTCCTAAGTAATCTCTTGGAGCTGCCCTCAGAAAAATAGATAAAACATCCATGCCAGGCATGGTGGCTCACACCTGTAATCCCAGCACTTTGGGAGACCGAGGCAGGTAGATCACCTAAGGACAAGAGTTTGAGACAGTCTGACCAACATGGAGAAACGCCGTCTCAACTAAAAATACAAAATTAGCCAGGTGTGGTGGTGCATGCCTGTAATCCCAGCTACTCAGGAGGCTGAGGCAGGAGAATCGCTTGAACCTGGGAGGTGGAGGTTGCAGTGAGCTGAGACCACGCCATTGCACTCCAGCCTGGGCAACGAGAGCAAAACTCCATCTCAAAAAAAAATAAATAAATACACACACACACACACACACACACACACAACACACAAAAAATGTTCACCTGGGCATGGTGACTACTTTTAGTCTTGTCTTTTCTCCAGTAATTAGTATTTCCTGCGTATTTGATGACATTTTAAGGAGAGGGTCTTAAGAAATTGCATTTCTTTTGGAAGAAGTTTTCCCTAGTCCAGAATGGGAAACTCCAGAGAGAGCTCCTCCCTGTGCTTGGTAGTGGGGGTTTGGTGGGTGCAGAAAAAAGAGAAGGTTAGAAAATCATTGGTTCTGAGAGAGCTTCAGAGGTCTTCTAGTGTCCTTTAATTCAAAAGTGCTCAGCATATGCCAAAGCACTGTATTTTGGGGGTATTGTGCTCTCAGCCTCAACACTGACAACTGGTGATATCTTTCTTCTACTTTCCTGTACTAATGTTCTGCTTCCTGATACTTTCACCCACTGGACTGGTGGTCCCCATCCTTGGCTGCTCAGTGGAATCCCATGGGGAGCTTTTAAAAATATGGATGCACCCAGTACTTGCTTTGAGAGTCTGAGGTGGGAGGATCACTTGAGGACAAGAGTGCAAGACTAGCTTTGGCAACATAGTGAGACTCTCTCTCTCTTTCAAGCTATATGTGTATATATGTGTGTGTGTGTGTGTGTGTGTGTGTGTGTGTGTATGTATATATTTCAGACATGGTGGCACATGTCTGTAATTCCAGTTACTTGGAAGGCTGAGCTGGGAGGATTACTTAAGCTCAAGAATTCAAGGTCGCAGTGAGGTATGATCATGTCATTGCACTTCAGCCTGGGCAAAAGAGCAAAACTCTGTCTGTCTTTTAAAAAAAGGTGGGAAGGAGAGGGAGGGTGATGCCTGGACCCTTGGGCCCTGCTGCAGAGGATCAGATTTAATAGTTTGGGCTGGCTGGTTCAAAACCACTGTCCTAGACTCTTCAGCTGTGGCTGTGGCACAATCAACCCAGGTGCCCTTTACCACATTTGCCAACTTTTCTTCCTTCATTGACCTAGAACTCAATTAGTGAGAAACTAATGAACATTTAGTTGCAAATTGATGATTTACTCCCCTCCAAGAAGTGGAGGGAAGTACTTTTAATGTGAAGATATTGGTGAACAATAACAGGTCTCTAATTCTCATACTATTTGGCAGTGTAGAAATGTAAAGTGAACCTCTAGGGAATTTACTCTGAGAGTAAAGTGAAACTTTTGAGGCCAGACTCTAAGCTAGGGTTGCCAACTCTAACTGCACATTAGAATCACCTGGGAGCTTTTTTAACTTGTATTTTTATGTTTTTTTTAAGAGACAGAGTCTCACTTTGTCATCCAGGCTGGAGTGCAGTGGCATGATTTCATTGCTCACTGTAGCTTTGAACTTTTGGGCTCAAGGTATCCATCCTCCTGCCTCAGCCTCCCAAGTGGCTGGGATTACAGGTGTGCACCACCACACCTGGCTAACTTTTAAAACTTTTTTTTGTAGAGATGGAGGAGGAGGTCTTGCTGTATTGCCCAGGCTAGTCTTGAATTCCTGGCCTCAAATGATCCTCCCACCTCAAGCCTCCCAAAGGGCTGTGATTACAGGCGTGACCCACCATGCCTGGCCCACTTTGGAGCTTTAGAAAACACCTCCAAACCCCTATCCCAGACCAAAGAACTCAGAATTTTGGTGTGGTTGGACAAGGGCATTTTTTAAAGTTCCCTAGGTGATTTTAATGTGCAGTTGAGGTTGAAAACCTCTGCCCTCAAGGCTTTCTGCTTTCCTTAGTTTCTTGCTCTACTCTTTTCATCTGTTCTGGGTTCTCAGGAGATGTTTTGATCTTGGAGTTTCATTTGTTTGTTTATAATTGCCTTAGAGCAACATGAGCTCAGAAGTGGAGGGTTGGGGTTGGCTCTTCCTGTAGGTAAATGTGGTAAATTAGAGACTGCCTCTATGTGTGTGTGCTGGATATCTATGTGGCTGCGTCAGTCTACACACATACCTTAAAAGAGAAGCTATTCTTGCTTATCCACATGCCACTTACTTGGTAATTTCACATGTGTCCAACACAAGTGAGAACCAAGGAACAAGCCCCTCAGAGGTGCCTCTACCATCACATAGGGTCCCTGAAATCATTACAGGTTGAGCATCCCTGATTTGAAAGTTCAAAACCTGAAATGCTCCAAAATCCAAAATTTTTAGATTTTATTTTATTCAATTTCCTTTTCTTAGAGACAGGGTCTCATTCTGTTGCCCAGGCTGGAGTGCAGTGAGTGGTGCAATTATAGCTCACTGCAGCCTTGATCACCTGTGCTCAAGTATCCTCCCACCTCAGCCTCCTGAGTAGCTGGGACTATAGGCATGCACCACCACACTTTGCTCAAAATCCAAAACTTTTGAGTGCTGACATGATACCACAAGTGGAAAATTTTACACCTAATGTGATGGGTCACAGTTAAGATGCAGGTGTACAACACACAGTTTATTTGGAATCCCCAAGGGAAAAAAGACAGTCCCAGTTCCCTTCAGTTGCAATGTATCTTTTCTGCCCATGCCCAGATTCCTTCACAAGAGCACACCCACAAAGGGTAACAAAATGACATGTGTACAGGTTGGATGTGCCAATGGCAGGTTTCCCACAATGCGGTACATGGGGACAAGGCCTGACAGTGTGTGCATTATTCATTTTTTTTTTTTAATTCTCTTCTCTGTAGTGAAGAGATGTTCTTGAAAATGTCAAAAAGGCCTGCAGATACCTTTATGGGTAACAACAAAAGAAAAAGAGGAAACATTTATATGTGTAGCACAGGAAGTCAAGCTGTTGAAAAAGCTGGACAGCAGTGCAAATGCACAACATCTTACAGAAGAGTATAGTGTTTGAATGGTCATTATATATGACCTGAAGAAACAGAAGGATAAACTGTTGAGGCTCTACACTGAAAGTGATGAACAGAAGAAGTTAATGAAACATAGAAAAACACTACATAAAGCTAAAAATGAAGATCCCAATTGTGTATGGAAAGAGTGGATCTATCAGCATTGCCATGAACACATGCCCCTTAATGGTATGCTGATCATGATACAAGCAAAGGTGTGTCACAATGAACTAAAAATTAAAGGGAACTGTAAATATTCAACATATTCTTTGCAGAAATGTAAGAAAAGACATAACATTACATTTTAAAAGATTTCTGGTGATTAAACATGTGCTGATCACAAAGCAGTGGAGGAATTCACTGATGAGTTTGCCAAGGTCATTGCTGATGAAAATCTGATGCCAGAACGAGTCTATAATGCTGATGAAGCATCATCGTTCTAGTATTATTGCCCCCAAAAGACACTGACTACAGCTAATGAGACAGACCTTGCAGGAATTAAGGATGCCACAGAGAGAATAACTGTGCTGAGATGTGCTGATGTGGCAGGCATGCTAAGTGCACACTTGCTGTGATAGGAAAAAGCTTGCATCCTTGCTGTTTTCAAGGAAAGAATTTATCAGTTTATTATTATGCTAACAGAAAGGCATAAATCACTAGGGACATCTTTTCTGATTGTCTTCACAAACATTTTGTACCAGTGGCTTGTTCTCACTGCTGGGAAGCTGAACTAGATGTTGACTGCAAGATTTTATTTCTTGACAACGGTTCTGCTCATCCTCTGGCTGAAATTCTCATAAAAAATAATGTTTATGCCATGTACTTTCAGTCATGTGACCAAGGTATCCTTAAATCAATAAAGAGTAAATATAAAAACTCTTTCTTGAACAGTATGCTAACAGCAGTGAACAGAAGTGTGGGTGTGAAAGGTTTTCAAAAGAAGTTTAGCAAGAAGGATGCCATATATGCTGTTGTAAATGCTTGGAACACAGTGAAGACAGTTGTATACGCCTGGAACAACGTCTGGCCTGCAACTATGTTCAGTGATGATAATGAACAAGGTGGTGTTTTGAAGGATTCCATATGTCAAGTGAGAAAAAAGCAATGTCTGACCCCCTTACATATGCAAACAAACAAACAAACAAACAAACAAAAAAACAACAACCTCCAGAATCTGTCTCTAAGCTGGGAGAAGTGGATATTGAAGATGTTTTCAAGATCAATAAGGAGTCTCTAGTTGTTCATTCATTTACTGATGGTGAAAAAGCCAAAATGTTTCTGAATCAATTCGATCATAATAATAGAGATATGAAGATGTTGTTGTTAATGTAACACTGCAGAAAAAGTGCCTATAGACCATGTGGTGAAAATGTGTGATGGGCTTATTGAAGGGCTGGAGCAGTTTAACAGATCAAGAAATCATGTCAGTTTGTGAAATCCAAGAGACATTTTAAGACAAAAACAGCTGTGAATAAGGCAGAGGACTCTGGAGGAAACATTCTAAAAGCCATCCAGCAGAATACCTCCTCATCTCTACAAGAACCACTTCCTGGGCCCTCAACTGCTTCTGATGTTTCTTCTCACCTATGAAATAAAGTACAGCACACAGTAACTTTTTATTCAAAACACATTAGCTGGACCCTGGTGGCTCATGCCTTTAATCCCAGAGTTTCGGAGGCTGAGGTGGGAGGATGGCAAGCCCAGGAGTTGGAGACAAGCTTGGGCAACATAGTGAAAACCATCTCTACAAAAAATAAAAAAAATTAGCTGGGCATGGTGGCATGTGCCTGTAGTCCCAGCTACATGGGAGGCAGAGGCAGGAGGATCACCTGAGCCTAGGGAGACTGAGGCTGCGGTGAGCCATGATCGTGCCACTGCACACCAGCCTGAGTGACAGAGTAAGACCATGTTTCAGAAACAAATAAACAAAACACAAAAAACAAAAAACAAACCCCACTAAAAATGACAACAAAAGCCTGCTGTTGTTTGTTGCTGTTGTTTTGCAGCTGATCCAGGTGTTCTGGTGATGCTACTGTGCTGCTTAATTACCATGAGCACATTATTTTTTCACTCTATTAATGATATGTAAGATTTTTTACTCTTAAATATTTACATGTGAATAATGGTAAGAAAATGATTGCCTATCGGTAGCATATAAATTCAGAGTCAGGAGTGATGGTGATGCCAAACAACCACAGATTGTCCACATGGGTGGCTGCGATTGTGACACCTTTGCTTTCTGAAGTTTCGCTGTACACAAACTTTGTTCCATGCACAAAATTACTAAAAAATTGTATAAAATTAACTTTAGACTATGTGTATAAGATGTATATAACACATAAATAAGTTTAATGTTTAGACTTGGGCCCCATATTCAAGACATCTCATTATGTATAAGCAAATATTCCAAAATCTTTTTAAAAATCGGAAATCTGAAACACTTCTTGTCCCAAGTATTTTAGATAAAGGATACTCAACCTGCATTGAATTAACATAGCATACTTGGCATCACTGAATTAACATAGCATACTTGGCTTCACTGCTGAATTCTGCCAAATAGTTAAGCACTAGCGCCAATGCTACTCAAACTATTCTGAAAAACAGAAGAGGAGGTGATACTTCCAGACTCATTCTACAAGGCCAGCATTACCCTGATCCCAAAACCAGACAAAGACACATCAGAAAATGAAAACTACAGGCCAATATCTCTGATGAATATTGATGCCAAAATCTTCAACAAAATACTATCAAAGTGAATTCAACAATACGTTAAAAAAATCATTTATCATGACCAAGTGTGATTTATCCCAAGGATGCAAAGGTGTTTCAACATACACAAATCAATCAATGTGATACATCATTTTTACAGAGTGAGGGACAAAAAAATGTTAATTTTAATGAATGCTAAAGAAGTATTTGGTAAAATTCAATATCTCTTCATGATAAAAACCCTCAACAAACTGGGTGTAGAAGGAGCATACCCCAACACAATAAAAGTTACATATGACAGACCCACAGTTAGTATTATACTGAATGGGGAAAAACTGAAAGCCTTTCCTCTATGATTTGGAGCACAGCAAGGATGCCAACTGTCTCCACTGTTATTCAATGTAGTACTGGAAATTCTAGCTAGACCAATCAGATTAAAGAGACATGAAGGGCATCCAAATTGGAAAGGAAGAAGTCAAATTTATCCTTGTTTGCAGATGATATAATTTAATATTTGGTAAAACCTATAAAGACCCAACCAAAAACCTATTAGAACTGATAAACAAATTCAGCAAAGTTGTAGCATACAAAGTCAAAATACAAAATCAAAAAATTTGTAAATGTCAACATCGAACAATCTGAAATCAAGAAAGCAATCCCATTTACAATAGCTACAAATAAAATAAAATAGTTAGGAATTAACCAAGAAGTGAAAGATCTCTGCAATGAAAATTACAAAACATTGATGCAAGAAATTGAGGAGAACACAACAAATGGATATCCCATGTTCATGGATTGGAAGAATTGATATCATTAAAATATCTATGCTACCCAAAGCAATCTACAGATTTAATGCAATCCCTATCAAAATATCAATGACATTCTTTACAGAAATAGAAAAAAACTAACATTAATATGGAACCACAAGAGACCAAGAATAGCCAAAGCTATCCTAAGCAAAAAGAGCAAAATAGGAGGAATCACATTACCTGACTTTAATTATACTACAGAGTTATAGTAACCAAAATGGCATGGTACTGGCCTAAAAACAGACACATAGACCAGTGAAACAGAATAGAGAGCCCAGAAATAAATTCATACATCTACAGTAAACTCATTTTTGACAAAGTTTCCAAGACCATACATTGGAGAAAAGACCGTTTCTTCAATAAATGGTGCTGGGGGAAAACTGGATATCTGTATGTGGAAGAATGAAACTAGACCCCTATCTCTCTCCATATACAAAAATCAAATCAAAATGGATCGAAGGCTTAAATCTAAGGTCCCAAACTATGAAACTACTGAAAACAACATTGGCGAAACTCTCCAGGACATTGGAGTGGGAAAAGACTTTTCTTTTTGCTTTCAGGCACAGCAACCAAAGCAAAAATGGACAAATGGGATCACATCAAGTTAAAAAGCTTCTGCACAGCAAAGGAAACAACAAAGTGAAGAGACAACCCATGGAATGGAGAAAATATTTGCAAACTACCTATCTGAAAAGGGATTAATAACCAGAACATATAAGGAGCTCCAAAAACTCTATAGAAAAAAACTAATAATAGATTTAAAATGGGCAAAAGATCTGAATAGATATTTCTCAAAAGAAGACATATAAATGGCAAACAGGTATAAGAAAAGGTGCTCTGCATCAACGATCATCAGAGAAATGCAAATCGAAACTACAATGAAATATCATCTCACCCCAGTTAAGATGGCTTTTATCCAAAAGACAGGCAGTCATAAACGCTGGCAAGGATGTGGAGGAAAGGGAACTCTCATTCACTGTTAGTGGGAATGTAAATTAGTATAATCACTATGGAGAACAGTTTGGAGGTTTCTCAAAAAACTAAAAATAGAGCTATCATATGATCCAGCAATCCCACTCCTAGGTGTATACTCCAAAGAAAGGAAATCGGTATATTGAAGAAGTATCTGCACTCTCATGTTTATTGCAGCACTGTTCACAATAGTCAAGATTTGGAAGCAACCCGAGTGTCTGTTAACAGATGAAGAAATAAAAAAATGTGGTACGTATATACAATGGAGTACTATTCAGCTATAAAAAAAGAATGAAATCCTATCATTTGCAACAACATGGATTGAGCTGGAGGTCATTATGTTAAGTGAAATAAGCTGGGCACAGAAAGACAAACATCACATGTTCTCACTTACCTGTGGGAGGTAAACATTAAAACAATTGAACTCATGGAGATGAAGAGTAGAAGATGGTTACCAGAGGCTGAGAAGGGTAGCTGGGGAGAGTGAGGATAGAGGTGAAAGAGGGATGATTAAGGGGTACAAAAAAAATAGTTAAAAAGAATAAATAAGACCTAGTATTTGCTAGCACAACAGGATGACGGTAGTAAAAAAAAATTAATTGTACATTTAAAAATAAGTAAGAGAGTATAATTGGATTGTTTGAAACACAAAAGATAAATGCTTGAGGTGATGGATACCCTACATACCCTGATGTGATTATTACACTTTGCATGCTGTATCAAAACATCCAATGTAACCCATAGATATACACAACTATGTACCCACAAAAATTAAAATAAAACAGAAACACATTATATACTGATTGATGTTCTGTGACCTCAAGTGAATTGGAAAAGCTGGGTCACGTGTCTTAAGAAGGCAGGGAGCCCACAGGCATTTAACATGCTTTCTATCCATTGTGATGGGCTGTTCCTGCCTGAAGGGGTCAGCTGCAAATATTTGGGACAGATTTACCTGCAACCAGTTATGTAGGTTATTCCTATGTGTGTCTGTGTTAGGGATTATAACATTATTATAATATTTGTTGAGCACTTGTGTACTAGATACTGTGCTAGGCACACTAGAATGTATTGTTTCATTTATTCCTCACATCAACTTTTTTTTTTTTTTTTTTGAGACGGAGTCTCACTCTGTCGTCAGGCTGGAGTGTAGTGGCGCGATCTTGGCTCACTGCAACCTCCACCTCCCGGGTTCAAGCGATTCTCCTGCCTCAGCCTCCCGAGTAGCTGGGACTACAGGTGTGTGCCACCACGCCCAGCTAATTTTTGTATTTTTAGTAGAGATGGGGTTTCACCATGTTGGCCAGGATGGTCTTGATCTCTTGACCTCCTGATCCACCCGCCTTGGCCTCCCAAAGTGTTGGGATTACAGGCGTGAGCCACCTCACCCAGCCCACATCAACTTTTTAGGCAGGAACTATTATATCTCCATTTTAGGGAGAGGCAACAGAAGCACAAGGAAGTCAGGCAGCTGACCCAGGCTCGTTTGCATCTGGGATTTCAAATCCAGGGCTTTCTGCACGATCAGCACTCTCAGCACAACACTTGCACTCTGGACTCACCACTTGCAACCTGGTTGCTCCGTGAAGGCCTGGGTTTGATTGAAGAGTCTCAGAAATCTCCCAACGGCATTTCCTGGAGACCTTTCAGAATGCCCAGCTGCCTAGATGGTGAGCAGGGCACCAGGAAATGCCTCCCTCAGGGGAAAATCTAAGTGGGGACTGGAGCCGACTGTGGATTCAGGGCTCTCACGCCCCTGGCAGGCTCGCTGGGCTGGGCGGTGCTGTTAATTCAATGCAGATTGAGCGTCCTTTATCCAAAATACTTGGGACCAGAAGTGTTTCAGGTTTTGGATTTTTTTTTTTCCAGATTTTAGAATATCTGTATATACAGAGTCTAAACATGAAGTTCATTTTTTTCACATACATCTTATACATGTAGTCTGAAGGTAATTTTATACAGTGTTTTAAATAGTTTTGTACATAAGACAAAGTTAGTGTACATTGAACCACCGGGGTCACCACCAACAGAAATGTCTCAGCCGAGAATAAACTTGGCTTCCCAAATCCTGTCTGTGGGTAGAGGGCCCACAAATCCCAACACATTCCAACATCTCCCTCTGCTGGCCTCTGCCTGACATTACAGACAAAGAATTGATTTATTCCCCTACCCGAGTCTGGCACCCCACTGCCACCAACATATACACATCTTGCAGACATAAGAGATTTTAGTGCCTCAGTGTCTCTTTCCCTCTTCTTTTGGTAGCACTGCCCTGTTCTGCTGGGTGAGACTGGCCCTCTCCCCTTGCTCACGTTACCCGTTCCCAATGGAGCCACAGTCTCAGAATCCTGTCATTCCTGGCCGTGGCAAAGGGCAAATGGCCTGGGGGTGGTGACAGTAATGGATGGGTCTGAGGGCTGGGTGTCTAGTCAACCTAAATTGGACAGTTCTGGGGCGTTATATATACACTTGGAAGTCCCTTCTTCCTCTAGGTTCTCCGTCGGTGGGGCAGTCAGCGGCCACTGCCCTCCTCTCTGCCTAAGAAAGTCCCTCCCCAGCAGGACAGAGCAAGGCCACTGCACAGAGACATCCAAGGGAGGGAAGGCTGGAGGCACGCTCAGATCCACACCCTGGATCTACGTTCCTAGATCCAGGCTCAGTGGGCCAACTAGTTTGCTGTGGGACTTGAAACTGAAGTGGAGAAAAAAAGCCACTAATGTTGAAGCTGGGGGCTCCCTAGAGAGTTGACCACCATCGCAACTGAGCATGTGGACTTGGCTGTACACACTGGTCACTGTACCTGGGAATATACTGAGTCAGTCTGCACAGTATTCATTAGCATTCATTTTATTTGTTTTTCAGCCATTTCTTGTGTACATCTTTTTGTCTATTTCCACCCCCCAACCCCCAACCCAACTGCCAAGCTCTCTCACTGTCTCTTGAGCAGGGACAGGTGCTTTCATTTTACCCAGTGGTGCAGGTCCTGGTCCTGCGATTTTAAATTAGAAAGACATCAGGCCAAGCCTCAGTTTACCCAGGGATGGGGGAGCCCTATGGCAGGAACACACGTGGTCTCTCCCCATCTCCCACACAGCCTCTGGCTGCAGTGACACTGGAACCCAGGGAGGCAGGATGTTCCCAAATGTCCCTTAGTGGAGTAACAAATGGCAATGGCTTGGCAATCATATTGCCTAGATCTGGGAGTCCCAAATGCAGCAACAACAATTAAGAGTGTAAATGTTAATGCTAATGGCTCTTCTGCATTCTAGGGATGATGGTAAAATTCCCATTTCTCATACAGGCAATGGGAGGAATTCCTCCCTCCATAGTAGTCAGCCTGGCATCTGGTCCTGCTCTGCCCTGGAGATCCAGCATCCAGGGCCTGCCATGTTCCTGGATCCCCTTCCCAGGCCAATGTTCAGCTCTCCACCCCTGCTGCTGCTTGTGTGGTGGTGATCCAGCTCCCTTAGTCAAGGGTCATTTCTTGACCCCTCCCACTTCCAGCTTGTATTCTGCACTTTGAGGGACTGGAAGGGCTATGGTTTGAATGTTCGTGTCTACTACAGAATTCATGTTGAGCCTTAATCCCCAGAGCAACAATATTAAGAGATGGGCCTTTAGGAGGTGATTAGGCCACGAGGGCTCTGTCCTCATGGGTGAGATTATTGTCCTTAAAAAAGGGCCGAAGGGAGAGACTTTGCTCCTCCTCATTCCTTTTACCACATGAGGACACCTGGACAGCGCCATCTATGAGGAATAGGCTCTCACTAGACACCGAACCTGCTGGTGCCTTGATCTTGGACTTCCCAGCCTCAAGAACTATGAGAAAATGAATTTGTTTTTTATAAATTACCTGGTCTCAGGCATTTTGTTATAGAAGCACAATTGGACCAAGACAGAAGACCGCAGTTCAAAAATGGCTGGCTTGGAGCCAGAGAGGTGCATGACTCAAGCTTCAAGACCTCTTTCTTGAATGGGTCTCTTCTAAATAAATATTAGCTTTCAAACCTAATATGAGATAAATAATTTTGCACCTTCTGTTTTAAGGAGACTCCACCAGATTGTATAGGCCCACAGAATTTTCATCCATCTGGCCAGTAGGGGAGCCCTAGGGAAGGCCTAGCCTGACTTAAGGAACTGTGAGGTCTAACATCCAGTCTTGCTTTGTTCTTTGGTGTTTCCAGCTGGGGGATGCTCAGGTGGGTGCAGTCAGGTGATTGGTCTTCTCCATGGAGTCTATCCATGTAGGGGAGCTTGGGCTTCCTCTCAGCATGGCAGCCTCTGCAAAGTCAGCCCTGGGAGGTGAAGGTGTCAAGAGTGAGCATTCCAGCGAGCAATGCAGAAATGCATGATAGTTTTTCTAACATCCGTTTTAAGCTTGCCCTTTCCTACATTATACATTTCTTCAGATTATAAGTTTTGTTGCCCACTCAACACCAGTGCCAGTTTGGAGAAGGGAGAGGCCACCCAGACCCACACATGGGGCCAAGCAGAAGCCACCACAGTAACCCAAATCAGTATAAAGTGGGGTTCTAAGGATCAGAAAAGGTGAAATCTCTCCCACGAGCCCCAGCAGAAGGCATGGCCCCTCTCGCTCAAGGAGAGTTGGGATGGGAGTGTTATGACTGGCATACACCAGGTGTGAGTCTGGACCTGGGCACCTGCTAGCAGGTGTGGAGGGAAGAATGGCTCCTGGCTTGGCTGCTCTTGGTGTCAGCCACAGGCCCCTACTGGCAGGGCTTCCTGTCTTCTAGGCACTCCTTAGGACGTGAGGTGCAGGAGCTCCTACCCTGAGAACACGCAATGGATGGCACCTGGCTCTTCTTTAGGGCCACCAAATTCTGCTAGATTCTGTCCAACCGGGGCCAGCTTCGTGAGTGTGTGACCCACACACAGATCCCTGTTTCAGAAGGATCTGTGCTTGCTTTAAGCTCTGCTGTCACCATTGTCACACCTGGTGACAGTGGCACTCCCATCCCAACTCTTCTTGAGCGAGAGGCGCCATGCCTTCTGCTGGGGTTTGTGGGAGAGATTTCACCTTTTCTGATCCTTAGAACCCCTCTTTATACTGATTTGGGTCTCTGTGATGCCTTCTGCTTGGCCCAATGTGTGGGTCTGGATGGCCTCTCCCTTCTCCAAACTGCCACTGGTGTTGAGTGGGCAGCAAAACTTATGATCTGAAGAAATGTATAATGTAGGAAAGGGCATTTTGACATTCTGAATAGTTTTGGGGCCAGGGGCCCTGCATTTTCATTGCAGGTCCTGCCTGGGAGCGTAGGAGATACAGGTTCAAGAGCAGATGGGACCAGAGGCCAGGTGTGTGGAGCCAGAGAAGACAGAGGCCTGGGCCTTCTTACCCTGTTAGTCTACAGATGAGAAAAAGGAGGTCTCCAGGGAGAAGAGACCTAAGGGGTCCACATAACTGGTTAGAGGTGAGACCAAGGCTCTGTGTTTCTACACCAAACTCCTTGAGCTAAAGCAGCCCCTAGGAATACCATGGAGGCATGATAGGTCCAGTGGCCACCCTCTGCAGAGGCAGCACAGAGCTATGGGGACAGCCCGGGGTGTCATCAGATGGACAGGAACCTGATTTCCAGCTGTGGGACCTTGGACAAGACCCTCAGCCTTCTTGTGTCCTCACTGGAAAACCAGGGATAACACTCAGGGCCGTTGTGAGGACTCCCTGGGGTGGAAAGAACCAGCTGTGCCCTGTAAGTGTTTAATAAGTATTAGTCCCCCTTGCTTGGTCCCTGCCCCTGGGGACAAGCCACTGCATCCACAGCTAGGGCCGCTGGACCCAGAGCACTGGGGGGATTTTTGGGCTCTCTGTCTGGGTGGGGGCTCCCTCCATGTGCTCGCCTGTCCCTGTGCTGCGAAGTCCACTTGCCTGTCCATGCTCCCCACCTCACATCCAACAATTGGCACAACAGTTGCAGAGCCGTGGAGGCTTCTTCCTGAAGTGGCCTTACCCCTTCATGGCTGGAGGTTGGGGACTCCTCAGGAACGGGGCTGGAGGAGCGGTGCCATGGAGGAACAGGGGAAGCTTCCGCTTACTGACGTGTACTAAAAGCAGTCCCATTCCATGGCTCATCTGCATCCTCAGCACTGGACGCAGTGAGTGGCACACGGCAGTACTCAGCAAACATTTGATGAGTGAGTGAATGAATGAAAGAAGAATGGAAACGCCAGGTACAGTGGCTCACATCTGCAATCTCAGCACTTTGGGAGGCCAAGGCAGATGGATCGCCTGACTTCAGGAGTTCAAAACCAGCCTGGCCAATATGGTAAAACCCAGTCTATGCTAAAAATACAAAAAGTAGCCAGGCGTGGTGGTACATGCCTGTAATTCCAGCTATTTAGGAGGCTGAGGCAGGAGAATCGCTTGAATCTGGGAGGCGGAGCTGAGATTGTGCCACTGCACACCAGCCTGGGCGACAGAGCAAGACTCTGTCTCATCTATCCCAAAAAAAGAAAAAAATAAAGAATAGGAACATTTCCTGGAAGGAGGGAGAAGAACTTACCAAAAATGTAAGCAGACAGGGAGGGTCTCCAGGGACTACAGGAATGTAATCCACTCAAGCAATCAGGGTATTTTACAGCCTCCTGCCCCGCAGCCTGGTTTTCCCAAACCCTTTGTGGAATGTGGTCACCTAGTTGGCTGGAACCAGCTCCTGACAGACCCCAGCAACTTATAGATGAGCCTCAGTGAACTTTCTTCATGACCATGCTAAAGTATCCACCCTGGGTGGAGCTGTAGCTTTATAACCGTAACATGCAACCCACATGCTGGTGTGATGACTTGCGGTGCCTGCGCCACTAGGACCCCCCTCTCCATGCTGCAATGCACCCTCTGCTCTCTGCATCACCCCCATAAAACCCTTCTGTCACTTCCCTCAGGGAGACGCTGCTTTAGAGAATACACCCAGTGTGCTCCTTCCTTGTGCCAAGAAATAAAACTCCTATTGATCAAAACCTGTGCTCTTGTGGGGAATCATTTGTTACTTGCCAGGCAAATGAACCCCAGTGTTTTTGGGTAACACCTTCAGGCTCTGTTTCTTTTAGGGTCGGATTTTTAAATGCTGAGCAGAAATTTCCTTGAGACCTGTGTAGAGAGTGCAGTGTAGCTGAAGGATCATAAACCAGAAATCTTTGACGCTGCACCGTGGCTGCTTTCTAAACTTCCGGGATGTTGCAACAGCCTCTGGTGCTTAGAAAAGCGCCACCTTATCACTCTTGCCCTCTTTGCCCTTGCAACTGGGTTGTTTTGGTTCCATGCTCACATGGCTTCTTTCCACTGGGTGGTTGCTGCAGGATGGGGCCAAAAGCGGGCAGCAGAGTATAGAACAGTGGTTCTCAAACTTCAATGTGAATCAATTACCAGGAGGGCTGCTGGAACCCAGATGGCTGGGCCCTACCCCCAGAGTCTCTGATGCTGCGGGTCAGGGGTGGGGCTCAAGAATTTTTCTTCCATTAAGTTCTCAGGTGATGCTGAGGCTACTGGTCCAGGGACCACACTTTGAGAACCACTGGTATAGACCATTGCACCAAGAACGTGGAGACTGGCGCTCTGCTGTAAAGTCCAGGTGACTTGGGTAACCCACCTATCCTCTTTTTGCTATTTTCTCATCTCTGAAACGATGATAATAACAATCCCTAACTTAAAGTCATTGCAAGAATTAGATGCGATAATATGTGTTAAGCATATACCACAGTCTCTGGCATATAGTAAGTGCTTGTGATACAGTATTGCGACTCATGATAAGATAGATGTTTTTGTTTTGTTTTGAGACAAAGTCTTGCTCTGTTGCCTAGGCTGGAGTGCAGTGGTGTGATTGCGATTCACTGCAGCCTCGATATTTTGGGCTCAAGTAATCCTCCCACCTCAGCCTCCTGAGTAGCTGGAACTATAGACATGAACCAGCTACTTTTTAAAAATTTTTATTTTTAGTAGAGATGAGGTCTAGATATGTTGCCCAGGCCGGTCTCAAACTCCTGAACTCAAATGACTTTTCCACCTTGGCCTCCCAAAGTGTTGGGATTATAAGTGTGAGCCACCACGCCTGGCCAAGATATATATGTTTGGACTTCACGCAACTCCTAAAACCCTTGGAATCTCTATAGCGATGTGTCTTATTGTGTGCTGATGAGTTAACTGTTGGCTGGTCAAGAAGATTGGGACTTTTACGCCCACTCCTAGCCTTCAGAGAGGGCAGAGGGGCTAAAGAGTAAGTTGGTCACCAATGGCCAATGATTTCATCAATTATGCGTATGTAATGAATCCTCCATAAAAACCGGGAAGGACTGGGTTCGGTTGTTTCTGGACAATGGAACACATGGAAGTTCCTAGGGGGTGGCATGTCCAGAGACAGCATGGAAGCTCTGAGACTCTTCTCCCATGCCTCGCCCTGCACATCTCTTCCATAGCATGTTCATCTGCGTCCTCCGTGTCAACCTAAAAGGAAGAGGCTGAAGTGCAAAATGTGATTTAAAGAGTTTACTTGAGCTGGGTGTGGTGGTTTATGCCTGGAATCCCAGAACTTTGGGAGGCCAAGGCGGGAGGATCACTTGAACCTAGGAGTTTGAGACCAACCTGGGCAACATAGTGAGATCTGATCTCATAAAAAAATACAAAATTAGCCAGGCTTGGTGGTACACACCTGTAGCCCCAGCTACTTGGGAGGCTGAAATGGGAGGTTCACTTGAGCCTAGGGGGTTGAGGCTGCAGTGAGCTGTGATTGCACCACTGCACTCCATTATGGGTGACAGAGCGAGACCCTGTCTCAAAAATAAAAAATAAAAAATAAAAATAAGAAAATAGTTTACTTGAGCAAAAATAAGGACAGCTGCCCAAAAAACTCAGACCCAAGTAATCCTGGATATGAGCTTCACGTGGCCTTTGTTGCAGGCAGGTTTTTAAAGGAAACAAAAGTGAAACAGGGAATGGCTGATATAAAGTTCTGTCAGAAATTCTGTTTTACAGGAATGATATCGATTAGCAATTGGCTATACACTGTTAGGCTATAGGGTGTGGGTTATATGCTGGGTGAGGCATTATCAGGTTAATCCACAGCTACTCGTGGCAATAGCAAGCAGTTTCAAGAGATGCAACATAGCTCAAAGCAGGCAAGAGGATGTGATCGCAGTCTTATTTCAATGCTTCCTCTCTGGGCCTAATAATTTGAAAGGGCTCCCATTCCTCAGATAAGAGTTATATTCTGGGGTGTGCACGGTGGCTCACACCCATACTCTCAGCACTTTGGGAGGCCGAGGCAGGTGGATCCCTTGAGGTCAGGAGTTTGAAACCAGCCTGGCCAACATGGTGAAACTCCGTCTCTACTAAAAATACAAAAAATTAGCTGGGCATGGTGGTGGGTGCCTGTAATCCCAGCTACTTGGGAGGCTGAGGCAGGAGAATCACTTGAACCTGGGAGGTGGAGGTTGCCATGAGCCAAGACAGCGCCATTGCACTCCAGCCTGGGCAACAACAGTGAAACTTCGTCTTAAAAAAAAAAAAAAAAAAAAAAAAAGACAGTTATTTTCTTTCCTCATTGTAATATCCTTTATAATAAACTGGTAAACATGTGTTTCTGTGAGTTCCGTGAGCCGCTCCAGCAAAGTAATTGACTCTGAGGAGGGAGTCATGGGAACCCTGAGAGCAGCCCATCGGTTAGAAATACAAGACATCACCTGTGCTTGTGATTGGCATCTGAAGCAGGGACAGTCTCGTGGGGCTAGGTCCTCACCTCATGCTGCTTCCAGGTAGACAGTACCAGAGTTGAGTTAAGTTATAGGACACACAGCTGGCGTCTGCTGCAGAACTGGTTGTTTGCAGGGAAAAATCTCTACCCATTTTGGTGACCAGAGGTCACAGAAGTGTTCTGTGTGGACCATTGAGTGAAGAACTAGGAAAAGCACTTTTTTTTTCTATATCTGCTCAGAGTGCCCAATAAGAGTGTTTTCTAAGCCTGGTATAGTAGGTATATGGCACATGCACAAACCTCCATAACCTGTCCCAGGGCAGGCGATACTAATTAATCAGAGCTTCCTTGCCAAGTTCTGGATATGGCTTCAGAATCCTTCTCAACACAGTACTCTAGGCAGCCACTACCAATCCGTCGATTGGATTCAGCATTCAAGTTGAAGCCTGTTTGCTCTCCCTTCCAGTGATAGTGATCAGATGTAAGCTGAGACACACGGTCTCTTCCCCATCTGAGCAGACACCAGTTAACCTGGGGGTAGCAGTGGGCAGACAGTGCACAGGAGGAAGGAAGGAGTGCCTGGTCAGCCCCAGGGATCACAAAACTGTCCAGGAAGGAATCCCCTGAGAACCATGATGCTCTTTGCCAAGCACCATGAAACACCAATACCTTAATTCTCTTATGTGAAACAGAAAGGCAGAATAGTAGAAAATCCAGTTTCCTGACATGAATATATGAATGAGCCTCAAATAGAAAAACAGGCCGTCAAACTAACAATCAACATTATTTTCTCAGTTTTCATCAAGATTGATTTTTTCATTATTTTAAAAAATCTGTTGCTACTAAAGAAAATTGATGGGAAAACCACTTGAAATTGAGACCATTCTACTCATCAACTTGGAAAAGCCATGTTTCATGGTGGAAGGAACACGGACTGTGCTGCCAGACAGGTCTGACTGGAAGCCCCACAGGTGTGGGCTCAGGGTGACCAATTGTCCGGGTTTGCCCAGGACGGAGGGGTTCCCAGTCAAGGGACTTTCAATGCTAACACCAAGTCCGTCCTGAGTAAACCAGATAAGTGGGTCACCCTATGAAGGCAACTTACATCCTCGCAGTGTGCTCGATGTTCCCATCTGCTGAAACACTAAATGAGCACAGAGCTGTGTAGATAGTGGACCCATACTAAGTGTTCACTGTTAGTCATTGGGACGATGATCCCAGAGTCTGGCTTCCATGAAGCTATGGGAGCATCAGTGCTCTGTGTAGCTAAGGACAGACTGGCTTACTTGAATTCTGGAATTTACTGGAATTCTGGGTCCTCAGGGAGTTGGGGAGCCAGCCCAGGGCATTAGAAGACTCAAGCCCCGTGACTTTCCTGAGAAGGCAACAGGAATTTAGGGAAAGTTCAGCCCCTGATGGCAGGAGAGGCTGGATCCAGATATGGAGATTCAGGCCCGAGGACCTGGCTGCAAATAGGGCCATTGGTTATTTGTAGACCTATGTCCTTATTTGCCTGAATTGTATTTCACGTATTAACTATTAACATTTATGTACAAAAGCAAACATAAACTCCCATGTGCCCATCACCCACCTCAACAATGACGAGCTCATGGCCAAGCTTGCTTTAGCTATGTGCCACCACCCATGCCCCAACCCCTCACTCAATGTTTTTAAGCAAATACATCATTTTCATCCATAAATACTTTTGTATGTATCTCTAAGATATAAATGTAAGAATTATTTTGGCCAGGCACAGTGGCTCACACCTGTAATCCCAGCACTTTGGGAGGCCGAGGCAGGCAGATCACAAGGTCAGGAGATCAAGACCATCCTGACTAACACAGTGAAACCCCATCTGTACTAAAAATACAAAAAACAAAACAAACAAACAAAAAAAACTATCCCAGGCGTTGTGGCGGGTGCCTGTAGTCCCAGCTACTCGGGAGTTTGAGGCAGGAGAATGGCTTGAACCCAGGAGGTGGAGGTTGCAGTGAGCTGAGATCGCGCCACTGAGATCCGCCTCAAAAAAAAAAAAAGAATTATTTTAAAATGAAACCAAATAAAATTATCCTGTCCCCCAAATAAATAGTAACTCCTTAATATCATCAATGTCCCATCAGTATTCAAACTTTCTAATTGTCTCATCACTTTTTTAAAAAAGAGTTAATTTGTCCAGGTGCGGTGGCTCACGTCTGTAATCCCAACACTTTGGGAGGCCAAGGTGGGCAGATCATTTGAGGTCAGGAGTTCGAGACTCGTCTTTACTAAAAATACAAAAAGTAGCCAGGCATGGTGGCACATGTCTGTAGTCCCAGCTACTCGGGAGTCTGAGGCAGGAGAATCGCTTGAACCCAGGAGGCGGAGGTTGCAGTGAGCTGAGATCGCGCCACTGCACTCCAGCCTGGGTGACAGAGTGAGATTCCGTCTCCAAAAAAAAAAAAAAAAAAGTTACTTTATTCTAGTCTGGATCCAGCCAGGGTCCATGCACTGCTCTGTGTTGATTTGTCTCTCAGAAGCTCTCCTTCTCTCTTTACTTCCCTGTAGCATGTATTTTATTTTGACATAACTGGATTGTTTGTTGTGCCACCCAGATTTTGCTGATTACATCCCCATGGAATAGTTTGACATGTTCTTTCCCTGACCCCTGTATTTCCTGAAAGCTGATAGATCTGGGGTTTTGATCAGATTGGGGCTAGATTATTTGGCAAGAAGACCCAGACGTGGTGCAGTGGTTTCATCACATGGTTCCCAGGTGACAGGGAACTCTGGAGAGCAGGGACACATCTTATTTATTTGTGTATCTCTGGAGTCTAATGCAGGACTGCAGTGTTGCAGAGTCTATAAACATGGGAGCCCAAAGACCAAGAATTTCAGCAGCGGCCTCTGTAAAGGTGAGAACCTGGCCTCCATTTGCTTTAGGCCCCCTGGACCCAGCAGTGGGTGTGGGCGACTTGTATGCCTTCTCCCGGTCAATGTGATGCTCCCTCTCTGTCCAGGATCTCCTCCTTACCCTGGATCCACCCCAGACTTGGGCATGGTGGGTGAGTCTGCTCCAGGGCTGTTCTGTCCCAGGCTCTCCTTGTCCCCAGGATGGACAGAGATGGGGGCAGGAGGAAGTGGAGAGTCATCATTTCCTTTTCTCCATAAAAAGCCCAAGAGGAGGCAATGTGGAGTGTTAGGGTGAGGGCTCTGGGGCCAGATGCCTGCATTTGCAGCTTGGCCCTGCCCCTTACCAACTGTGCATCTTGCACAACTTACTTAACCTCTCTGTGTCTCAGCTTCTTACTCTATGAAGAAAGAATGAGTTAGTGCCTAGTCCATGTAATAGCGTAGAATAGACTTCCTGGTACACAGCTCCAAAATGCTGCTGTTGACTATTCTTCTCATAATTAGCTATTTAACCTGCCTGGACATCCAGGTGAGCACTGAGGCCTCTCAGGTGGTGCAGGTGGAGAAGGAAGTGTCCCCCCGGGGGAGGCAGGAGGAGCCCTGGGGAAGGCAGCTTCACCCCAGTGCAGCTTCCCTTGCTCTCTGATGCCTGAGCATGAACCACGGACGAATCATCTCTCAGGTAGGGCATTGCATTGTTCCCCATTTCTCCTTTTGGAAAGCAAATATTCCCAGACAGCATTAAATCCTAAGCATTTCTGGGGCTGGGACTAAAAAGAAGGGAAAAATGCTGAAAATGGAGAATTGGAAGGGGGTGTCTGTAAAGGGCAGTTCTGCTCCCATCCTTGGGGAGCAGCTCACAGGTAAGAGGCTCTGAGCAGGTGTAGCTCCTGAAATGAATGGGACTGTCCCAGGATGTCCCTGAGAAGGACAGGCCTTCCAGGGCTATTCTTAAAGGGAGTGAGTGGGTGTGTGCTTGTGTGTGTGTGTGTGTGTGTGTGCGTGAGAAGAGAAAGAGACAGATGAAAATCTTCAGTTTGGGATGGGGCATGTGTATCAGAAAAACACATTCAAATTAAAATAACTCATATTTGGGCCGGGCACAGTGGCTCACGCCTGTAATCCCAGCACTTTGGGAGGCTGAGGTGCGTGGATCCCTTGAGGTCAGAGGTTCGAGACCAGCCTGGTCAACATGGTGAAATGCTGTCCCTATTAAACTACAAAAATTAGCTGGGTGTGGTAGCAGGCTCCTGTAATTCCAGCTACTCTGGAGGCTGAGGCAGGACAATTGCTTGAACCCAGGAGGCGGAGGTTGCAGTGAGCTGAGATCACGTCACTGCCTCCAGTCTAGGCAAAAGAGCAAGACTCTGTCTCAAAAAAAAAAAAAAAAATAGAACTCATATCTGGAAAAGGAAAAACTCATGGCATTGAAACACAGGCTGCAAAGGGAAAGCATTGATTGGTGAAGCTGTGAAGGGCTTTCACAAATGAGTACCCTGCTTGTATTTTTGGTAGAGATGAGCTCGTCTCTACTAAAGTTTCTCGAACTCCCGACCTCAGGTGATCCACCTGCCTCGGCCTCCCAAAGTGCTGGGATTATAGGTGTGAGCCACTGCTCCTTGCCTTCTTTTCTTGTTTTTAAAATCTTTTCTTCAGTCTGCCCAAGAACATGGCAAAATTCGCAAATTTTTTGCTTATACTGTAAAGACAGTGCAGGTTCCAGTTTAGATTTGTACTGATGGAAATGTTGAGTCTGTGGGTAAGAGGAACAAAGCCTACCGCTGAAGAGCAGGGCTCTGCCTGCATTCGGCTGGGGCAGATGCATTATAAAACTTCCCGAAAGTGTAGTTGTAAGGCAGGGCTATGAACTGTGTAGGCAAAACAGCAAAACCCCATCTCTACAAAATGTTTTTTTTTTTTTTTTAAAAAAGATAATGCAACTAGAGGAAATCTGTGTAGTGAATACATAGGAGTTTGCTGTAAAATTATTTCAACTTTTATGTATGTTGAAAAAGTTTCATAACTGTCCATAGTGGCAAAGGTTGCTGCTATGCTCTCTTGCAACACAGACAGCTTTAGTGACAAATTTCCACCATCCACAGGGAAAGTGAAGGGTCACTGGAAAAGAAGGAACAGGGGAAAGGGAACTACCGCTTATGGAGTCTTGTGGGACGTATGTATAATGTCGCTGTAGCCAGAAAATGACAGAAACCTCTCTCGTACCAGCATACACAAAAAAGAGTTACATTGGAAAGGACAGTTTGATTGAAGCTTCATGTGATAATATGAATCTCTTGCAGCTTATATTTTCCAAAAATGGCTGCAACAATCTCCCATCCCATGGGCCTTTCCTACAATATGACTTTGACTTTCCTCCCATGAAGAGATGGGGTTTATGTTCCTTCTCCCTGAATTTGGGTGGGCTTATGACTATGGCAGAAGGGATGCTGTGTGATTTATGAGGCTAGGTTATACCAGGTGACACAAATTCTGCCCACTCTCTGGGGACACTCACTTTGGGAACTCGGCCACCATGCTCTGAGGAAGCCCAAGCCACATGGAGAGCCAAGTGTAGGCATCTGGCCAATTGCCAGCATCAATCATCTACCAGACACACGAGTGAGGAAGCTCTGTGGGACTCCAGCCTCCACCATTAGATGCAGCCTTGGGAGCCATACTGAACAAGACCCACCCAGCTGAGCCCAATTAACCCCAGAGCCATGAAAACAATAATAAAGTGATTGTTGTTATTTTAAGCCACTAGTTTAATTTCTGAGGTGACTTGTTACACAAAAATAGAGAACTAGAACAATGTCCATCTCTTAGCTCTTCCTCTCTTTGTTGTTGAACTCATTCTCTCCTGGTGGGTGGCAGGGTGGAGGGAGTGGCTAGAGTAAACTCCAGGCTTAGTATCTCCACAAGAAGGAGATTTTTCTTCTAACGTCCAAATACAATCTCAGAGGACAGTTAGTGTGTTGTTGACTCCTATGCCCATCTTTGGAATGTCACTGTGGCCAGAGGAATGGGATTCTGTGACTGAGGCTGCCATTTGTTCACTGCAACATACGTTTCCTCCTTCCCCTGGTAATGATATAAATTCTCCTGATTTTATTCAGGTTGGCAATGTGCCCATATCTCTTGTAGCTAGGCATGGCTAGGTGGTTAAATTCTGGCCAATGACAGGTGTGTGGTCCTTTACAGAAAGATCCTGTATCAGCTCCTGTTATTGTAACAGATCATCACAAATGCAGTAGCTTAAAACAACATCAGTTTATTGACTTACAGTTCTGGAGGTCAGAAGTTTGACATGGGTCTCACCAGGCTACAGTCAAGGGTGTGGGGGGGACTGTTCCTTCTGGAGGCTGTAGGGGAGAATCTGTTTCCTCACCTTTACTAATTTCTAGAGGCTGCCATGTGCCTTGATTAGTGTCTTCTTCCATCTTCAAAGTCAGTGATGGCTGACTGAGTTGTTCTTATATCGCACCACCCTGACATTGCCTGTTCTGCCTATCTCTTCCACACTTAAGGACTCCTGTGATTACACCAGGTCCATCTGGATAATCAAGGCATCTCCCCACCTTAAAATCAGCAGATTAGCAACCCTACTTCTCCTTTTCATGCAACCTAATCTATTCACAGGTTCTGGGGGATTCAGACACGAACCTCTCTAGGTAGATTATTATTCTCCTAACCACAAATCTTTAAAAAGGAAGGGTACCCTTTTATCCTTTCTTCTCCCTTCCTGCTATCTTGAATGGACTCCTGATACATCCACTTCTGGGATGAGGTACTGTGGTTGGCAGCCTGCCAGAAGCACCTTTTGGCAGTTGCTGCAAAGAAAGAGGAACTGTTCTTAGTAGGCTGAGAGAAGGATGCCAGACAGACAAAAACATCAGATGTTCGTTATAAACATCTGCTGCAATAATGCTGCATGATCAACAACCCCTAAGACAGTGGCTTAAGAGATTTATTTGTTAATTTCTGGCTCACAGGCCTTCAGTTGATGGTGGCTCTGCCAGGCTTATCTGGGATCAGTTGGACTTGCTCAAGCTGTGGTTAGCTTCAGGTAGGCCTTGCTTATCTCTCATGTACCTGGCAACAGTGGCTCTTTGGCATCTTCTTCCCATGGCAGATGGCAAAAGTTCAAGAGGAACGGCCAAGCCAAACAAGCTCATATAAAGCTCTTTCTTGCATCATGTCTGATAACATGTCGTTGTGCAAAGCAAGTCCCATGACCAAGCTCGAGTGAATGGGTGGGGATGAACAGTTCACTTCTAGTGGGCACTCTTCAGGTTGGCACAGTGAAGGGCACAGACAGATAATCCCCTACGGAGGGTGCAAGGGGTTGGGAACAATCATCCAATTTACCACGGTGAGCTAAGCCAATCCACTTCCCTCATCAGTGAGGAAGTTTTGTAGGGATATCTCTTCATGCCCACTTGACCTGGAGGAGTGCTACCGTGATTTCTTCCTCCTACATCCCATGCCCACTCTTTTTAAAAATACTGAAAAGTGCAGAGACTAATGTAACAAATACGAAATGCATGCTCACAACCCAAATATAAGAAACTTTTAGGCCAGGCGCGGTAGCTCACTCCTGTAATCCCAGCACTTTGGGAGGCCGAGGTGGGTGGATCACGAGGTCAGGATTTCGAGACTAGCCTGACCAACGTGATGAAACCCTGTCTCTACTAAAAATACAAAAATTAGCCAGGTGTGGAGACACGTGTCTATAATCCCAGCTACTCAGGAGGCTGAGGCAGGAGAATTGCTTGAACCCGGGAGGCGGAGGTTGCAATGTGCCCAGATCTCACCACTGCACTCCAGCCTGGGCAACAGAGCGACACTCCATCTCAAAGAGCCCCTTAAATTTGTGTCCTTTTCATTTTCTACTTCTGGAGCACCAAATTTTTGAGACTCTCACATAACTATAAATGCAATAGTTTCTGTTCCAGAATCCTGGGTCCCATACCCTAGGATTTTACCATACTTATCTAATATGGGCACAGCCCTGACTAATCACAGTACCTTTATTACCTAGGAATTGCATTTGTCTGCTTGTAGTGGTCTCCTGAAAAAAGTGGTTTCAACACACAAGGATCTGTTATCTTACAGAAATAAATTTTGAGGTAAGTAGCCTAGGGATAATTCAACACTTCTTCAGAGCCACCCGGACTCGAGATCCTTTTATCTTTCTGTTTCCATCCTCTCTGCTTTTAGGATAGCAGAGAGCAGTCTTCAGCATGAGACCCATTCCTAAGTAAGTAGCTGATTTGGGATTTTGTCTTGGCTAAAGTTAACAACCAGCTGGTCTTAGTTTCTCCTTACCATTAGAGTGCTCAGTAATCATCTAAGTTGTATGATTGTTTGTTTTGCTTAACTTTTTGTTGTTGTTTGTTTCTGTTTTTGTTGTCGTTTCAGTCTTTTTCCCATTGGGTTTCACCAACTCTATATCCGACTTGATCATATCCAAAGGAAGGTTCCAAATTATGGGGAACAAGGCCTCTAAAGTGACTTCAAAAAAGACATAATTTGGCTTATTTGGAACAAAAATTATACAGAAAGTATTGTCAAATATAAAATGTTGTCTGGTTTTCTTTGGACTGTATTTGTATAAATGTTACTGGTATGTGCTCCAAAATTATGGGAAACTTCTGTAATTCTTATGTGACTTAGCGTACATTATCAGTAATAATCATAATTGTTGTGTTAAAATTATTGTGTGAGACAGAGGTAACAAATTTCCTTGTCAATTGTGTCTTTGACTATGGCTGCCCTAAAACTTTTTCTCACCCATGGACAATTGTTGTCTTGTTTTGGTCCTCTTTAGAAGGTGGTTTTATAAGCAGCTATAAAACTCTAGCAGGTGCTCTTGAATGCAGGTTTCTGATAACTTTGGAGATTGTGGCATCAGAATAGAGGAAAAACTTTCAGGACTCATGGAGAGCATTTTGTTCATGAATATCAAACAGAACAGGAGTTAACTTCATGGACTGAACTAATCTTTTTGACTTTTTGCTTAAAACGTTGCTGATCCTTTGTTTTGTGTTTCAGAGTCTTGAAACTTTTCTTTTGAGCTATTGACAGCTTTTAACAATTTAGTACACTCCTATGAACAAAATTTAGAGCATATGTTTCTCTCTACCTGATCTCTCCAGAATTTGAAAACTATTTGTGAGTATTCTTTTTGTTGTTGTTGTTGAGACGGAGTCTCGCTCTGTCACCCAGGCTGGAGTGCAGTGGTGTGATCTCGGCTCACTGCAAGCTCTGCCTCCCAGGTTCACGCTGTTCTCCTGCCTCAGCCTCCCAAGTAGCTGGGACCACAGGAGCCCAACACCATGCCCGGCTAATTTTTTGTATTTTAAGTAGAGACGGGGTTTCACCGTGTGTTACGTAGGATGGTCTCGATCTTGTGACCTCGTGATCCGCCTGCCTTGGCCTCCCAAAGTGCTGGGATTACAGATGTGAGTATTCTTAACTTATAGCAATACGGTTATTTGCACAAGTGCAGTAAGAATCAGTTTTCATTTGTAACAGGACACAATTGGAGAAACTGGTTATTTTACCAAGGCTTTGAGTGGAATGGTATGCCTTCCTTTGAGGAATCAACCTTGACTTACGGAGCCAATGAAAACCCTTGGGGAAACTGGCCTCATACCTTGTCTACACAGTCCCTCTAAAGGGTTTCTGACCTGTGGTTAGTCATGAATGTCACTTTCTGATAGGCCCAGGAGCCCCAGGTTTATCCAGGGACCTCAAGAGAAGAGGAGATTCACCCAACTCATAGGTATTTGATGATACAAATCCATGGCTGGGCTTGGCTTTTAAAAAGTCTTATCAGAGAGAAAGTTCCATCAAAGCCAATTTTACAAAGCCTATGTGAAAAATAATTATTCTTGATGTACTTTATACAAATAGTCTGGCCAAGTATAATAAAGCAAATTGGTCCTACCATGATTTGTCTTTAGTAAAAATGGGAAACTGGAGAGAGAAAAATTATGTTTCAAAAACTATAGTACACCTGTTGTTAGATTCTAGTCTTGCCTAATGTTTTTCAGTTTTTATTATTTTCTACAGTTTGGGCTTAATTCTAATTTTTCCTGGCTATAAGTCTCCAACATAATATTTTTAATTTTTTTCTTCTTTCTTTTCCTTTCTTTCCCAGTTTTTTTTTTTTTCTAATTTGAAATCGCTGAAAACTAAGCTGTGCTTTCTTAAAGCGCTGTGAACTGAAGCTAGACAACTTAAACTTCGGAAGAAAATAACAGCAACCTATTTACATACATAAGCCACTTTCCGGGATCGTTCTTTTGTTTGTTGTTGTTTTTCTCCCTTCCTCCTTCTATTTTCTCTTCATAAGACAAAGCCACTAACGAGCTTTTGGAACCCACCCATACAGGAATAAACTGTCCTAGCCATGATAGATCACATGCAACCTGAGACTGGAAACTCATTTTCTTTTCAAATGCTTTCTCCAAAAGATGTTAAAAAAGAAAAAGAGGAAAATGTGAAATGAAAATCTTGGGGCCCCAAAATTACTAAGCTAAAGGGAAAAGTCAAGCTGGGAACTGCTCAAGGCAAACCTGCTTCCCATTCTATTCAAAGTCATCCCTCTGTTCACTGAGATAGATGCATATCTGATTGCCTCCTTTGGAAAGGCTTATCAGAAACTTGGAAAGAATGCAATGATTTGTCTCCCACCTACCTGTGACCTGGAAGCTCCCTCCTTGCTTCGAGTTGTACCCACCTTTCTGGGTGGAACCCATGTACTTCTTACATATACTGATTCATGTCTCATGTCTCCCTAAAATATATAAAACCAAGTTGTGCCCCGACCACCTTGGACACATCTTGTCAGGACTTCCTGAGGCCGTGTCATGGGTGTGCATCCTCAACCTTGGCAAAATAAACTTTCTAAATTAACTGAGATCTGTCTCAGATTTTTGGGGTTCATACCCACTAGGCTTGATCTGTTTTTCATTACTAATGCCTGCTGCTAAAACTGTTCAAGCACCCTCCCTCTAGGCCCAGGGACGATCATAAAGCAGGTGGATATGCGAGACTGTAAGGGTCGGTTTTGAGGGATAGAATTGGTTTAGACTCTCCAAATCAAGGATGGGCACATAGATGCTCAAACAGCTGGCCAGCTTAGGGACTTTACCTCCTGGGCCGTTGTGTGGCCCCTTTTCATCCATCCCAACCATAAAGAACTTTTTGCTTCTCATAGACTTAAAAGAGAATTGCCAAGGACGTCAAGACACTTGTGATGAAGCCTTCTGGGTATAATTGTTCCCAGTTATGGGGTTTATGAAACTAGAGATATGACATCATTTATTGACTACCTTAGGACAAATTTCTAAGGAGACCACAAAAAAACATTTTGGCACAACAAAAGTCTCTAAGTTCCTTAGCTCAAGTAGTTTTACATTGCTACATATTTAACTAAAAACAAGACTACAGTAGCTCAATTCATAGAACTTATAGAGAAGCCAATTTTATAACCTTGCTTTTTGGCTCTTAAAATGTTCTAAGGCTGATGAATGCCTGCCCACCTCCATTCTCATCTGGCTTAGAACATTTAATTGGCTGTAAGTCTTTTGGCTCTAAGTCCCCTGGCAATAGCAGTTCCAAGGGACCGAATGGACATGGGGCAGGCAGCCACACCATCCTGGCAATAATATGTGATGAAATAAAAGTTTGGCCATCTATGCTGCCTCTGGCAAATCCTAGCCAAAGGGGAGAAATGAGAAATCACTGTTAGGCACTGCTTAGTGTTTTTATAAAGAAACACCTGAGACTGGATAATTTACAAATAAAATAAGTTTAATTGGCTCATGGTTCTGTAGGCTGTACAAGAAGCATGGTACTAGCATCTGCGCCTGGTGAGGCCTCAGGAAGCTTCCAATGAGGGAAGGCAGCAAATGTATTACACATGAGAGCAGGGGCAAGAGAGTGAGGAGGGGGAGGCCCCAGGCTTTTAAAGCCATCCATGGGGGATCTACCAGCACCCCCCGGCCCCCCCACCCCCCCGCCCCGATCCAATACCTCCCACCAGGCCCCACCTTCCACACTGGGACTCACAGTTCAACATGAGATTTGCAGGGAACACACATCCAAGCCATATCAATAATGAAATCCAAGCTCCCCAACAGAATGAACGTACCCCCTTTTGGCCAAGAGGACCCCAGAGAAACCTTGGAAGCTGAGTTCCTGAGCATGATGGGATGGGAGTTCAGACATACCTCATTACACCCTCTCGCTGGCTAACCATCCTAAGGGCTAAACAGAAACCAGCCCTTTCCAAAGACTCCACATTGATAATGTAAATTATCAGCTTATCTTCCCAGGTACAGAACAAAGATGAGATTAATTGTTCCTTCACCCCTCCCTGAGACATCTGCTTCCTCTATTCTCTTTTTCTTCAAATCTTATTTTAGTAAAACGTAGACTTAGTAGGCATGACTGAGGTCTCATAAGTATGTAACCATTCCTGTTACTGCCACCTCGCCCCCATCCCCTTTAGGGAAACTGTATAAATACTAAACCTCCTGAGAGCTTCTTTGGAAAACGAAAAACAGCCACAGATCTGTCTGTGTGGCTCCTGTGTTTTTCCCAGGCACGCCCTCAAAGCTGGCTCAATAAACCTCGATTGATGGGGACACCTGCCTCAGTCACTCATTTTGGTTGTCAACAGCTACATTAAAAAGAAAATATTTACAGTTTAGACTTACGTTCATTCATTACTTAGCAATGATACTTACCGAAAACCATAAAATAAGAAAAACTATAGACCAATGATTCCTACTCTTCCAAGGGTTGAGTTGTACCTGAGGCAGCGGGTTGTTGCCAAGAAGGGGATGGGTTCTCTGCTTGAAGCGGGAGGAGAGGGCCCCCCATGGCACATCTGTTGTGCTGTGGTTTACAGCTTTCAGGCAAGAATGAGTCTTCATTATCTTTAAACGCTAGGGTCAAGCACAGGACTTCCCTTATTTTGGGGTTTATTCTTAGCTATCCCAAGTCCTTTTGAAAGAGAGATTGACTGTGACCACAAAATAAACAGGAGAAAACACATTCTGAACTTCTCTTCTGTGGGAGCTGCAAAGGGCACAGGCCTTGTCTTGCCCTGACCCAGACCCCAAAGGCACAACTGTGCAAAAGCCGCCCCCGCTGATGATGTCTCTTGGCTCATCCTCAACTTCAAATACCTATAATTTAATTTTAAGCACCCTTAATCATGTGTGTACTTCAACTACCCCCACACCACTTCCCAGCCCAAGCCTGGTTCTGATCAAGCCAGCCAGCCCCAGGGGGTTTTCTCTTTCTCCTTCTCTGGCTTTCAATAGACACATGACTTTCTGCTCAGCCCTGGCTTACTGATGAAGAATATGAGGCTTACCGAGGTGAATACCTTGTCCCATGTCTATTTAATTTGGGTGGCGACTGAGTGAAAGCCCCTGCCACTTGAAATTCAGTGGCCTTTCCATGTTCCCTTCTGGCTGGCTCCTGGTCCCCAGCCCTGATTTCCAGACTTGTGAATCTTGCAACTATTTGTTTGGGGAGGACATCCTCAGATAACCCCCACTTACTTGCGTGGTTGACCCCTAAATTGCTGAAGCCCTGCTAAGGTGAGGAGCAGCACTGTGCGGCCAGGCCAGGCCAGGCCAGCCCGCCGGGGAGGCCTTTGGGCCACAAACCAGCTGCTGTTGGGTAGGCATTGCGCTAAACACTGATCCATTTTGTCACCACTGTGACGTGCAGATTCTACCCATTTTCCAGATGAAGGAATTGTGGCTCCAAGACGATACATGATTCAGCACTGAGAGACTGAAGTAGGATTCACAAGTCAGTGTGTCACCAAAGCCAGATTCCAGCTAAGATGGACCAGAGGTGCTGCGGGCTCCTCACAGACGAGGTGACGCTTGGTGATGCCCCCACTGCCAATCTCATTTGTGTTGTGGGATGTCAGGGACCCCGAATGGAGGGGTCCTCCACTTATTCGACCTCTCACCTGGATGGATGCTTCTGCGGAAATCTATACTAACGATAGTGTGTGGATGCCTGGGGCTACAGATGACAATTGCCTTGCTCAACCAGGAGAAGGCACTGCATTTAATGTTACTATGGGTTATAAATACTCTCCTCTGTGCCTCGGACATGCGCTTTGTTGTATCCATCTAGTAACTCAAGCCTGGGCTGCTTATCTTCTGGAGAGATTAGCCACAGGGGAATGGGGACATTTGGTCTCTGGCCTCTCCCTTTCTCCTTTAAAACAAATGAAAAGAGGAGTAATAGGAGATACCCCATACTTTCAATATAAACCTGTAGGAAAACCATGTCCTAAAAATTTTGAGGGCCCATCTAAAACTTTAATTTGGGAAGATTGTGTTAACTCACATGCAGTAGTATTACTCATGTAGTTTAGTAATAGACTGGGCACCAAAGGGCTATTTAAAAAACAATTGCTCCTCTGGCAGAAGGGAATACGTGGAGACTACTTATTTTATTTTTTATTGGGAGGACGAGGATCTTCATCTTATTTTGCATAGGAGGTTCAGCTCCTTCTTTCCCTCAAAATGGGAAGATAAGGGCATTACCCCCCTAAGGCCTCATATGATATTCCCCATTCTGAGTCCAGAACACCCAGAACTTTGGAAATTGGCTCTTGCCATGTCTGGACTGCAAGTATGGGAAGGGGAAACTTTTCTGTCTGTTATCCCCTCTACCGCCCCTCGCATCCCTGATTCTGAACCCCATGATAAATCCCCTTTGAACCCTTTTCCTCTGTTTGATGCTGATCCTCCCTTATGAGACTCCAATTGGCATTATGATCATTCTTCTTGACCCAGGTGTGCCCCTCTACATCTTTGGCATCCCCAGGCACCTTGGATTGCTTCTTTATGGTGGAGAACATCGGGCCTTGCCACCGCTGCCCCTCTCCCTCAGTATCAATGTAGATTCAAACATTGTGCTTTGTTTACCTCCAGCCTGACAATTCCTATACAGAGTTGTGTTAAGCCTCCTTACGTGCTGTTAGTGGGAAATATCAAAATTTGGATGAACAATCAAACTGTCCAATGCATTAATTGTCGTTTATACACTTGTGTTAACTCCCGTTTTGACTTCAGGAAAAGTGTAATGTTGGTTCCAGCTCGAGAAGGAATCTGGATACCAGTAACTTTACCCCAACCTTGGGAATCTTCCCCCTCAGTACATTTAATTAATGAAGTGTTACAACGAATTCTAAAAAGATCTAAGAGATTTGTTTTCACTTTAATTGCTGTGATCATGGGCCTAATTACAGTCACTGCATTGGCCACCACTGCCAGAGTGGCATTACACCAATCTATTCAAATGGCTCATTTTGTTAATGATTGGCAAGCCAATTCCACCCAAATGTGGAATTCTCAACAGGGCATTGATCAAAAATTAGCCAATCAAATTAATGATTTAAGACAGTCTGTTATTTGGCTTGGAGATCAGCTAATGAGTCTTGAACATCACATGCAAATGCAGTGTGATTGGAATACTTCTGATTTTTGTATCACACCATATTCCTACAACAAGACTGATCACTCATGGGAAATGGTCAAAGGACACCTGCTGGGTAGGGAAGATAATTTATCTTTGGACATAACTAAATTTAAAAAACAAATTTTTGAAGGCTCTCAAGCTCATTTATCCATTGTGCCTGGAGCTGAGGTGTTAGATCAGGTGGCAGAAAGTCTTTCTGGACTAAACCCCACAACTTGGATTAAGTCTATTGGGGGCTCCACTGTAGTAAATTTTGGAATCATGTTTCTTTGTTTAATTGGCTTGTTTTTAGTGTGCCGGACTAGTCAAAGAATCCTGCATCAAAACCAAGGAACAAACAAGCCTTCATCACCATGGCACATTTATATAAAAAGAAAGGGAGAGATGTTGCTGGAAGTCAGGGACCCCAAACGGAGGGACCGGCTACAGCCGTAGCAGAGGAACATAAATTGTGAAGATTTCATGGACATTTATCAGTTCCCAAATAATACTTTTATAATTTCTTATGCCTGTCTTTAATCTCTTAATCCTGTTATCTTCGTAAGCTGAGGATGTACGTCACCTCAGGACCACTGTGATAATTAACTGTACAGATTGATTGTAAAACGTGTGTTTGAACAATATGAAATCAGTGCACCTTGAAAAAGAACAGAGTAATAGCGATTTTTAGGGAACAAGGGAAGACAACCATAACGTCTGACTCCCTGTGGGGTCGGGCAAAAACAGCCATATTTTTCTTCTTGCAGAGAGCCTATAAATGGATGTGCAAGTAGGAGAGATATCACTAAATTCTTTTCCTAGCAAGGAATATTAATATTAATACCCTGGGAAAGGAATGCATTCCTGAGGGGAGGTCTATAAATGACTGCTCTGGGAATGTCTGTCTTATGCAGTTGAGAGAAGGACTGAGATACGCCCTGGTCTCCTGCAGTACCCTCAGGCTTACTAGGGTGGGGAAAAACTCTGCCCTGGTAAATTTGTGGTCAGACTGGTTCTCTGCTCTCAAACCCTGTTTTCTGTTGTTTAAGATGTTTATCAAGACAATACGTGCACCACTGAACATAGACCCTTATCAGTAGTTCTGCTTTTGCTCTTTGCCTTGTGATCTTTCTTGGACCCTTATCAGTAGTTCTGCTTTTTCCCTTTGTCCTGTTCCCTCAGAAGCATGTGATCTTTGTTAGACCCTTATTAGTAGTTCTGCTTTTTGCCTTTTGAAGCATGTGATCTTTGTAACTACTCCCTGTTTTTCACCCCCTCCCCTTTTGAAACCCTTAATAAAAACTTGCTGGTTTGAGGCTCAGGTGGGCATCATGGTCCTACTGATATGTGATGTCACCGCTGGTGGCCCAGCTGTAAAATTCCTCTCTTTGTACTCTTTCTCTTTATTTCTCAGCCAGCTGACACTTATGGAAAATAGAACCTATGTTGAAATATTGGGGGTGGGTTCCCCCAATAATTTGTCCCCACGCGACACCCTGTGAGCCAGCCCTGGGTGGTACAAGGACTCCTGTGGGAGCCACAGGAGTGGGTGCAGCCCCAGGCTGCTGGTGCTATCAGAACTGCACAAACACTACTTTCTGAGAAACCGGTACAAGTACTTTCTAGTAAGGGGGGAGGGCATCTCCCAAACCAGCTATGACCTAGTCACCTGAGGTGTTTAAAAGTCTCTCTCATCTGTGCCTCACTCCAGCTTTGGAAGTGGGACCTCCTTGTCTAAGCCACTCCTCTGGAGTGAGCTGCACAGCCCAAGGGACAGATTTCACACCAGCACCTTATGCTAGCCCAGAGAGACAGATGTCACTCACTGCAACACAGCAGAGGTGCAGACTAAGTGGCAGCCAGGGGCCATGAGAGGGAATGTGGTGGAGGGGGACAAACAGGGCCCTCCTGGCCAGTGAGCCCTGGGCTTGGATCCAGTTAAATCACCTGAGTCTTAATTTCCTCACTCAAATAGTGGGCACAGTAATCCCCGTTACACAATATTGAGGTATGATCCCCACCGCAAAGGGCAGCGGGATTGTAAACCCAAGAGCTGGAAGGGAACATCTGGCAAGAAGGGTCTAGAGAGCTGTCTCCTTTTCTTCATTATTACTTTTCAACAACCTACCTCCTACATCCTCCAGAGTCAAGCTCCAGCCTTTCTTCTCTGCAAGCTCCCAGGGTTCTGCTCCCTGCTCCCTGCAGAGGACACACCCCTTGCCCACTGACTGTTGCCCACACAGCTGTCTGTGGCTTCCCCGGGACTTGGGGAATGCCTCCTGTCAGGTTCACACTCCATTCCTAATGGGGGCTTCCACCCTGACTCATGCACTCTGGAATCAGGGACCAGCTGGGCCTCAGACAAACCTCAAACACTGTAAACCCTGCCTCACACTGGGCCTGGGACAGGAACGTCCCCATCAGAAGCACTTGCAGACTGTGGTCTCAGCCAGCCTGCCTCATCTTCCTCGGTGTGGCTGAACTGGGAAGGAGGAAAGAAAGGTCACTTCTACCATCCTCCTTCTCCCCACAAAGGGCCAGCACACCTTGGGCCAGGGTGCAGGGCAGGACTGCCCGCCTTATACTTTACCAGGTATGCAGCTGAAGCACTACAGAGGTCTTTAGAAAAAGGAAGCAAGGCTGAGGTCAGACAGAGTAAATAATCTCAAGAACTCAGATCACTAAAGTTATTTAAAGTTACAAATACACTTTTAATTGATTTCAGATAAAAACTACTCAAGGAAGGTCAGTAATCATTTTAGCCCCGAATCTGTTAGAGCCGTATGGTGAGCAGCCTTGAGTAACTGGGTTAACTCGTTATTTTCCCGAATTCCCACCATCCACAGTATTAGAAAAACAAAGCATTGTCTCAGTTTAGGATAAACACATGGCACAGTAACCAAATCCAGTCTCTCATATCCCGTATTTTTTCTTTAGCTCTTCTACTTTGTTGATGTAAGCTTTCATGGCATCTTCCTTGGTAGTCCCTGTAAGGAATCGACAGGATTAGTTGTCAGGGAGGTAGCATGGTAGGAAACAAGTAGCCTCCAGAGTCCCAGGCAGCTCTGCTGTAACTCTCCTAGGCTCAGTTTCTCACTTAATAAAGTTGAGATTCTACTAATTACACGTTGGAGGAGACAGTATCCACGGAACCTGGCCCGAAGTGAATGCTCCATAAGCAACTGTGCTCAGAAAGCCTGGTGGGGCTGGCCAAGGTCTGTCGCCCATCTGCTGGACACCTGCATCCCCCACCTGTCCTGGGGGAATGGCCAGTGTGAGCCTCGAGAGAGAGGTGCCACCCTCCAGAGAGGCAGGAAACTGTCATCGTGGTGACTTGACTGGTCCTGCTAACTCTCGTGACTGACATTGGCTTTGGCCTTTTCAGTATCTCTGTTTTGGGCTGCTATCTCCCAGAGCTGTTAAGCTGGCAGTGAAAAAGCAAAGCCAGGCATCCTCTTCTCCCCAGAGAAAGGCTATGAGAAAAGTTTCAGGAACTCTGAGCAAAAGTGGCTGCTTCTTGGAGGGGAATGAGACAAATCTTTGTCTTCTTGCTGCAGTAGAAAGGACACTGAATGTATCCCTCAGAGACAGTGACACCCAGTTTCCTTGATTCTATGGTGAAGGAGAGAGACCCTTTGGAACTCAGAGCTTGTTCTGAAGCACTGGAGAGTACATGGGGCCTGAGGATGGTATGGAAATGTCCCATGAAAATGGCCAGGCAGATAGGCATTCCCTTCCCAGTTACTTGCAGATCCTAGGAGTGTGTTTATTGTATTGTGGCCCTTTCTGAATTCAAGGGTTTCTCATTTGCAGAGACAGAGGGCTTATTCAGAAACTAGCCAGCAGGAACACTAATGCTGCCAGGAGCTTTGGTGCCAACTCTTAGGTCTTGCTGCTGCAGGTGGCACGTGATTAAGTACGAGCTTGGATATTTCTTGGCTGCTGGTGCTTAGCATATAATGGCTCCATTCACTGAGCCTACGATGCCAGCGGCAGGCCATGCATTAGCTCATTCCCTTCTTTTATGTACCCTTCTGGCTAGGAAGGAACTGGGGAGGGCCACTGGGGTTAGGGGGTCACCGCCTGGCCTTGTGGGGGAGAGGGAGCTGCAGACAGGAAACCACCCCTTATTCTGAACACATCCAAAGCCCACATCAACTACATCATTTCCCAAACTATTTTTCAGTGGCCTGGTTCCCAGCCCCTCCTCTCTAGATGATACTCCTGCTCAGAGATGGTACTTTTAGAAAAGGCATAAGTGGTGTTAGGAGAAAAAGTAGGTGGCCTGGTTTTTTCCCATTCTGGCGTAGGTCAGGCTGGTTTCCCACACGTGCCCCATTGACTTTGTTTTCTCTCCTCCTCCCTTACACTTCATAATGAAGACTCTTTCATTACTGGGTTTCACAAATGAGGGAAATTGATTAGAACAATTACCTTTCAGCTCATTCCAGGCATCCCACTTGGCCTTGCCTGTGAAGTCCAACATCCCGGGCCGTTCTTAAACAAGGGAAGAAAAAGCATTAGATCTGGTTCAAATTCTAACGGAGAACTTGATCAACCTTCTTGCCATAAATGCCATCTTCTATTACACCTGTTCCTTCTAGGTTCTGTCATGGGGTTAAATAGGTCTAGTAGAGTAGGTTCTGCCCTAAGAAAACCAATGTATGCCAATCCAAACTTAAAATCTAGAGCAAATAGGAAGAACACTATTCTTATTATAAGATAGCCTTTGTCTTACAAGTTAAATGACTCCAAAATTTCTCCTTTAAAAAAATTATACTTTAGTTACAATTTTTTAAAAAAAAAATCCATTCATATGTCTTAAAATTCAAAAGCTACAGAGGAAAATACTATAAAGTTTCTCTCCTACCCCTGCTCTTAGCTACCCAATTTCTCTCCCTCATCATTAATGATATCAGGTGTCCTTTCCTGTGAACTGTTTATATCCTAGCCCCATTTTTCTACCAAATGGTTAGTCTATTTCTTGCTGATCTGTGGGAGATTTCATCGAGGGTAAGGTTTCTTTAAGTTATATGATGACTTTATGCTTATAGACCTGTTATCATCTGCAGTTGGGAAACACACTCACCATCTCCCTGTTGTCCTATTTCACTACCATGCCCAGCCCCAGAGCCATAGGGAACAATCAGAGTCCGTAGCCTGGAGCACTGTGCCTGAGAAAATGTCCCTGAGCGCTTTCAGGGAAGTGTTCCCAGGGACAGCTGAAACAAACTGCCCTTGCGGTCATCATCAGGATCCTAGAATAGCACTCCTCGACAGCTCTCTCCAAGTGGTGGAAATGGAAATGTACATGTATATTTGCAATGTCCAATTCAGGAGCCACTTGCCACACCAAGTACCTGAAACGACTACTGGGCATCTGAAATGTGGCTCCACTTGATTTTATTTAACTATTTTTAGTTAATTTTTTTTTTTTTTTGAGATAGAGTCTCGTTCTGTTGCCCAGCCCAGTGGTGTGACCTCAGCTCACCACAACCTCCGCCTCCCAGGTTCAAGTGATTCTCCTGCCTCAGCCTCCCAAGTAGCTGGGACTACAGGCATGTGCCACCATGCCCAGCTAATTTTTGTATTTTTAGTAAGATGGGGTTTCTCTATGTTGGCCAGGTTGGTCTCAAACTCCTGACCTCATGATTCGCCTGCTTCGGCCTCCCAAAGTGCTGGGATTACAGGCATGAGCCACAGCACCCAGCCTCAGTTAAAATTTATATAGTCATATGTGGCTACTGGCTATTATCCTAAACTATCGTGTTTGGACTATCATGTTTTATAATCGTGTAATAGGGCTGTATAGTACAGCCCTAGAGAAAGCCGATGACACCTCTTTGATCAGTAAGTGATAGATTCCTACGCCAGTCTATCTAGACTCATGTAATCGGTAACTCTAGTATGGGCACAGGCCAGTCTCTGTGAAAATACTGTTTGTCAGAAAAGCATCTTGGCACCTCTGGCCTCCTCCACTTCACCTTTCCTTCCCCTCCCTGGAAGGATAGAGTTTACGAACTCACTGTAAAACTCATCTTCACCACAAGATCTTCTTCAACTAAGTGCTCCATGTGAACCCCAGGGTTTGATTTGGTATTGCCTGTGATCCATCATTCTGGGTGTCATTTCCTGCTTCCAGCTGGTTGGCAGCCAGCCCACCTGCTCCATCTTCCACCCCAGCTACTGTGGAAATGGGGACCATGCTCACCTTCCTCCTCAACAGGGGCAGGGGAAACCTCCCTTCTGTGCTGCCATAACGCTGAGTCCTTGCACAGAATGCACTGTGCTGTTGCCTCAGTATCCACCCACATTTCAGGGACTTAGGGACATAATGAAACCTACCCAAGGCAGGAAAGATGTTATTACAGAACATGACAGTCCAAAGCACAGCCTCAAAATCAGCACCAAGATTTCTGGACAGGGAAAAAGTTGTCATCAGGAAGGCACAGACTTGTTAGCGAAATGCTCTGACTGGCCGAAGAAACCAGGTGCTTCTCTGCTCCTGATATCAGGCTTGGCCAGGCTGTCAAGTGCTCCGAAAAGTGCTCCAACTTTGATCGTGCCCATCTAGGGCAGAAGCTGAACGGCTCAACAATGATACCACTGAGCTGAGAGCCTTCAGCAAGTCTTTTCCAAGCTGCAGCCTTTGCTCCTTCCCTAGTAGAGAGGAGCTGCTGGTGATAACCAGTAAAGACCTTCTAAAACCAGGATTTGAATTCTGCTACTACTGGAGACACTGAGAATCCGGAACATGGTCTTTTCCACCCCAGGAACCATCACCATACTCCACCTGAAGAGTAGGGCCTCAGGCAGTTTGACAGTGAAGTTCCCAGGGACTTCCAGTCTGGGCTGCTGAGCCTGCTTTGATGAGCAGAGGCCCTCCCAACCCGCCGCTCTGCATACCTGTATTTATGTCGCCCACAGTTGCTTGTTTGTAGCGGCCATAGATGAACAGCATCTCATCATCCGCTGGCTTGGTCTTAAGGTGCCTAACCTCCTCTGCAGCTTTCTCAAACTCAGCCTGAATGGAAGGGAGAGGAGAGGACTGAGGGCCTCCTCTGGGTGGGAGAGGGTAAGAGTCCTGCTGTGGCCTGAAGAAAGCCCAGTTACAGGGATGGAGAGGTGGGAAAGGTGGCACCCTTCGGGCAATGCAGCCCCTGAAGTGTGTCTGCCCCTCCCTGCCCCAACGGGGCAGCTAGAAAGATTCAGCAACACAAGAAGGGGAAGCCCCTCCAGTTCACTCGTTCAATCGAAAACCGTATATCCAGCGCTCTCACAAACGCAGGCATCAGGTCTGGAAATACAGCAGTGAAGAGGGCAGGCCAAGCCTTCGCCCGCAGTGGGCGTCCACTCTGCGGGAGAAGCAGCGAGGCCAACTGCTTGGCCACCACCGGGCCAGGCACTAGGGAGTGGCTGGGGCTTCAGCGAAGCCCTGGCCTGGGGACAGAGAGGGAACAGTATGCTGGAAACAGCTGAAAGGGGACAGGGCATGAGTGCCGCGGTGTCAGCGCCGAAGCCCGTTGGTCCCCTCCCTCCCCCTGGGGCCCGGGCGTTCAACACCGACCTCTGTCCCAGTGCCCGGATTGGCAGAGGCAGGCGGGAGGAGCCAGGGGTCGCCCCACATAGCTCGGTCTCAGACAAGGGTCTACACTGGAGGGAAGGGGGCGGCCCCTAGGTCACCTCTCCCCGGGCCGCGATTCTCCTCGTCCCTCACTCTGAGCACCCGGCCCCGTACTTCCCATGACCTCCAAGCTCCCGGCCACGGCCTCCTCGCTTCCCCACTCCGCCGCGACGTCCTGCCCTGTGCTTCGAGATGGGGACTGAGTCTCCTCGCTCCTCCAATCCGTGCAACCCCTTCCCCCATCTTTCCATCAAGCACCCTCGACTCCCAGCCTTCTCCGGCTACACAGCGAAGTCCACTCCATGGGCAACTTTCCGGCAGTTGCGGGGTGGGCAGCAGATTTAGAAATCCCCAAACGGAAAATCCCGCTCACAAGGCTCTGTCCAACGAATCAGGGCTGGGCATGGGTCCATGAGGAAGTGAGGGGCACAGAAGGAAAGAGCCCGAGAGCTTCTGGCTCCCGGCTGAGCCCCCAACAGGCCTCCCGCCCGCTGCACCTTCGCAGCCTGGCTGTGCAAGCGCTGTACCTGAGACATCCTGGCCGACTTGCAAGAACTCCTGGGAGACAGCGGAGGAGGCGAGGACCAGGAAGCGATCGTCCAGACTGCACTGGCAAGCGCCTTTACAGGCGCGGTCCACTCGCCCCAACCCTGCTCGGGCGAGCACCGGAAAGCCAATCAGAAGCCAGCTATGCGCTAGGGGCGTGCCCAGCCCCCGCCGCGGCGCCAGCCCCGCCCGAGCCCACGTGGGACCGCTTGCGCAAGCGCCGGGAGTAGCCAAAGGGAACGCCGGGAGCAGGTGGGGACAACGGAAGTAGGGCGCTTAGTTTTGCTGCCGGGAGTTGGTCGAGAGTTGGGTTCAGTCCTGGGCCGTTGTGGGGACGGCACGCGGGGGAAGGGGAGGGGACGGAGACCGAAGAACGGAAGTCCTTATGTTTCTTTTCTTTCCTTAAATCTCCTGCCCGGCCTGAAGAGGCCGGAAGTTGCATCTCTGGACAAGTAAACTCTGAGACCTGAGAATGGCGAGCGGGACCCGCTCCTCCCTTGGGGTCTAGAGGAGACCCCCGGAGATGGTCACTGGTGAGCAGCGTGATGGTGGAAAGCTGGACTGGTCTCCCGAAAGGCAAAGCCGAGGCTTCTTCCTCTGAACTTTTGGCACGTTCTTTGACTTGCCTGTGGCCTTAGTGTCAGTCCTGTATTGCACATATATGTCTGTGATGCATTTCTCCATCTGGTGCGTTAAAGGCAGGGACAGTGTCTTATTTGTCTTGATTTAACAAACTTGGGACGAAGTGCTCAGCAAATATTTGTTAAATGAATGGCTGTTTATTGAACTGTTGGGTAACTTGCACTGTTCTAGACCTTGGCAGACAGCAGTGAACAAAGCAGGTGAATCCCTGCAATCTTGGAACTTACAAGTAGGGACAGTAGTTTATACAATAAGTTAAATCTAGAGTTCTTTAGGGGCTTAGGAAGTTGGAAGTTTATAGTTTTAAATGGAGGAGGGTGAGTATCGAGGGAAGGTGACATTTGAGAAAGTTCCTCAAGGAGGGGAGGGAGGATTCCAAGCAGAGAACAAGTGTAAAGGCGTGGGCAAGGAACCAGGGGAAGAGGAGAAAGATGAGGCTGGAGAGTTTTGGCGGTGGCAGAATGGCTAGGCGATGCAGAAGTTGGCCATCACAGGGACTTTGACTGTCATGCTGAGTGAGATGGCAAATTGTAAAAGGGTTTGAAAAGAGGATGAGGAGACGGAGGGAAACGCCTTTGCGAGATTGTTACACAGCCTAATCTCCATGGGAACAGAAAGGAGCAGCACAGGTGTCTGGAAGTGTTTTAGGATCGATGTTTAAGAAGCTAAAGGAAGACTTCTCTGGCAGTGGTTACAAAGGAGCTGGGTGAAGAGAGGGAAATGATGGAAAATTCTCTGGAGATCATTATAAAAGCAAAATCATTCCTCTCTAATTCATAATTTGTGGCAAGAGGGCTGGACTACAAATCTCCGCCCTGCCTACACCTTCCCCCTCCCCAGGAAAGGTAGACGCTTTCAGACTTAACTTGCTAACTTCATGTAGGTCAGATTTTATGGAATGTTTGGGAAGAAATGAAGATGCAATAGGGAACAAATCTAGAGTTTTCAGTCTGAGCATAATTTTGTTTGAGAAAGGAGAACCAAACAAATTAACAAAAATCTTGGAGTTAAATATGGGGAAAGTACACTGAAGTGTAAGAAATGCAGGTTTCTTTGAAAATCACAATTCAGAGCTGCTTTTTCCATTTGAGGCTTGGATTTGTTTTTGCTCTACTTGGTGCTTACAGCTTACTTGATGGAAACTCAGATTATTGCTTGTGTGGGCCAGATTTGCAGTCAAATACATCTCCTAGTCAGCAGGTTTTAATTTAGGGTATTGTTGAGATTAGGTACTTTGAAAATGCAGTTATCACTTCTCAAAGATCAGTTGCTTTTAGTTTTTTAGTTTTTGTTTTTGAATTATTTTTGTATGTGATGGGGTCTCACTCTTTTACCCAGGCTGTAGTTCAATGGCACAATCTCAGCTCTCTGCAGCCTTGAACTCCAGGCCTCAAGTGATCCCCCCACCTTAGCCTCCTGAGTAGCTGGAACTCTGGGCACAACCACCATGCCTGGCTAATTTTTTTATTTTTATTTTTATTTTTTGTAGAGATGGGGTCTTCCTATGTTGTTGGTCTTGATCTCCTGGGCTCAAGGGATCCTCCCACCTTGGCCTCGTAACGTGCTGGGAGTACAGGTGTGAGCCACTGTGCCTGGCCTTGATTGAATATTGCTTTTCATAATTCTGAGAGTGCAAGATCCTCAGCTCTGTTTATGTCCTTGTTAGCAACCGTAACATGTTGTAATTATTTTATTTACAATTATTTTAATTTTAATTTACTTTTCTACTGGTAACCCTCTGCCCCTGCCTCCCACCAAACACACATAAGCCAGGAGGAGATGGGGTCATTGTTTACCAGTCACTGCTGAATCTCCAAGTGTCTGGCACTTCTTAGGCACTCAACAAATAGTTGTTGAATGAATAAAGTGTTTTTCTCTCTATGAAGATTTATTCCTTCTGATTAACTGAACTTGGAAACCATCTAAATTTGTTAGAACTGAATGTAAAACTATGGGGTTGAGTAAAGTAGATGAACTCTGGTGCAAAGACCATGTAATCTCTTTGTATCACTCCCAGCTTTGGAAGCCGAGCACCTGGAGAAGAGAAACCTGACCAGCCAACTTGTCAGCCAAATTGACCCTGCCAGTCAATAGAGAGGCCATTGTCGTTGTTGTAGTTTGCCTTCACATCTGGGGATGCCACTTTTTATTTATTTTTTATTTTTATTTTTTTCATAGAAACCAGTCTTGTCTGCCACAGGCTTCACTTGGTGGGTCTCAGCATAAAGCCAGATGGGCAAGATCTCTCTCTCTCTCTTCTCCTATCTCCTCTCCCTCTCTCTGTGTCCTGCCTCTCTCTCCCTCCCCCTTTCTCCTATCTCTCTCTGTCTCTCTCTCTGTCTCTCTCTCTCTATTTTTTTGAGACAGGGTCTCACTCCATTACCCAGGCTGGAGTGCAGTGGCACGATCATGGCTCACTGCAGCCTTGACTTCCTGGGCTCAGGTGATTCTCCCACCTCAGCCTCCCAAGTAGCTGGGACTACAGGTGTGTGCCACCATGCCCGGCTAATTTTTTGTATTTTTTGTAGAGATGGGTTTTTGCCATATTGCCCGGGTTGGTCTTGAGCTCCTGGGCTCAAGTGATCCCCCCTGCCTCAACCTCCCAGGATGCTGGGATTACAGGCCTGAGCCACTGTGCCTAGCCCTGGCAAGATATATTAATAAGCGAAAGCATTTCTTGCTCAGTGGGTGGGAATAGTAGTTTCATATTAAGTTTCTTAGTATAAATGAAACCTCTAATTTCTGAAAGTAACCTAATCACCAGAAAAGGAACTACAATTACAGGAGTGCTTCCAAGTTGCTCTAGTAACTAGAGTTACTATAAGGTGAGGGTTAGGGCATCCACAAATGATGGATTACATTCATTCTGTATTTTCTTTCAGGTTACTTGGAATGTGAGTCCTGTGGCAGGGCTCCAGCAGAGATGGAGGAGACTAGTTTTTTTTTTTGAGATGGAGTCTCGCTCTGTCGCCAGGCTGGAGTGTAGTGGCTTGATCTCGGCTCACTGCAAGCTCCGCCTCCCGGGTTCATGCCATTCTCCTGCCTCAGCCTCCCGAGTAGCTGGGACTACAGGTGCCCGCCACCACGCCCGGTTAATTTTTTGTATTTTGAGTAGAGACAGGGTTTCACCGTGTTAGCCAGGATGGTCTCGATCTCCTGACCTGATCCGCCCGTCTCGGCCTCCCAAAGTGCTGGGATTACAGGCATGAGCCACGTTACCTGGCTCAGGAGACTAGTTTTAAAGGGAAGAAGGGACTTTGGAAATGCTTCTGGATAGGATTGGGGAGGTATGGGTGGAGTCAAGGGTTTTGTGAAGGCCGAGGGAGGTGAGAGTTGGTGGGGGTGGGGTAAGAATGAAGCCTGGCTTTCCTCATAACTGGTGAGAGGAGGCCTGGCAGCTGGAAGTGTTAGCAAGGCCTTTGCCATTCTTACCCTCTCCTTCCTTTGGGTGTTCGTCTTCAGAGGAATTGTGGCAAGGCGGGCATGAGAGAAGAGTGAACAGGTGTGGCATGCACATGTTTACCATTTTCTTCTTCCTCTTCTTTCTGCCTACCCAACTTGGGCTGGGGGTGTTTAGGGCTGAGGTGAGATGCAGAGATGGCTTGGGAGTGGAAGATTTTGATAGGGAAGTATCCTAGGCTGGCTGGAAGTAAGGAAGACAGGACTTCCTTCAGAATTGCTTCTCCATGAGTTGGTCATACACTGGTCAGGTGCTGCCTGCGCTCTGTTTAGAAGCATTCATGATTATGGGCAGTAATAATGAAAATATCTTGAGTTCAATACTGAGTTCTTGTTCAACTTCATACTTTAATAACAGTGTGTTATATATTCTCTTTTAAATCTACATTGCCTTCTACATCTTTGCCTATTCAGCTCCTAGCTGCACATGACAAACCACCTGGAAAATGCCTCGAAACTAGATTGTTAGAGATGAATTTTCTTAGTAAACTCTTCTGCCTGTCAACAAGAAAATTAGAAATACAGCTGACCCTTGAACAACACAGGGGTTAGGGGCACTGACCTTCCACACAGTCAAAAATCTGTGTGTAACTTTTGACTACCCTAAAACTTAACTATTAATAGCCTACCGTTGATTCGAAGTCTTACTGATAACAGTTGATTAACACATTTTATATGTTATATGTATTATTTACTGTATTTTTAAAAGTAAACTAGAAAAGAATGTTACTAGAATCACAAGGAAGAGAATTATTTACTGTTCAGTAAGTGGAAGTAGATCATAAAGGTCTTCAGACTTGTCATCTTCACATTGAGTAGGCTGAGGAGGAAGAGGAAGGGTTGGTCTTTCTCTCTCAGGGATGGCAGAGGTGGAAAAAAATAGAAGTTGGACTCCTATTGTTCAAAACGCCACTGTATTAAAATACAGCCTTGGTGACAAGGCTGCAGTGAGGTATAATCCTGCCACTACACTCCAGCCTAGGCAACAGGGAGAGACTCTGCCTAAAAGGAAAAAGATCTGGTGACATGCTTTGGCTAATAATTCCTTTGAAGGGCAATGTTGTTCAAAAAAACGCTATTTTGAGCTAACTACATAGATTGACGTGCGGTTATAAAAAGTACAATAGTCCCTCCTTATCCTCAGAGGCTAAATTCCAAGACCCCCCCAATGGAGGCCTGAATCCTATATATGTTTTTTCCTAGATGGTTGTCTGTCAATATCTGTGGGGGATTGGTTCCATAACCTCCTATGGATGCCAAAAATCCATGGATGCTCAAGTCCCTTATATAAAATGATGTATTTGCATGTAACTTATGCACATTCTCCTGTATACTTTAAATAATCTCTAGGTTACTTATAATACTAGATACAATGTAAATACTATATAAATAATTGTGATACTGTATTTTACAGTTTTTTTTTTTTTTTAGTGTATTCGTATTTTTTTTATTGTTTTCTTCCCAGGATATTTTCACCTGAAGTTGGTTGAGTCTGCAAAGACAGAACCCACAGATACGGAGGGCTGACTGTACGTACATATCAAAACATAATAAAATTTAAGTTTTAAATTAGGCACAGTAAGAGAGTAACAAAATAATAAAATTGAGCAGTTATCACAATATATTGTAATAAAAATGTGAGTGTTTACTCCTGGAATTTTTCATTTAATATTTTTGGACAGTGGTTGGCCGTTTGTAACAAACCCACGAAACCCATTTTGGGTTCAAACCATTGAAAGTGGAACTGTAAGTGAGGACTACTGTAGTCTGGAGAGATCTCTTGTACGTCTTACCTAGTTTCTCCCAGTGGTAACATCTTGCAAAACCATATAGAATACATAACACAATCAATACATTGACATTGATACATTTAAGTAAAATAACAATATTTCCATCATCAAAGATTCCTAATAGTGCCTTGTGGCCACAACCACTAACTTCCTAGCTCCTCCTCAGCCCCTGGCAACCACAACTTTCTTCTCTATTTCTATAATTTTATCATTTCAAAAATGTTATGTATCATGAAATTGTGGTATATAGCCTTTTTGGATTGTTTTTTCTGAACTCAGAATAATTCTCTGGTGATTCATCTAGGTTGTTGAGTGAATGATAGTTTTGTTCCTTTTTATTCCTGAGTACTATTGCATCATATAGATGAAAGAGTTTAACCATTCACTATTTAAAGGCTATCGCTATTGTTTCCACTTTTTGGCTATTATGAATAAAGCTGCTGCCAATCACTTGTCTACAGGCATACCTCAGAGATATTGCAGGTTTGGTCACAGACCACTGACATAAAACAATGATCACAACAAAATGAGTCACAGTTTTTTGGTTTTCCAGTGCATATACAAGTTATGTTGACACTATATGTATAGTCTGTTATGAAGTGTGCAATAGCATTATGTCAAACAAATGTATGTATCTTTTTTTTTTGAGGCAGAGTTTCGCTCTCATTGCCCAGGCTGGAGTGCAATGGTGCAATCTCAGCTCACTGCAACCTCTGCCTCCCAGGTTCAAGTGATTCTCCTACCCCAGCCTCCTGAATAGCTGGGATTGCAGGCATGTGCCACCACACTTGGCTAATTTTATATTTTTAGTAGAGATGGAGTTTCACCATGTTGGCCAGGCTGGTCAAACTCCTGACCTCAGGTGATCACCTGCCTCGGCCTCCCAAAGTGTTGGGATTACAGGCGTGAGCCACCGTGCCTGGCCTCAAATGTACATATCTGGATTAAAAATACTTGATTGCTAAAAAATGCTAACTATCACCTTACTTCAGTGAGTCATGATCCTTTTGCTGGTCGAGGGTCTTGCCTCAATGTCGATGGCTGCTAACCGATCAGTGCGGTGGTTGCTGAAGGTTGGGGTGGCTGTAGCAATTTCTTAAAATAAGCCAACAATGATGTTTGTTGTATTGATTGACTCTTCCTTTCAAGAAAGACTTCTCTGTAACATGAGATGCTGTTTGACAGCATTTTATCCACAGCAGAACTTTCAAAATTGGAGTCAATTCTCTCAAACCATGCTGCTGCTTTACAAGTTTATGCAATATTCTAAATGCTTTTTTTGTCATTTCAACACAGCACTCCAGCCTAGGCGACAGGGAGAGCATTTTCACCAGGAGTAGATTCTGTCTCAAGAAACTGCTTTCTTTGCTTATTCATAAGAAGCAACTCCTAATCCGCTGGCATTTTATTATGAGATTGCAGCAATTCAGTCCCATCTTAAGGCTTCACTTCTAGTTCTAGTTGTCTTGCTGTTTCCACCACATTTGCTGTTACTTCCTCCACTGAAGTCTTGAACTCTTCAAAGTCATCCATGAAGGTTGGAGTCAAGTTCGTCCAAAGTCCTGTTAATGTTGCTATTTTGATCTCCTCCTGAATCATGAATATTTTTAATGGCCTCTAGAATGGTGAATCCTTTCCAGAAGGTTTTCGCATTATTTTGCCCATATCCATCTGAGGAATCACTATCTATTGTAGCAGTAGTCTTACAAGATGTATTTTCTTAAATAATAAGACATGAAAGTTGAAATTGCTTCTTGATCCATAAGCTTCAGAATGCATATTGTGGTAGCAGGCATGAAAACATGAATCTCCTTGTACATGTCCATGAGAGCACTCAGGTGGCCAGATGCATTGTCAATGAGCAGTAATATTTTGAAAGGAATCTTTTTTTTCCTGAGGATTAGGTCTCAACAGTGGGCTTAAAATATTTAATAAACGATGCTGTAAACAGATGCACTGTCATGCAGACTTCGTTGTTCCATTTATACAGCACAGGTAGAGTAGATTTAACATAATTCTTAAGGGCCCTAAGATTTTCAGAATGATCAGTGAGTGCTGGCTTCAACTGAAAGTCACCAGCTGCCTTAACCCTTACCCACAGTCAGCCTGTCCTTTGAAGCTTTAAAACCAGGCATTGACTTCTCCCTAGCTAGGCAGATCCTAGATGGCATCATCTTCCAATATAAGGCTGTTTTGTCTGTGTTGAAAATCCGTTGTTTAGTGTAGCCAACTTCATCAGTCTTAGCTAGATCTTCAGGATAACTTGGTGCAGCTTCTACATCAGCACTTCAGACTTCATTTTGCACTTTTTTTTGTTATGGAGACTGCTTCTTTCCTTAAACATGAACCAAACTCTGCTAGCTTCACTCTTCTTCTATAGCTTTCTCACCTCTCTTAGCCTTCATAGAATTGAAGAGTGTTAGGACCTTTCTCTGGATTAGGCTTTGGCTTAAGGAAATGTTGTGAGTGGTCTGACCTTCTATCCAGAGCACTCAGACTTTCTCCATATCAGCGACAGGCTGTTTTGCCTTTTTTTTTTTTTTTTTTGAGACAGAGTCTCCCTCTGTCGCCCAGGCTGGAATGCAGCGGTGCAATCTCGGCTCACTGCAATCTCCACCTCCCGGATTCAAGTGATTCTCCTGCCTCAGCCTCCCGAGTAGCTGGGATTACAGATGCACACCACGACTCCTGGCTAATTTTCGTATTTTTAGTAGGGACAGAGGTTTCTCCATGTTGGTAAGGCTGGTCTTGAACTCCTGACCTCAGGTGATCCACCCACCTAGGCCTCCCAAAATGATGGGATTATAGGTGTGAGCCATCTGTTTTTCTTTCTTACCATTTGTGTGTTCACTGTAATAGCATTTTAATTTCCTCAATAACTTTTCCTTTGTATTCACAACTTGGCTGTTTGGTGCAAGGGGCCTAGCATTCAACCTATCTTGGCTTTTGACATGCCTTCCTCACTAAGCTTAATCATTTCTAACTTTTGATTTAAAACGAGAGACTAACAACTCTTCCTGTCACTTAAAAACTTAGAGGCCATTGCAGTGTTATTAATTGGCCTAATTTCAATATTTTTGTGCATGTTTTGTTAGATTTACACCTAAATACTTGTTTTTGAGTGATTGCGAATGTTATTGTCAATATTTTGTATTTGTATTGTATATTGTGTTCCATGTGTTCATTGCTACTATTTGGAAATACAGTTGGTTTTGTATGTTTATTTTGTATCCTGTGACTTTGCCAAATTCATTAATTCCAGATTTTTTTTTGAGAATTCTTGGGATTTTCTGTGTAGATAATCATGTCATCTGCAAATAGGGACAGTTTTATTTCTTCCTTTCTCATCTCTTTGCCTTTTATTTCCTTGTCTTGCCTTGTTTCACTGGCTAGAACTTCCAGCAGCATGTTGAATAAGAATGGTGAGCATGGCTATCTTTCCTTGTTCCTGATCTTAGGGGGAAAGCATTCAGTCTTTCATCATGAAGTCTAATGTTAGCTCTAGTTTTTTTTTTTTTTTTTTTGGTTTGTTTTTTGTAGATGCTCTTTACCAAACTGAGATGTTTCCCTCTTGTTTTTCTGAGAGTCCTTATTGTCAGTGGATGTTGAGTCTCCATTGAAGTTTATCAGGTACCTTTTCTGTATCACTCGATGTGATCATGTGATTTTTCTTTAGCTTGTTAATTTGGTGGATTACATTGATTGATTTTCAAATATTAAACTAACCTTGCTCCTCTGGAAAAAACTCTACTTGGTCATGGTGTATAATTATTTTTATGTATTGCTAAATTCTATTTGCTAATGTCTTACTAAGGATTTTCATGTCTATATTCATAAGGGATATTGGTCTGTCATTGTCTTTTTTTTAGTAATGGCTTTGTCTGGCTTTATTGTGGAAAAACTAGCTGCATAAAGTGAATTAGGAAATGTTCCTTTTCCGTTTTCTGAAAGAGGTTGTGTACAATTGATGTTAATTCTTCTTTAAATGTTTTGTAGAGTTCTCAAGTGAAACCTTCTAGCACTGGAGATTTCTTTCCTTCCTTCCTTCCTTCCTTCCTTTTTTCTAGGAACCTCATCAGGTTCTTACAGAGATTTCTTTCTTGGGAGTTCTTAAATTATGAATTTAATTTCCTTAATAGTTATAGGGCTATTCATATTGTTTATTTCATATTGGTGAGTGGTGGTAGTTTTAGTTTTTTAAGAAATTGGTCCATTTTGTCTGTGCTGTGAAATGTACGTATGTAATTAGTTCATAATATTCCCTTATTATCCTTTCGCTATGTGCAGAGCCTGTAATGATATCCTCCGTTTCATTCCCAATATTGGTTATTTTTGCCTTCTTTTTTTTTTTCCTAGCTGGTCTCGCTCAAGATTTGTCAGTGTTTAAAAAATCTTTTCCAAGAACCAGCTCTTTTTTCATGGATTTTCTGTTGTTTTTCTGTTTTCAGTTGTATCGATTTCCGCTCATTATTATTTCTTTCCTTCTGCTTGCTTTGGGTTTGTTTTGCTCTTGATTTTCTAGGTTCTTGAGGTGGGAGCTTAGATTATTGACTTGAGACTTTTTCTCATTTAATATATGCATTTATACATTTTCCTCTTCACAGTGCTTTAACTGTGTCTCACTTTCATTCAGTTCAGTGTATTTTTAATTTCCTTTTTTTTTTTGAGACGGAGTCTCGCTCTGTCACCCAGGCTGGAGAACAGTGATCTCAGCTCACTGCAACCTCTGCCTCCTGGGTTCAAGCGATTCTCCTGCTTCAGCCTCCTGAGAAGCTGGGATTACAGTGCCTGCCACCACGCCCAGCTGATTTTTGTATTTTTAGTAGAGATGGGGTTTCATCATGTTGACTAGTCTGGTCTGGAATTCCTGACCTCAAGTAATCTGCCCACCTCAGCCTCCCAAAGTGCTGGGATTACAACTGAGAGCCACCGAACCTGGCCTTAGTTTCCTTTGAGACTTCCTCTTTGGTCCAGGGCTTGTTTAGTAGTCTGTTGCTTAGTTTCCAAGTGTTTGAAGACTTTCCTGGTAGGTTCCTGTTTCTGATTTCTAATTTGATTCCACTATGGTCAGAGAACACATTGTTTAATTTCACTTCTTCAAACTCTTCATGGTTTTTTCCTGTGGTGCAAGATATGGACGTCTTGGCATCTATTTTGTGGATACTTGAAAAGAATGTGCATTTTGCAGTCATTAGTGGGGTGTTCTATAAATGTCCATTACATCCTGTTGGGTGGATGGCATTGTAGAGCAGCAGTCCTCAACCTTTTTGGCACCAGGGACCGGTTTCATGGAAGACAATTTTTTCATGGATGGGGTGGTAGGGGGATGGTTTTGGGTTGAAACTGTCCCATCTGAGATCATCAGGCATTAGATTCTCATAAGGAGCATGCAACCTAGATCCCTCATATGCTCAGTTCACAATAGGGTTCATGCTCCTATGAGAATCTAATGCCACCACTGAGAGGAGGAGTTTATTCCATTCCTCCTCCCTATAGGTCCCACAGGGGCAATCAGAGTAGCTCAGTTGCTACTGCGTGTGCAGTGGGTTTATGTCACAGCTGTAGAACCTCAGGTTTAGGTAAATAAAATTCTTTATAAAGGGCTGCAAGCAAACCTGTGCAGCCTTACCCTGGAGTGAGATGTCTTCATTGTACTGGACAGTCTGGTGGGAGATACTGTCTCTGTCTTTCTAAGCTGTTCGCTATATACATATCCTTGAAAGATAGTTCAGAATGAAAGCAGCCAGCCCCTCTGCTTCTAAGACACGCAGACGTGTGAGAGACCCATGGAGAAATGTCTCCCAACACACAGTACAAAGATTAATATTCTCACTGATGATTGCAAATCAAGAAAAATAGAATTTATACCTAGTATACCTTGTTTAAGAAAGTGTATGAAATATTCTTTCTAAATGGTTAAGTCTCCAACCCTTGGGAAAACTCAACTGTCCAGAATGGTTTATGGAGAGTCTTGCATATCTTGAGCAGAGAAAACAAATTATGGTTTTGTGCATTTGCTCCAGATTCAAGGTCATAATGGCAGGTCTGAGGAATTGTAGGTGTTGATTTGTCAGTGGGTGGTGTATTCTAGATGTGAACAGTAATCAAGGATATATTTATTTGGAACTGATTATGGTTCTTCCTCAGGGAAGGTCAGCTGCTAATGTCATTATGCAGTAAAGCAGTTACAGCATGGAGAAGCATGTGCCAGTCAGCAGATTAGCTAAAATTTATCTTGTACCTACTGTGTTACCTAAACCCCTAGAGGTGGAAGATTTTATTTATTTAACCTATCTAAAAAATGGCTGAGGTTGAAGACTTTGAAATCATTTATAAATGAATATGTTGAAAATATCTTTCTCAAAAGTTCTGTCAGTGAAAAATGATTTAACCAACTCTTCTAGAATAATGGTGCTTTCATTTGTATTATGCAGCTAAACAACAATAAAAAAAATGCCAAGAAGTTTTCAAATGTTATTTAACCCTCACATAGTCCTAGTTTATAAATGTAGGGTTTTTAAAAAAATTTTTATATTTTGAGACAGAGCCTCACACTGTCTCCCAGGCTGGAGTGCAGTGGTGCGATCTTGGCTCACTGCAACCTCTGCCTCCTGGTTCAAGCGATTCTCGTGCCTCAGCCTCCCAGTAGCTGGACTTACAGGAGTGTGCCACCACTCCCGGCTAATATTTTTCTGTATTTTTAGTAGAGACGGGGTTTCGCCATGTTGGCCAGGCTGGTCTCGAACTCCTGACCTCAAGTGATCCGTCAGTGATCCGCCTTCCTCAGCCTCCCAAAGTGCTGGGATTACAAGCGTAAGCCACCATGTCCTGCCATAAATGTAGTTTATAAATGCTGAGTTTCATATTTAAAAAAAAAATGTTTTTGAAAAAATTTAAAGCAGATTCTTTAACTGACACGTAATTGTACATATTTGGGGAGCACAATTTGATGTTTCAATACATATATATGTTGTAGAATGAGCAAATCAGGGTATTTAGTGTGACCATTGCCTCATGCATTTATCTCTTTGTGGTGAGGATATTTAAAAATCTCTCTTCTAGCTATTTTGTAATGTACTGTTAACCATAGAACTCCAGAACTGATTCCTCCTATTTAATTTCAACTGTACCTTCAACCAGCCTCTCCCAGTCCTTTTCCCACCCTTTCTCCAGTCTGTCCTAAAAAGAAAATTCTTGGGGCTGGGCGTGGTGGCTCACGGCTGTAATCCCAGCACTTTGGAAGGTTGAGGTGGGCGGATCACCTAAGATCAGGAGTTGGAGACTAGCCTGCTCAACATGGTGAAACCCCATCTCTACTAAAGCTACAAAAATTAGCTGGGCGTGGCAGCATGTGCCCGTAGTCCCAGCTACTCTGGAGGCTGAGAAGGAGAATCACTTGAACATGGGAGGCAGAGGTTGCAGTGAGCCGAGATCACGTCACTGCACTCCAGCCTGGGTGACAGAGCAAGACTCCAGTGAGACTCTCAAAAAAAAAAAAAAAAAAAAAAAGAAAATTATTTTTTCTTTTTATTATAATGTCCAGCTCTTGATATTTCATTGTTACCAAGATCTATTTTTAGAAGAAAATTTTGTTCTCCATCCAAGAGTTAAAATTATGCTTTTGAAGTAGGCCAGAGTAGATTAAAATGCAATTAACATTTTACTTTTAGTCATAGTCCTAAGTGCGAATTAATTTTGTCATTCTTATAAACTTAAACTGAAATTAATATAGTTATTAATTTGCCAAGGTTAAATTTTCTGTAAATGGTGAGCATTTATCATTCATCTACTAACAGTATGCTAGGTGTTCCGTCTTTTTAAGAAGGATAATAAAAATAATTTAGGCTCCCCCACATCACCCCTGGACTTAAACAACATTTTTTTTTGATAAAATGACATATTTGAATGCTATTTAATTGTACTTAAGGATTATTTACTCCAAAATCATTAAGGGCAGTTTCAGAATCATTTGCATATTCAGTGATTTTCTTCTTAACAATTTCCTGCCCTTTCTCCTTTTATACCCGCTTACCTTTGCCAATTTAGTTTCCTCACTTAAAAGAACAATAACAACTGTATTTCATATATTCTTTTTATTGATTTATTTGTTTTAAAAGGAAGGTGGTGGACTCTCTGCCCTGTGATACTGGTTCCTAAATCTTGAGGAGAATTAAGCATTTAGCATGATTACATATACATACATACATACATATGTATGTATATTTAATCACTCTAATACACTGTCTCTGTATATAACCTATCTGTCTATAATGAGAGAGAGAGAATATGGTGTTAAAAGGAAAACTTTTGACAAATTCAATTTAGCAGCATTTATTTGAGTAAAGAAACAATGCATGAATTAGGCAGCATCTGAACCAGTAAAGGTTCAAAGAGCTCTAACCAGCAACAGTATTTTCTGTCTATAAATACCCAGCAGGCAGTATTTATAGACAGAAAACAGAAGTGAGAGACTGAAATAGTCTGACTGGCTACAGCTTGGCTTTTGCCTTATTTTGACATGTTTTGGCAGTTTGCAGCCTGTATTGGCTGAAAGTTTGGCTGCTGTGATTGGCTGAGACTCAGTTACTTATTCCAAGAATACACTTGCAGGTTAGGTTGCAGCTTGTTTATATAGTAAGATAGGGTGCAGTTCATTACCTGTGGAGGCAGCTTTAGGCCAAATTTAATTAAACAGTGGTTAGAACCTTCCCTTTTTGAAAGTTGTACCTTTTTCATTTGGATAAGACAAACTTTAAAGCAAAGTTGATATATGACAAGTGTAATTTTACAGTACTTAAATTTAGGGAGTATATATGCTTTATAAAATATTTTGGTTTTTCAAAATAATTCTCTCTAGGAGTTTGTTAAAATTCTGGTCATAAACATAATTTCTTGGAAACCTGCGTGTGGCTTGAAGGAAGGTCAGTCAGTGCGCAAGTGGTTATAGGGCCTTCTCCATGTTACCTGCCTTAGTGCCTGAGTACTTTTCCTACCTTTAAAGCTTCTAATAGCTCATTTTGGATTCCATTCTCTTATAAAAAAGTCAAGAAGATGCTTTCTTCGAATACCATAAGGCATGTATACCAGGTTTTTTAGGTAGTACAGTCAATCCTAATTATTTTCAGATTCTGTATTTGCAAATTCACCTACCTGCTAACATTTATTTGTAACCCCAAAAGCAATATTCATGGCACTTTCTTGGTCATTCTTGGACGTGTGCAGAGCAGTGAAAATTTTGAGTCACTCAATACATTCCCAGCTGAAGTCAAACAAGACAACACTCTGCTTTTTTTTTTGAGACAGGATCTCGCTCTGTTGCCCAGGCTGGGGCTGGAGTATAGTGGTGCAATCTTGGGTCGCTCTGCAACCTCTGCCTCCCAGGCTTAGGTGATCCTCCTACCTCAGCCTCCTGAGTAGCTGGGATTACAGGCGCACATTACCACACCCAGCTAATTTTGGTATTTTTTTTTTGTAGAGATGGAGTCTTGCTATGTTGCCCAGGCTGATCTCAAACTCCTGGGCTCAAGTGATCCTCCTGCCTGGGCCTCCAAAAGTGCTGGTATTACAGGCATGAGCCACCATGCCCAGTCGCTCTGCCTTCTTGTTTCAGCTCTTATATTGTAAACAAGTGACCAGTTTGTGGACTATTTATTGCCATGTTTTTTTTCATTTTAATGCTTTTCTGTTGGTGATTCTGCTATTTAAAATGTCCCCAAAGCATAGTGCAGACGTGCAGTCAAGTGTTCCTAGGCGCACGAAGGCTGTGATGTGCCTTATGGAGAAAATACTGTGTTAGATAAGCTTTGTTCAGGCGGGCTGTGAGTGTTGTTGGCCGTGAGTTCAATGCTGATGAGTTAGCAACACATAATAATGTCTCTTTCAACAGAAACATGCATGAAACAAGATTATGTATTGATCATTTGCCAAAATGTGAAAACAGGCTCACAAGACCCTAATTCTGTAGTTCCCCTAGGAGCAGTGGTTCAGGATTTGCTAATTCAGTGTTCACAGCCAACTTTATAAACCATAACTACTACCAACAACCAGAATCAACTGTAGTGATGTTTTTTTTTTGAGCTGACAGAGATCAGTGTAACATCAACAATCAAGTATCTTGTGGGTGTTTTGTGCTTATCTGGATGCTCGGCTCTGAGCTTTTATGTGTGGTGCCTAGTTTTTCACCTAGAAGCCTGTGATGCTGGTTTATAACTCTGCAGCTTAGAGCTCTGCCCTGGGGAGACCAGCCAGCTTGGGAAGGGGAACCACTGGGCAAGTTAAGGAGCATTGCATTTAGCTTGTTCTGGCTTTGCCTGGTTGCTGAATTTCCACCACAGGCTCCAGGACTGAAGGCTGAAGGCCCATCTCATCTATGGGGCCTCAAAGCTTCCAAGCTATGCTTCCCTCCTCACCATCCTTGCAGCTTGGACCAAAAAAGCAGCTGCAGAGGGGCGGGTGCTGGGCTGCTCTGATGCAGTGGTTACTGGCCAGTGAACTGGGACTTCCATGCGAGGCAGTTCCTATGGAAGTTTTGTGTTTGCTTTGTTTGTAAGAGCTTTGTTTTGCTTTGCATATGGGCTTTTCTGCACTGCCCCAAACTAGCTGGGAAAGGTACTAGCTAGAACTACAGGTTTTTTAGGCAGAGAGGTTTAAAGACCTTCCTAAGCCCTAGGCATTCTTACTTTTCAAAGCACCACCTGGGTCTTATGTGTTGAAATATATCCATATCCTACATTAAATCTAACATATATAATTATGAATAGAATCTAGTTGCTGTTGAACTGTTACATTTTATAAATATATAATTAATATTAATTTTGATTTTTTTTCCACATCTCAAACATTTTCTTGGGTCCTATGTCTCTAATGCAAGATTGCCATGTTAGTGTGTCCTTAGGAAATGGAAGAAATCAGGTTTTTTTCCCTCCCTTTAACTGCTCATTAGTTCTACAAACATTTATGCGGGGTGTGGGGCGGGGGGTGTGGGCGGGGTGTGGTGGCTCACACCTGTAATCCTGTGCTTTGGGAAGCTAATGCGGGAGGATTGCTTGAGCCCAGGAGTTCAATACCCACCTGGACAACATAGTGAGACCCTAGCTCTACACAAAATTAGCAATTTTAAAAAGAACATTTATGGGGCTTCTGAGGTGCCTCACGCTACACAAGCTGTTGGGTCTACAAAAACAGACCATACAGCATTCTTTCCCTTAAGGAGCTTGTGGGCCAGACCTCTAACACAGATGACATCAACAGGGAGTGATAGGTGCTACAGCATACAGAGGGGCCCATGGCTCAGCCTGGGGGAGAGGAGGAGCCCAGCTCAAAGGTGTCCTGCAGAAGATAGCCCCCTGAGCTGGGTTGAAGGAGCCTCTGTGGGAAAGCAAAGAGGGTGAGGGGCGGAGGGATTTTGGAGAGAAGCTGGGGCTGGAGAGGTGTGGTAGAGGCTTGGCAACAGCATGGTGGGTGTGAGGAACTGTGAGCTGTCATTGTGGCTGGAGGGATATGTGAAAAGCAGATTTTGATGGTGACGCATACCACTAGAGAGGCAGCGGGACAAGTTCAGACTCCTCTGGGCGTGTGACCTGCTTCTGGTGCCTCCGAATGCTGTTTGGATTTATTTGGTGTCCCTTGGTACATAGCAGGAGTATAACTAAGTTCCTAGCCCTTCCCTCCTTTCCAGTACTCTGTAAGTTTGGTATTGTTTGCTTTGCTCTGTTATCTCTTCCTTCTTAAAAAGAAATGGAAATAGCTGAGTTTTTAAAATAACTTATTGTTGATGCATACACATACATCAGAAAAGTGCAAATATAAGTATACTGGAAATAGCTTAATTTAAAAACACATGATTGGTAAAACATCAAACAATATTAAAAAGTATATGAAACAAGTAACAGTCTCTTGGATTTCTGCCCCTCAGAGACAGCCACTGTTAATGTTTTGGTAAAGGCTTTTCTGGACATCTCTCCATGCTTATGTTCACATGTAACACACCTACATTACAAACATGCAGTGATACTGTACACAGGCAATTTTCTAATTTTTGTTTTGTTTTGTTTTTTTGAGACAGGGTCTGGCTTTGTCTCCCAGGCTGGAGTGCAGTTGTGCAATCTTGGCTCTTGGCAACTTCTGCCTCCCAGGCTCAAGCGATCCTCCCACCTCAGCCCCGCAACTACGGGCTTACGTCACCATGCTGGGCTAATTTTTGTATTTTTAGTAGAGATGGGGTTTCACCATGTTGCCCAGGCTGGTCTCTTGAACTCCTGGACTCAAACAACCTGCCCGCCTTGGCCTTCCAAAGTGCTGGCATTACAAGTGTGAGCCTGGCACCCAGCCCTTTAACTTCTTTTCTTTTTTTTTTTTAAGACAGAGTTTCACTCTTGTCTTCCAGGCTGGAGTACAATGGCACAATCTTGGCTTACTGCAACCTCTGCCTCCCCGGTTCAAGCAAATTTCCTTCCTCAGCCTCCTGAGTAGCTGGGATTACAGGCACGCACCACCACACCTGGCTAATTTTGTATTTTTAGTAGAGACAGGGTTTCACCATGTTGGTCAGGCTGGTCTCTAACTCCTGACCTCAGGTGATCCACCCACCTTGGGCCTCCCAAAGTGCTGGGATTACAGGCGTGAGCCACCGTGCCCAGCCTAAGTTGTTTTTTTACTCATTGGTATGTCATGGCCATCTTTCAAAGTTGGTATCCATACATCCATATCACCCTTTAATGGCTGCAGGGTATTTTATTTTACTGTGTGGCATAATTTACTTAACCATTTCTTTACTGTTGGACATTTAATTGGATTCTAATTTTGTTAACTGTTAGAAACATTTCAGTGAAAGAAAATCTTTGAATGTACACCTTTGTGCACTTATAGTCTTCTTCTTTTTTTTTTTTTTTTTTTGAGACAGAGTCTCGCTGTCGCCCAGGCTGGAGTACAGTGGCGCAATCTCGGCTCACTTCAGGCTCCGCCTCCCGGGTTCACGCCATTCTCCTGCCTCAGCCTCCTGAGTAGCTGGGACTACAGGCGCCCGCCACTGCGCCCGGCGAATTTTTTGTATTTTTAGTAGAGACGGGGTTTCACCGTGTTAGCCAGGATGGTCTCGATCTCCTGACGTCGTGATCCGCCTGCCTCGGCCTCCCAACGTGCTGGGATTACAGGCGTGAGCCACTGCGCCCGGCTGCACTTATAGTCTCCTTGCAAAATGTTTTTATTATGAAAAATGTCAAGCATTTACAAATGGAATAATATATGAGGTTTCATACATAACCAACTTCAACAGTTAACAATGGTCTAGTATTTTTTTTTTTTTTTTTTTTTTTGAAACAGAGCCTTGCCCTGTTGCCCAGGCTGGAGAGTAGTGGTGTGGAACACAGTACATAGCTCACTGCAGCCTCAAACTTCTGGCTCAAGTGATCTTTCTGCCTCAGCCTCCCAAGTAGCTAGGATTATAGATGTCCGTTGCTTGTATCAATGTCAATTTCCTGGCTGTAAAATCGACTATACTCAAGCAAGATGTTGCCAATGGGGGAAAGTGGATGAAGGGAAATGGGATCTCTGTATTATTTCCCAAATCTACATGTGAATCTACAATTATCTCAAAATAAAAAATTAATTAGCTGAGGTCATTGCACTCAGCTAATTAAAAAAATTTTTTGTAGAGATGAGGTCTCGATATGTTGCCCAGACTGGACTTGAACTCTTGCGCTTAAGTGATACTCCTGCCTCGACCTCCTAAGTGCTGGGATTACAGGCGTGGGCCACCATGCTTGGTCTCTACTATTCTTTTTTAAATCTAGGCTTCTACAATTGTTTTTCCTCTGCTAGGGTATTTGAAAGCCAATACAGGTCGTCATTTCACCTGTATATTCCTCAATCTTTTAAGGTAAGGACTTAAAAACACAATCATAGTATCATATAAACAGAATTAACATTAATTCCTAATATCATCTAATATTATACAAATTAGGATCCATACAAAGACTAAATGTTGCATTGGTTGAGATTAGCTCTTTTAAGTCTCTTTTAATATATAGCCTTCTTCTCTTTTCTTTATTTCTCATGCCATTTGTTGAAGAAATCAAGTCATTTTTCCAGTACAATTTTCCACCATCTGAACTTGGCTGATGGCCTCCTTGTGGTGTCATTTAACATGTTCTTCCGTACCCTATCATAGCTGATAAACTGGGAATGAGATCGGAGGCTTGATTCATTCATTAATATGGATTAGTAAGTTCAGGTGTTGTCAGCCCCAGATGTACCCATGCTGAAGTTTCCCATCAGTCTTTTACCTGATGGTTTTAACACCACTTTATGATCATCACCTACACTCATTTCATTAGCGTTTTCAGAATGATAATTTTTAGAATTTTTTTATTTTGGAATAATTGTAGATTCACATGTAGATGTAGGAAATAATACAGAGATCCCATTTCCCTTCATCCACTTTCCCCCATTGGCAACATCTTGCTTGAGTATAGTCTGATTTTACAGCTGGGAAATTGACATTGATACAAGCAATGAATCTCATTTAGATTTCACTAGTTTTATATGCACTTGTGTGTGTATATGTGTGTATGCCTGCGTGTGTATGCATTTAGTTCTTTGCAGTTATATCACATGTAGATAAAAATGGGTAACATTACAGTCAAGAATCAGAACATTTCCATCACAAGGATCTCTCATTTTACCCTTTAATAGCCACAGACACTTCTTTCCCTCTCCTCCCCTAACCCCTGGCAACACCCTAATGCATTCTTCATTTCTGTAATTTTGTCATCACAAGAATGACATAAAAATGGAATTATACAGTATGCAACCTTTTGAGACTGCCTTTTTTCATTCAGCTTGATTCCCTTGAGATTCACCCTGATTGTTGCCTGTATCAATAATTTATTTCTTTTTTATTACTGACTAGTATTTCTTGATGTGGATATACTGCAGTTTGACCATTCATATGTTAAAGGGCATTTGGATTGTTTCCCAGTTTTGGGGTATTACACATGGATATGCTATGCACATTCATGTACAGGTTTTTGTGTCAACATAAGTTTTTGTTTCTCTGGCATAAATGCCCAAGAATGCAACTACTGGGTTATATAATGGGTATGTTTAGTTTTGTGAGAAATTGCCGTATTCTTTTTCAGACTGGCTAGTACCATTTTACATTCCTACCAGCAATGTATATGAATTTCTCCACCCTCACCAACATTTGGGGCTATTGCTGTGTTTTATTTTAGCCATCCTGATAGGTATGTAAATTAGGATTTTAAAATTTTATTCTTTTTTTTTTTTTGAGATGGAGTCTCACTGTCGCCCAGGCTGGAGTGCAGTGGCACTATCTCTGCTCACTGCAAGCTCCGCCTCCCGGGTTCACACCATTCCCCTGCCTCGGCCTCCTGAGTAGCTGGGACTACAGGCACCCGCCACCACGCCCAGCTAATTTTTTGTATTTTTAGTAGAGACGGGGTTTCACTGTGTGAGCCAGGATGGTCTCAATCTCCTGACCTCGTGATCCGCCCACCTCAGCCTCCCAAAGTGCTGGGATTACAGGCGTGAGCCACTGCACCTGGCCAAAATTTTATTCTTTTAGTACTTTTTAGCTGTAATTCTTCTATAAAGAAGAAACTTTTTTTTCATCAGCTATTTGATAATACTGAAATACTGTCTGTACAAGAAAGGAAGGGTAAAATGTTTGACTTCTTATTTCCACCAACCCTCACTTGGAAAGCCACTTTTCAGAAAAACAAATTAGGGCCCTGTTAGCCTCCAGAACGACTAGCTTTTTAAAAAAGTGTCATATGAACTCATGGGTTTATAAAATAATTGATATGATTATCTTCTCAGGGTGAATTATTAGAAAAGAAATTGCCATCTCAAAGGGTAGACAAGTTTAAAATTTTGGTACAGATTACCCACTCACCTCCAGATAGGCTGTTTCATTTTATGTTCTTGCCAGTAGTTTATAAAAAATATTTGTTTCTCCATATCCTTGCCAACACTGGTTGGCCAGTTTTTAATTGTTCTTACTATACCAGTCTGATGGCAAAATTGATAACTGTTTCTCTTTCAGTTCTTTAGTTGGAAGTAAAGCTGATCTTTTCACATTATTGGCTTAAATTTAGCCAGTTGCCTGTTAATTACAACTATCAGTCTTTTACTTGATGATTGCTGCTTTGTCTTTGCTTAGAGCTTTTCCTATCTTAAGATTATAAAAATATGTACCTATTTTCTTCTGATGCCTCTTTATGATTTTATAGTTAAATATTTGTTTCATGGACACGTTATTTTGTATAAGGAGTGAGATAAGAATCCGTTATTACTTTTCTCCAAATCCATTATTAGTTTTCTCAATGCCATTTATTAAGGAAACTATGTTTTCCCCACTAATTTGAGATGCCACTTTCATCTTACATTAAATTTTCTATAATCTTAAGTCTGACTTCTCTGTTAGATTTCACAGATTTGTCCATCTGTTTTTGCTCCAGTATCAGATTTTATATTACTGTGGCTTGATTTTGCATTTAAAATAGTTGTTACTGGCTTTTGTAAAATTATGAAAATCAAACAAGCTTTTTCCTGCATAATGGTTGCTTTATGATGTGTTTTAATAATTGGTGTCACTGGTCTCTTTTCTTTTTTGTTGTTTTATGACTTTGCTGACAAAGCTCACAGATTCTTCTAGATGGATTTTAGAATTATTTGTGTCAGGATTCCCAAACAGCTCTTTTTTATTTTGATTGGGATTTTATTCAATGCATAGGTCAATTTAGGGAGACTTGATTTCTTTACTACTTTGAACCTTTGTAGTTAAGGACATTGTCTATCATTTCATTTATTTAAATCTTTTATGTCCTTGAATATTTTAAATTAATTTATCCCGAAGTTTATTTTTATTGGCTTCTCTGCCTTTTCATTTGAAGAATACTTTTAAAAATTGGTCAGATTCACATTTTTAAAAAACTAGGCCAAACTTTCTGGGAAAAATGTCAGATTTTCTTATCTGTAAGGTTAGTCTTCTAAGCTGAGGCAGCTTCTCTAGGCAAACAAGCCTATGTCCCACTGTCCTTAATCAAATTAAATAATGGTCCTTCTGATAGTAGCTATTGTTTTGTTACTGAGTATAAATTGAAGCACATAAAAGAAAAATGACAATAGTTGTCCAAAATGAGATATAACACGAATTTTGGGGTTTTAAATGGAAAAGTTCAACTATTTAAGTACAGCATATGGGCAGCTTTTTATTAAGTGAAAATAACAAACCTGTAATTATGAAAAACAGTTTTATGAGGAATGCAAGTGCCAGCCTGCCCAGCCGTCGCTTCATTACATCTGGGAATTTCTTTATCTGCTGCTTATATAGGCTGTATTTATACCCAAACCTATTTTAGTCTAAATACAATAATAATGATAAAAGCAGCTACTACTTATTGAGATCCTCCTATGTGTGAAGAATTGTGTTTTATGTATGTTAATTTCTTAAAGTAATGGAACAACTTGTTTTTTTGTTTGTTTGTTTTTTGAGATGGAGTCTCACTGGGTTGCCCGGGCTGGAGTGCAGTGGCGCAATCTCAGCTCACTGCAACCTCCACCTCCCTGCCTCAGTTTCCCGAGTAGCTGGGACTACAGGCATGTGCCACCACGCCCGGCTAACATGGAACAGCTTTTTAAGGAATTCTTATTTTATATATCAGACAGTTGCAGCTAAGAAGCAGAGTTGATCTTTAAGTTAAATCTGTCCAACTCTAGGCTCTTAGGGACACTGGGCTGCATTCCAGGGCTTCCCAGTGTGTGTGTGTGTGTGTGTGTGTGTGTGTGTGTGTTTGTGTGTGTGTGTGTGTGTAGGTGTAGGTGTGTGCATCTGCATGTGTATGGGAGGGCTTTTTTGTTGTTTGGGGGGTGAGAAGAGGGAGATGTGGTCATAGCTTTAGCAAACCTGTCAACGCTGCTTCTAAAATACAAGAGGCTTCTATATGTTTCATTCTGAAGAGCTTTCCTTATTGAGTACTTCAGTGTATTTTAAATTTTAATTTTGTAGATATTTGCTGAACTGCTATTATGTGGTAGATTCTGGGATCCAATTTTCTGAGAAGCATAGTAAGCCAGATTTAATAAGAAATAGTGAAGTAACTAATATTGAAATTGTGAAAAGATTTGTTAAACTCATTAACCACAAAACATGCTTATGAGATTCAGAGTGACTTTCCAGGCCAAATTAATGTGACTTGCTTGTGAATGTTATAAAATATTCCAGACATACTAAAAGGCATAAAGAATGATATACTTTGGGAGGCTGAGCCAGGCGGTTCACCCGAGGTCAAGAGTTCAAGACTAGCCTGGCCAACATGGTGAAACCCCATCTCTACTAAAAATACAAAAATTAGCCGGGTGTGGTGGTGTGCACCTGTAGTCCCAGCTACTCACGAGGCTGAGGCAGGAGAGTTGCTTGAACTGGGGAGAGGGACGTTGTGGTGAGCCAAGATGGTGCCACCGCATTCCAGCCTGGCGACAGAGTGAGACTTCATCTCAAAGACAAACAAACAAAAAACCCATATACCTAACATCTGCTTAAGATATAAAATGTTACTAATATAATTGAAGCCCTGATTTATTCCTTCCCAAGTACACAATTCTTCCTACACTTCAGATAATTGTCTCCTTTCTTTTTTTCTTTTTTGTTTTTTGAGACCAAATCTTGCTCTGGCAACCAGGCTGGATGGAGTGCAGTGGTACTGCTCACCGCAGCCTCCATCTCCCGGGTTCAAGTGATTCTCCTGCCTTAGCATCCTGAGTAGCTGGGATTTCAGGAACCCGCCACCATGCTTGGCTAATTTTTGTGTTTTTATTAGAGGCTGGGTTTCACCATGTTGGCCAGGATGGTCTTGAACTCCTGACCTCAAATGATCCTTCTGCCTCGGCCTCCCAAAGTGCAGGTATTACAGGGGTGAGCCACCGTGCCTGGCCAATTGTCTCCTATCAAACAAAATAAAGACTATGTTTATGAACTTTGTATAAATGATAGTACAGGATGCTCTGATTCTTCTGCAACTTGCTTTTTTCCACTCGTGGTAGTATTTTTGAGATTTATCCATGTTTGATGCTTGTAGTTCCAATCCATTCATTTCTATTGCTTGTATTGTATGAGTACACCATCCTTTACTTACCTGTTCTGCTGTTGATGGACAGTTGTTTCCAGTTTTTGCAGTTAAAAAATTACACTGCTATTAATGTTATTTTATGATTCCTCCTTGTATATATATGTGAGATTCCTTAGGGTACCTATGTATGAATGAAACTGTAGATTAAAAGGTATGTGTATCTTCAGTTTTACTAAAGATTGCCTAATTGTCTCCAAAAGTACTGCTCCTTTAAGTCCCTGCCATCACTGATGAGGTTTTCATTGTTCTCTACCCTTGCCAATAGTAGGTATTGTTAGACTTTGTAATTTATCAGTTAGATGAGTGATATGTCTCATTGTTATTTTGAATTTCCCTGACTACTAGTGAGGTTGTATATCTTTCCTTACATTTATCAGTATTACAGGTATTTTTTTCTAGTACTTACTCATTGTATATTATGGTTTAAAGTTACATGCAAAGTTGTAAGTAGCACAAAGTAGGTACTACTAGATAGAACTATGCCCTGCTTGTATCTTTAAAACAAAGCGTTTTTGATACTTCAGAAAGTGAATGTGAGAGTTAGAGTTACATCTTTCAACATAGATAAATGAAAAGCGATGCTGAAAGGCTTGCGGAAGCTATGTGTAATACACCATGTATGTTAAGGTAACCATACTGTGTATCTGTGGGCACAGTACTTCAGCCTATTTGTGTTTCACTTTTTCTGTCTGAGATGATCTTACCAACCTCACAGGGTGATTGGAGGTGAGTGGGCAGTCGATGATATAATGAATGCTAAGCACTTAGAATAGTATCTGGCATGTAAGCATTGTTGATACATAACAGAAAGTGTTGCTGGGCATGGTGGCTCACACCTATAATCCCAGCACTTTTGGAGGCCAAGGCAGGAGGATCACTTGAGCCCAGGAGTTGGAGACCAGCCTAGGTGACAGAGTGAGACCCTGTCTCAAACAAAACAAAGCAAGATTTAAAAAAATATAGAAAGTGTTGTTATTGCTGTGCATAATAGTCTATTTTCTGTAGATTCAAATGATATGAATTAGAGTGTAAAATTATATATTGGAATGGCGTGTGCGAGTCACTGCTCTGTCGTCCCAGGGCAGAAAATGCTGATGGAATTGGGGAGGGTACATGGGGCTTCTGACGTGTTTTCTTCCTAAAAGATGCAGAATGCATCAGAATGTTAAGATTTGACAGGGTAGTGTAGCAGGTTCTTTTTTTTAACTGTTTGCTTAAAATATTTCAAAACAAAAATGTTTTTTAAGCATAAAAAAACATTGGCAATTGTGCAGAAATTTTTTGGAGGAAATAATTTGGGGTGGTTTTCCAATTTGTGTGTGTGTGTGTGTGTGTGTGTATTAGAAAGCATGAACTTTGGAATTAAATTGATGCTTGAATCCTGACTCCATTATTTACCAGCTTTATGATTTTGGGCAGTTTATGCAATCTTTCCAAGTCAGTCTTCTCATTTTTAAAATGTTACCTCATTTAATTCTCTCACCAAACCATGAGGCAAAATGCTTCAGGTTTTGTTGAGAGAATTAAATGAATTAAATGAGCTAACATTAAGACCTGGTACATGTGCCTAGTACTTAGTTTTAGGATGAACTATACATACTCAGTTTTAGTAATGTGAAAGATGGGTAACACCATCATATATAATTAAATCAGCCCTGAAATCTGGCAGCATTTATGAGATTGAAATGCTGTCTGTTGATAGTTGATTCTAATATAAATGTACTTCCATCTCAGGGCCAGCTGAGGGGCCCACGGACATAGGGCACCCACAATAGGCGTGTGTCTGCCGTGTGTTTGTGTTCGGCCATCCTGCTTCTCTGCTTCCACACGTACACACGCCCCTGTGTTACTTTGGTTCATCTTCTGTACTCTGTCAGTTTTCTGCTGGTCAGAACATCTGTGACTGTGACAGAGCCGTCCAGGATTGCAGTGGATAGGTGGGCATAATCACTGGGACCCTTCTGGGGACTCTAGAACCTGGCTTCTGTTTGGGAACTCTATCAGTGATCATGCAGCATGGAAGAGGGGGCTGGTGCCGGAGGGCTGATGATAGAGATGCCGGCTAGGTGCTGGTAGACAACTGTGAGCTGGCTTCATTTAGATGGTTCTCATGTCTCTTGCCACAGGAATTTCTTCACATGGCTCCTGAAGAAGTGACCATCACAGTTCGCCTCATCCGTTCCTTTGAACATCGCAATTTCAAACCTGTAGTGTATCACGGAGTGAATTTAGACCAAACTGTAAAGGAATTTATCGTATTTCTAAAGCAAGGTATGAGATGTGAAACCCATTTTGTTTTACTAGTATTTTTTAAAAATAGCTGACTATGACATTAATAATAATCTTTAACAAATCCTAAAGTACTTTGAAAGATTAACCTGGGTTCCAAGCCGGGTGCTGGGTGAGCCCCTGTTCTGGGCCCTGGCATCTGTAGAGGGCCTCCCTCAAGGATTCTCCCTGAATAGTCTGTGTCCTCATGACGGATTGTGACCGTCATTTTTGGCTTCTTTTTTTTTTTTAAATTAAAAGTAATATCTAGGTTTGTTGTTAATAGGGTTATGTATTTGGAGGTTGATTAGCAAGGGGGTGTAGCGTAGCTGATTGTGGTACCCAGCTGAGCACAGAGGGTGTGGGGTGGTCACATGGGGAAGTGTGGTGGGAGGGGAGCAGAGGCTGTACAGCAGGAAGTCATGAGAGCTCCTGCTAATTGTGGTCACAGACACAGAAACGGCAGTGCTAGTTTATTGTTTCAAACTAGAAGTATGCATGAGGTTAGTCTTCATTCTGTTATGTCCTCAATGGGTTTCTCTTCTCTGTTTTTAATTATCGAAGTGTCCCAATCATTGACCTTTGAGAAAACATCTAAAATAAGGTTTTATTATTTTAATTGAAGTGTTATTTATATATGGCGCAATCTGCAGATTTCTTGTATAGTTCCATTGGTTTTGACAAAGGTATTGCTTTATATCCAATGTAATTTTTTTACTTTGACATGATTTCAAACTCAGACAAGTTGCAAGAACAGGACAAAGAATTCCTGGATGCTCTTCACACAGATTCCCTGTGTTAACATTTTGTTATATTTGTTTTATTCCTGTGGAGGCCAAAGCAACTCCATCTTGGATGCTGATCTGCCATATTGACTTCTCATTAGCCCCAGTTTCGAGATGCCTCTAAGATTTCCAGGTTATCTACTATTCCCTGTGTAAGAACAGGTACTTACTATAAATCCTGACCTTAGGTCAAACAACCTTGATGTTACTGTACTTTGCTTGCCCTACACATCCCTTCAGATCACCCTTTCCCTATGGTGTAAGCCCTGGGTCTGGGGGGTAGTGGTGTGTGGATCCATTGTCTTGTCCTGCCAAAGCCTGAGACACAGACATGGCTTCTGTTTATAAGTTCCTATTAAATATGTCTTTCTAAGAAACTGAATATGTCAACCTCTTTCTTCAGCCTCTCAGCTTCCTTGGACTTTCTGGGGCAGGTTCACATAGACCTGCTCACCTTGAAACAATTCCTCACTCCCTCCCCTCTCTCCTCTTCCCGTTTCTCTCTCATTCTCCTCACTCCCCCAGATTAGGTAGCATCCTCAACAAAGAACAGTAAAATTTTAGAGAAGTGACAAGACAAAGGAAATGAACTCTGAATCTCTCAGGGTGACTTGTGGGAAAGTGAATACTTAGTAAAGCTCGTTAATGTGGATTCTGTTGTGCCGTCTCCAGACTGATAGGGGTCTAAAGTTGTCTTCAGTGGTTAACCTTTGTTTTCCTTAGTAGAGAGGTGGGCAGGATACCTTTTGTCTTTGTAAATCTATTATATGTCCTGATTTTAGGCAAACAGAGGGAGGGCCGAGAACTTTCCTGCATCTGCTGCTGCTTAATTGCCTTTAGCTCAAAAAAAATCCTTAGCTAAAGAGGCATATTTTGGGGGGCACTTCCTGGTCTCTGACAGTGTCAATTAGAAAGTGTCCTGCTTTTGAAAGGTCATTACCCAAAGCATAGTCAGAGTTTGAAACAGAAACAAATCCGTACTTTTTTATTTTATAATCTTTATGTGTACTATGGGTTACAGTGTTTCTTAATGTTGGTACAGCAAGTGCTATGATGTTCTTTGTACAGTGCAGACTAGGTTCTTGAAGAATAAGATGTATTTTCAAGCTGCTGCAATGTCAGGGGAAGATGTCTTTTTTCTGGGGTCACGGTATTCTTTTCTTCCCAGGTACCACAGATGCCTTCCCCAGCAAAGCAGTGGTACTGGTCACAGTGAGATGCTCAGACCCACCTACTCATACCTTTCATATGCAGTGGGAATAACAGCCACTGCTTGTTTCAATTGTGCACTTAGGGAAATGTGTTCCACTGACTAAAAGGTGAACTTTTGGGGTACAGACTTTTTTGAGTTGTGGGCTCTGTGTCCAAGCCTATCCTTGTCACCTGATTTGAGGTACTATGGAACTCTGAAAGGTTGGTGGGCCACAGATTTGCCTTTTATGAATTGTATACATAACAAAGACCAAATAGTTTGATAGTGAGGGATTTTTGAAATATGTAATAGTAATAATGATAGCAAACATTACTATGTATCAGGTACTATACTAAGAATTTTACCTAGATTATCTCATTTCATCCTCACAGCATCCCTCTAAAATTGGAACCATTTTACAGGTGAAGAAACTAAGGAACAGAGGGGTTAAGAAGCTTGCCTGGCCACTTGCAGTAGCTCACATCTGTAATCCCAGCAATTTAGGAGGCCAGGGCAGGAGGATCACTTGAGCCCAGGAGCTTGAGACCAGCGGGGGCAACATAGCAAGACCCTGTCTCTCCAAAAAAAAAAAAACAAAAAACCCAAAAAAACTAGCTGGGCTTGGTGGCATACATCTGTAGTGCCAGCACTCAGGAGACTGAGGTGGGAATAAATAAATAAATAAAACTTTCCTGATGTTGCATGGGTAATAAAAGGCAAAACTGCAAGTCAACCCAGGCATGTTAACTATCAAACATGTACTCTTATTAAACACTGCACTAAATTGCTTCTTTATTCTTCTCTACTGCCTCACTTGCTTGAGTGGGATCTCTGAAATAAATGGATGGACTCTGTGTCAAAAGGGTCATTGAATTTAGTTCATCTTGCTCTAGCATTTTGAATGCTGAGTGCTAGAGAGATTGTCTGACATAGTGGCACAGGGAATTTTGTACAGGTACAGAAATGGTCATTGTGAAGAAAGATCTCTTGGAGTTATTTTACACACTTTATTGCCATTCTTTCTTTCTTTCCTTTTAAATTAAATTTTATTTTTCAATCCTCCTCCCTCCCCAAGGCTTTCTAAATGTTCTTTTCTTTCATAGTCATGTTTTGCCATCCACAGGTTAACCTAGTTACCTGCCATCATTGTTTGTATTTTCTCCTCAGCCAAAAAGTTTTGGTTAAATTTTATTCATTCCCCATTGAGAATCATAGGTCTAGAGCATCATCGCATCATCAAAACCTTAAGTCATATAAATATAATAAATATAAATGTATATATTTACATATAAATATAATAAATATAAATGTATATATTTACATATAAATATAATAAACCTATTTCTGATGTATGAGAAATTTATTTATTTATTTTGAGACAGAGTCTCGCTCTGTTGCCCAGACTGGAGTGCAGTGGCGTGGTCTCGGCTAACAACCTCTGCCTCCCGAGTTGAAGCGATTCTCCTGCCTCAGCCTCCTGAGTAGCTGGGATTACAGGTGTGCGCCACTGTGCCCGGCTAATTTTGTATTTTTAGTAGAGATGGAGTTTCACCATGTTAGTAGGCTGGTCTCAAACTTCTGATCTCAAGAGATCCACCTGCCTCAGCCTCCCAAAGTGCTGGGATTACAGGTGTGAGCCACTGCACCTGGCCTGGGAAATGGATATTAATCAAATATTATCATAGAGGTATCATAATATATTACCATCTATAGATGACTGTATTTTTTAGATTCGGAATACTAGACAAACCAATTATCTAGATAACATAAAATTATTTTAATTATTCTTAATTTGCAAGCATTTCGATTCTTACTAATACTTCAGATCTGGTTTCCAAATGTAAATTCATCCCAACTATGAAAAAGAACGCTGTGGAAGCTCTCTCCAACCTTCCAGTTCAGTCTGATGTTTTTCTCATGGTTAGACTGGGCTTACGGGTTTTTGAGAGGAAGGTCACAGAGGCACAGAGTGATTTTATCAGATCGTATCAGAGGTGTACGCTTTCCACATGATTTAGGATTATTGATGTTGACCTTGATTAAGTGGCTGAAGTCATGTCAGGTTTCTCTACTGTAAAGTTACTCTTTTTTCCTTCCCTTTTCAAATGGTACTTTTCAGAAGGAATTCATATCACAGTTAAACATTCGGGGGTTATGCTCCCCTTCCTTTAGAATAAAACATTTACAAAAATCCTTTGGAGTTCTGTATGGTGGACTTGACTTTGTTGCTCAGATTGTGCTAGGTTTGGGAGCTCTTTCAGTTGCCTCCTGTGCTCCTCTGACATACGCCCTCAGTGTGCATGGGTGCACGTGTTCAGTACTTCTACTTTCTGGTACTACAGGATGCTCCAGACTGTCCTGTTCCTAGAATCAGCTTTATTTCCAAGGAGTCTCAGTTCTTTTTTAGTGGAAAATTGTGTTAGAAACCAGGATCTATGCACTAGATGTGTTCATTGCTACTAGAGTGTTCTTTCTTTCTTTCTTTTTTCTATCGTAGATATCTAAAGACCAAGGAGTGTTATTTTAAACTGTCTCAGCTGATCAGGCAAATAAATATATGTGTCTATATTAACCTGTGCATATGTACATATCTATAAATATTTTTATATGTAATGACCTATATATAAATATGTTAAACGTGGGTTCTTACTGACCTTTCCATCTCTGATCCGTTACCCTGTGGGTCATTCTAGCTTCCTCTCCTTGCTTATCTGTTAATTCCCACACCAACAGTGAGAAACGTGGTCCCACCATCTGCTATCCGTTTATTTAATTGTTTAATTCTAGCATACAGGTATAGCAGTGTATCTCCATGGGAAGCAACTTGATATCAGTTAGACACAGTCCTTTTGTGTCCTTTCGCCATAAGCACTGTAGTCTTACAAAATCTGTTCATTGCTAGAGTTATTTAGGTCAGCACTTTTTCTTCTACTCCCTTCAGTAAGGTTGTTGTAGCATTTGTAGTACAGATAGATTAGATTCTCTTGTCACCACCTGCATTCTTTCCTGGTATCCTCTGACTTTTTTTTTTTTTTTTTTTGAGACAGAGTCTCGCTTTTTCACCCAGACTGGAGTGCGGTGGCTCAATCTTGGCTCACTGCAAGCTCCGCCTCCCGGGTTCAGGCCATTCTCCTGCCTCAGCCTTTCTGAGTAGCTGGGACTACAGGCGCCCGCCACCACGCCCGGCTAATTTTTTGTGTTTTTAGTAGAGACGGGGTTTCACTGTGGTCTCGAACTCCTGACCTCGTGATCCACCCGCCTCGGCCTCCCAAAGTGCTGGGATTACAAGCGTGAGCCACCGCACCCGGCCTCCTCTGACTTCTTAAATAATTTTTTTTTTTTTTTTTGAGAGAGGGTCTCATTCCAGTTGCCCAGGCTAGAGTGCAGTGGCACCATCTCGGCTCACTGCAGCCTCAACCTCCCAGACCCAGGTGATACTCCCACCATAGCCTCCTGAGTAGCTGGGACTACTGATGCATGCCACCATGCCTGGCTAATTTTTTTTTTATTTATTTTTTATTTTTAGTAGAGACGGGGTTTAGCTGTGTTGCCCAGGCTGGTCTCAAAACTCCTGGACTCAGGCAGTCTGCTGCCTCAGCCTCCCAAAGTGCTGGGATTATAGGTGTGAGTCGCTGTGCCCGATCTTTTTTTTTTTTTTTTTTTTTGCTTTGCATACATTGAGGTTCACTCTTTGTGCTACAAAGTTCTTTGGGTTTTTGACAAACGGGTAATGTCATATAGCCACCCTTACAGTGCTGTACAGAATAGTTTCACTGCCTAAAATATCCGCTGTGCTTCACTTCTTTATCCTCTCCCTCCCCATGCTGTACCCTTGGCAACTACTGATTTTTTTCTTATCTCTGTATCTTTTCCAGAATGTCACTGAATTGGAATCATACAGTATGTAGACTTTTCAGAATGGCTTCTTTTACTTAGAAATATACATTGAAGGGGTCAGGCACAGTGGCTCACGCCTGTAATCCCAACACTTTGGAAGGTGGAGGTAGGAGGATCACTTGAGCCTGGGAGTTTGAGCCCAGACTGGCCAACACAGTATGACCCCATCTTATTAAAAAAAAGAAAAAAAGAAAAGAGAAACATTCATTGAACATGCATTGAAGGGTCCTTCATGTCATTTTGTGACAAGTCATGTCTTTCTAATCTCCATTAATCTGGAACAATCCCCCACCTTCTTTTGTTTTTCATTATATTGATTCTTAAAGAAAAATTTAGGCCAGTATCTTATAGAATGTTACATAATTTGCATTTGTCTAGATTGTTTTCTCATGATTAGGTTCAGGTTAAGCAGTTCTGGCAAGATTACCATGTAGGTCAGGGGTTAACAAACTATAGTCTGTGGACCATATATGTACCACTTTTGTGATTTAGTAGTAGAGTTGAATAGTTGGGACAGACTGTCACAGAGACAGAGACTGGCCCACAAAGCCTAAAATGCTGACTCGCTGGCCTTGACCAAAGGCTAAAATGCTGACTTGCTGGCCTTGATGTAGGTGATTCCTCCTTGTTGCATCACATCAGGAGACACTGAATGTCAGTTTATCCCTTCATTGGTGATACAGATTTAAATCCTTTGGCTAAAGGTGCCATCCGCCAGATTTTCCTGGTGTAAAAGTGTCTTTCTAATTTATAAGTAGTCTATGGAGTGATCAACATTGAGACCATTTACATATCTTGTTTCTTATGGTTTTAGCATTTATTGATGATCCTTATCTGAATCATTGGTGGTTGAAAAATTGTGATTTTTCTAATTCTATGATTATCTCTACATGTATTATCTGGCAGTCTTCCATAAAGAAACACTCCCTTAAAGCCTCTCTGTTTTTGAAAGGAATACAATAATTTGGCTGCAGCACAGTCATAACATAACATGAGGCAGTTCCTTCAACATATTGTTAAGGCAATGCTTTCTTGTTTTTACTAGTCTACTACAGGATATACTGCAGATTCTTTAAGTATTTTATAATTTTAATACACAAAATAATACTTGGCCTCGCATGGTGGCTCACACCGTAATCCCAGCACTTTGGGAGGCCAAAGCGGGAGGATCGCTTGAGTGCAGTTCAAGACCAGTCTGAGCAACATAGCAAGACCCTCATCTGTACTAAAAATGTAAAAACATTGGCCTGGTCTGGTAGTGCATGCCTGTAGCCCAGCTACTTGGGAGGCTGAGATAGGAGGATTGCTTGAGCCTGGGAGGTCGAGGCTGCAGTGAGCCTCGATTGTGCCACTGCACTCCAGTCTGGGCAACAGAGAAAGACCCTGACTCAAACAAAACAAAACAAAACTATTTTTATCATCTCTAGCTATCAACCTTTGGAACGAGAGTATAACAACAGAGCGGGTGTGCTAACCTAGGGATGGCAGGTGGTTTCTTCTAGGTAGGGAGTAACAGTGGGACTGGGGAAAGATAGAAAGGTTTCAGTTGTATCCAGATTGTTTTACTTAAAAAAAATGGTAAAGGATCTATAGTCATATGACTACATGTTAACATTTGTAAAATCTGGTTGGTGGGTTAAATGAATCTTTTGTTCTGCTCTGTGCTTCTCTATAATTTAGATTATTTTATAATTAAAGTAAAAAGCATCTTAATATAGCTTAACCTTGGAATCTTACCATCATATCTGATAAGGATACCTTAACAGGTTTGAATGTTGGTGCATAGTTTTGATTATTAGGTGTTTGGTATTCTTTGTCCATATAGATTAGTCATTGGCTTAGTTTTGTTTTTTTTCCTTTAGGTGTTTACGCTTTCTCAAAGGTCTTCTAATGTAGATCCAGCATCCAATAAGTTACAAATTGTACCACTTCTATTTTTAGAGCCTTTACTGTGAGGCAAAGAATTATTTTATTGCCTATTGATATTTCAGTGGTTTTCTAGACTTTATTGATTTTTGTATTGAAATGTGTGTTTTAACATTTCAGACTCCCCTGGGGCATCCTAATTTTCAGTAGTATATTTGTTAAGTTGCTAAATTTTTCCACTGATTTTTTTTATGGAGACTTAATTGTATGAGAAAAGTTAGTGGTTACCTTCTCGTGACCTTCCTTCCTATTAATGAAATATTAAATTAATTTTTGCAACATTCTGAAGTCTGAAGTTCAAAGGTGGGAAAACAGAAAATGAAAGAAAAACTCTGTGCAAAGTGGGAAATAATTTTCAGAATATAATAGATACGTCATAGACTTTTGTTTTCAGCCAAGATAGATTGGGACTGGGGGACCAGGCTTGCTCTTCTACATTAAACAACTAAAAAAACTATATGTAATATATAAAACAATCATTTCCCTGGGATTGGGGAAACAGACAAGGTGACCCCTGTGATTGTGCCACTTTCCAGGCCACAGTGCAGGGATAGGGAATTCAGGCAAAGCTGGTGGGTTCCATGAGTTTAGGAATCAGAGCTGGCAGTCTGGAGTGGAGCCTGGAGAGTTCACAGGGCAGAGTACAGGGACATAGAGAGCAGTACAGAAAGATGGGGACTCTGAAGATTTGCAGAGGATCTTTGAAGATTTGCAGAGTGTGAGTCTTCAGTTGTGTATGGATCAGTGCAAGCAACTAAAGAAACCACTGGAAGCCTGGGAAAGAACCACCTAAAAGTAGTAGAATGAGAAATGCTTGGAGCTCCTACAGGGCTGGGAATAGTTTTTATTCCACCTGTTGGAGTGGAAACCTTGTTATTCACAGGTTATCGGGCAGAGTATCCAGAAGGGTGTTGCTGCAGTAGTAGAGCAAAATTATCTGTAGACTGAATTCTGCCCTGGTCCCATCTAACAAAGTTCAGAAGCACAACTTGAAAGGATCATATTGTTTCCAAATAATTTAACTGTGTTGCAGAAGAAAGCTCAAGAAAGCTTACAGGAATACAGAAATATCCAGCACCCAACAAGATAAAATTTACAGTGTCTAGCATCAAATCAGAACTTACCAGGCATGCAAAGAAGCAAAAAAGTATGACCCATAATGAGCAGAAAAAAAAATCAGTCGATTGAAACCAACCTAGAAATATTGCAGATGATAAAATTAGTAAAGATGTTGGAGATAATTATGACTATATTGCAAATGTTCGAGAAGCTAGAGGAAAGATTGAGCATGTTAGCAATGGAAGATATTTAAAAATACCTGAATTGAAAATAGTGTCTGAGATGGGTATACACTGGACAGGATTAGCCTGCAGATTAGATGCTGCGGAGAAAAGATTAGTCAACTTGAAAACATAGCAACAAAACAACCTAAAATGAAACATAGAGAAAGACTGGAAAAAATAAAGCAGTGGGGAGGTATGGGACAACTTCTAGTAGCCAAATATACTTGTAACTGGAGATAGTGAAGGAGAGAGGGACGGGGGACAGAAGATATATTTGAAGAAATAATGATTGAAAATTTTACAAATATGATGAAAACTAGAGACTCACATTTCCCAGCAGTTCAACAAATCCCAAGCAAAAGAAACATGAAGAAAGCCACACCAAGGCATACCATAATCTAACTGCTTAACTGGTGGTAAAGAAAAAAAATCTTAAAAACAGCAAGAGAAAAAAGAACACATTACATAAAAAGGAACAAAGATGAAATTGACGGCTGACTTCTCATCAGAATCAGTGCGTGCCAGAAAGAAGATACTGGATTAACATTTTTTTTTTTTTGAGACAGTGCAGTAGCGCGATCTCGGCTCACTACAACCTCTGCCTCCCAGGTTCAAGCGATTCTCCTGCCTCAGCCTCCCAAGTAGCTGGGAATACAGGCATGTGCCACCACGCCTGGCTAATTTTTTTCGTATTTTTAGTAGAGATGGGGTTTCACAATGCTGGCCAGGCTAGTCTCGAAATCCTGACCTCAAGTGATCTGCCCGCCTCAGCCTCCCAAAGTGCTGAGATTACAGATGTGAGCCACTGCACCTGGCCTGGAGTAACTTCTTTAAAGCAGTAAAGGAATGAAGCCAACATGAAGATGTTTTCAGACATACCAAAGCTGAAAGAGTTCATCACCTGGAGATCTGCACTGTAAGAAATGTTAGAAGGCCTTCTTCAGGCATAAGGAAAATGATACCAGATATAAATCTGGATGCACACAGAGAAATAGAGAGTACTGGAAATGGTAAATATAATAAATATAAAATATTTTTTCTTATTTTAAAAATAATTAAAAAAAAATTTGACCATTTAAAGAAACACAACAACAACGGATTGTAGGTTTTGTGGGAAATTTATGACAGCAGTAGCACGAAGGCCAGCAAGGAGAAATTGAAGAATCTTTTGCTATTACAAAGTGTTATAGTATCATTTGGAGGTAGACTGATAAAGATGTTTGCTGTAAACCCCAAAGCAACTCCTGCCTCCCAACCCCACAATCTAAGGGTTACAGCTAATGAGCTAACAAAAGAGATAAAATGGAATCATAAAATATTGTCAAATAGACAATCCAAAAGAAGACAGAAAAAGAGGAAATAGAGAACAAATTTAAAAGAATATCAAACCTTAACCATATCAATAATCACATTGAAAGTAAATGGTCTAAATACCCCAATTAAAAGACAGACATATAGTAGGAAGTCCCAATTATATGTTACCTACAAGAAATGTACTTTAAAGATAAAAATCAAGTAAGAATAGAAGGATGAGAAAGTTATATCATGCTGATATGAATCCAAAGAAAAGTGGAGGGACTGTATTAGTATCAGATGAAGTAGATTTTAGAGCAAAATATTACTAGGGATAAAACTATCACTTCATAATGATAAAGGCATCAACTGAGAGGACATAACGATGCACCTAACAACAGAATTTCAAAATAAATGAAATAAAAACTCATAGAACTGCAGGAAGAAACAGATGAATGGAACAAATAGAAAATCAGTAAGGATCGAGATAACTTAAAAACACTAGCAACCTAGTCAACTGAACTGATATTTATAGAATCTTGCTTCCAACAATAGTGGAATTTACACATGTCTTTCAAATGCACATGGAGCGTTTATGAATAGTCTAGATTTCATGTTATAAAACAAGTCTTAATAGATTTTAAAGGATTCAAATTAGTGTCTGTTTTCTGGCCATAATGGAATTAGATTAGAAATCAGTAACAGAAAGATCTCTGGAAAAATCTCCAAATATTTGGAAACCAAATAACACACTTCTAAATAGCCTAAGGGTCAAAGCAGAGATCAAAAGGGAAGGTATTTTGAACTGAATGGAAATGAATATACAACTTTTCAAATTTTGTGGGATGCATGTAAAATAGTATTTAAAAGAAAGTCTATAGTACTAAAACACCTAAATATTAAAAAAGGTTTCAAATCAATGATTTCAGTCTTTGTGTTAAGAAACTAGAAACAGAAAAGCAAATGAAACCTAAAATAATCAGAATAAAAGAAATAATAATGATCACAGCAGAAAATAAAAAAACCATAGAGAAAATCCATAACAGTCAAAGTTGATTCTTTGAGATCAATAAAATTGAGGAAGCTCTAGCCAGACTGATGAGGAAATAGAGAAGATACAAGTAACCAGTATCAGGAGTGACAGTTGTCATATCACTACAGACTTTCTACAGATATTAAAATAATAATAAAGGAATATTCTTAACAATTTAATGCTAATAAATACATTATCCTAGATAAAGAGGACAAATTGCTTGAAAGACCCAAACTATCAAAGCTCACTAAAAAAGAAACAGCATGAACAACTCTGTATTTTAAAAGGAATTATGGTTAAAAAATACTTCCACAAAGAAAACTCCAGGCCCAGATGGTTTCACTGGTACATTCTACCATATTTTTAAGAGAGAAATAATCTCAATTCTACAGAGATTCTTCCAGAAGACGGATGGGAGCCAGGCACGATAGTTCTTGCCTATAATCCCAGCTATTTAGGAGGCTGAGGCAGGAGGTTCTCTTGAGTCCAGAAGTTTGAGAACAACCCGAGCAACATAGCGAGATACTGTCTCTTAAGAAAAAAAAAAGGAGGGGGCAGAATATTTTTCATCTCATTCTCTGAGGTCATCCTTACCCTGATACCAAACAAGAGAAAGTTGTTGAAAGAAAACAAAGCTACCAGCCAATATCCATCATGAATGGAGATGTAAAAATTCTTGCCCAAACTTTAGTAAATCAAATCCAACAATATTTAAAAAGGATAATACATTATGACTCTGTTAGTCTGTTTGCATTGCTATAAAGGAATACCTGAAGCAGGGTAATTTATAAAGAAAAGAGATTTATTTGACTTTCGGTTCTGTAAGCCATACCCAAAGCTTAGTGCTGGCATGTGCTTCTGGTGAGGGCCTCAAGAAGCTTACTACCATGGTGGAAGGCAAAGGGAAGTCAGCATGCCACATAGCATGTCCTATGGGAGAGGAAGCAAGAAAGCGAGAGAGGGAGAAGATATCAGGCTCTTTTTAAACAACCGAATCTCACGTGAACTAATAGAGGAGGAACGCAGCCATTATAGCATGGAGAGCACCAATCCATTTGTGAGGGATCTACCCCCATGACACAAACACCTCTCACTAGGCCCATCGCCAACATTGGAGGTTACATGTCAACATGAGATTTGGAGGGGACAAAACATCCAAACTATATCAATGACCATGTAGGGTTTATCCTAAGAATGCAATGCTGGTTCCACCAAAAAACAAACAAACAAACAAACAAAAAAACCATGTAATTCATCATAGTAATAGTAAAGAAAAGAAAACTATAAGATTATTTTAATTGAAGACAGAATCCAAAATCCATTCCTGCTAAAAACTCTTTTCAAGCTAGGAATAAAAAGGAACTTCCTCTACCTGATGAAGAGTATTTATGAAAAACTGTTGCCTAACATCATACTTAATGGTGAAAGACTGAGTGCTTTCCTCCTAAAATAAGGAAGCAGGGGCATCTGTTCATCATCGCTGCTATTCAACATTGTACTGGAGTTCTAGCCAGTTCATTAAGGCAAGAAAATGAAGTAACAGGCAACCCTGTTTGAAAGGAGGACATGAAACTGTCATTATTCACAGGTAATATGATTATCTATGCAGAAAATCCTATGAAATCTATACAAATGCTACCAGAACTTACAAACTGAGCTTAGCAAGGTTATAAGATATTAAGATATAAGATCAGTGTACCAGAATTAATTGTATTTCTAGTTACAAGCAATATACAGTGGGAAACTGAAAAAAAATGATAAAACATCAAAAAACATGAAATACTTAGGATACATTTGGTAGAAGTGTAAGACTTTTACTCTAAAAACTTTAAATATCACTGAGAGAAATTTAAAGAGACGTAAGTAAATGGAGAGGTATACTGTGTTCATGGATCAGAAAACTCAAAACTGTTAAGATGTCATGTGTCCTCAAACTGTGGTATTGATTCCAGTTCCAATCAAAATTTTAGCAGGCTTTTTTATTCCTTTCAGATAATACCAAACTGATTCTAAAATTTGTAAGGAAAGGCAAAAGACCTAAAATGGTCATAACTCACAAAAAGAAGGAAAAAAGTTGAAGAAATTACACTACCTGATTTCATGACTTACTGCTATAAAACTATAGTAATCAGTACTGCATATGTGATACTGGTCTGTAGATAAACATATACGTTAATGGGAAGCGGAGTCCAGAGACAGACACACAGATGTGTTAAGCTGATTTTTGCTCAAGGTATTTTTGAGGAGAGTGTAATTTTCCCAAACAAGGTATTAGGACAATTTGATAGCCATATGCAAATAAATGAACCTCAATGCTTACCTCCTACCATATACAAAAATAACTCAAAATTGGCCAAGAACTAAATGTAAAAGGTAAAACTATAAAACATCTAGAAGAAAACAACAACAAACCTTAGAGACTTTGATTTTGGTAAAAGTTTCTTAAATACAGCACAATAAGCACAAACTATAAAAGAAAAAATCAATTGGGCTTTAGCAAAACTAAAAACTTATCCTTTTCAAAATATACTGAAAAAATGAAAAACCAAACCACAGATATGGAGAAGATATTTGTAAAACATACATCCAACAAGGAACTATTAGGAACTATTATCTAGAATAATAACAATTAAAACTAAAACCAAAACCTCTTATAACTCAATAATAAGACACACAACACAATTAAAAGTGGGCAAAATATTTGAATAGACATTTCACTAAAGAAGACATATGTATGGCAGATAAGCACATTAATTAATGCTCATCATTAGTCTTTAGTGAAATGGAAATTAAAACCACAGTGAGATTACACAACACATCCATAAGAATGACTGAAATTAAAAGGAGTAACCATAGCAAGTTTTGGCTAAGATGTGGAAGAATTGGAACTCTCATATACCACTAGTGGGAATATTAAAAGGAACAACCACTTTGGAAGATGATTTATCATTTCTTTCCTTTTTTTGGAGTCAGTCTTGCTCTGTCTCCGCTAGGCTAGAATGCAGTGGTGCAACCATAGCTCACTGCAGCCTTAACTCCTGGGTTCAAGTGATTCTCCTGCTTCAGTCTCCGAGTAGCTGGGACTACAGACATCATCGTGTCTTTTTTTTTTTTTTTTTTTTTTTTTTTGAGACAGAGTCTCGCTCTGTCGCCCAGGCTGGAGTACAATGGCGCGATCTCGGCTCACTGCAACCTCGCCTACTGGGTTCAAGCGATTCTCCTGGCTCAGCCTCCTGAGTAGCTGGGAATACAGGCACCCACCACCACACCTGGCTAATTTTTGTATTTTTAGTAGAGATGGGGTTTCACCATGTTGGTCAGGCTGGTCTCGAACTCTTGACCTCAGGTGACCCACCTGCCTCGGCCTCCCAAAGTGCTGGGATTACAGGTGTGTCTTTTTTTAATTTTTATTTTTGTAGAGACAGGGTCTCACTATGTTGTCCAGGCTGGTCTTGAACTCCCGGGCTTAAGCGATCCTCCTGCCTTGAACTCCCAAAGTGCTGGGATTCCAGGTGTGAGCCCCTGCACTCGGCCAACAATTTCCTAGAAAGCTAAACATACACCTATTGTATGATCCAGCCATTCCACTTCTAGGTGGAATGACAGTATGTGCCTGTGAGAATGAAAGTAATTTCCTCCATGTGAATGTTCCCAGCTTTACTTGTAATAGTGCAAGATTAAAAATGACCTTTAGCATAAAGAACATGTTTGTTTTTTTCTAGTTCCTTTGCAGGCATGTTTATGTGTATTTTGGCTAAAGCTCTTATCTCACCGGAGTGGGTCTAATATCTAATCTGTCTTTCTGCCACTGTAGAAGGTAACTGCTTTAGTTCCTACCCTTCTCAGTGCTGCAGGAGGGGAGTCGAGAGGGCAGGGTTCTGGTCCCAGCTCTTGACACCTTGGGCTGACCAGGCACTTCTTGAGACCTCAGTGTTCTCCACTGGCAATTGTAGGCATTAAATTATATGTATTCTTTCATGAATGTTTTGAGCACATGCTGTGTACCAGGCACTATTTTAGATTCTGACAACACAATGAAGAAAACAGGCTGTGGTCCCTGCCCTCATGGAAGCAGTTTGTGGTAATTTGTTATGGGCCGGACATGGTCCTAGGTTTTGAGAGGACAGCCCATGTTTTCATCTTGAGGAATTTATAAATTCATAGGAAATAGTGACAAAAATAAGTTAAAAGACAAAACTATAATTGTAAAACCTGTTATGAAGGAAACAATATCAGAGAAGACCCCCGCTTTAGAAGGGTTGTCAGAGGAGATGGCACTTCAGTTAGGACTTAAAGGCAGGAAGAGAATAGGTGCTCACTGTGTCCTGGTCGTCGTCTCTTCTCTCAGAAGTCTGGATTGAACATAAGACTGATTTGATTTCTTCAGTCGTAGACATCTCTAAATGATAATAGCTTCATGGGGCCATCTGTTCTTCACCTCACGGCTTTCTTCCGGGAGTTTCATTGTCTAATTCAGGAAATATAAATGGCAATACATTAAATGGAATTAATTCTCCTTTCTGATGTTTAATGAATACTTCTTTGGCCCATAATTCACAAATGATGGAGACACAAGAAGAATAAAATGAAGTACATATGCTCTGGTAAGCCTAAGCCAGAGGTTTCAAATTGGTATCTGGCAGGCAAATCCTGCCTCCAGAGAGGTTTCTTTTGGCCTATAGTGTTTTAAAAGTCAAGAAATTTCACCTAAAACCCTAGACTTGTAGCATTGCCATTTAAATCTTGAGGTGTGGCCACTCCAGGCTCATGTTCCTACAGCACTGTGATCAGTCAGCACTGATTGGCAGAGCCCCCTTTGATGGGCGCATGCTCTCAGATCTCATTGCCCCTCCTTGTTTGACCTGCTTCACTTACCTGTTGTCACCTGTCTGGCCTCCGGGTGAATTTGCTTGAGTACGAATCATCTCTGGGTTTTTTTGTTTTGTTTTGTGTTTAAATATCTCTGCCTGGGACCAGCCTACTGTGAGTCGGATCCACTCGTGCCAGGCTGGATGATTCTGACGTGCAGCCGGGGTGAGGACCACACTCCTAGGACCATAGCCCTGGCTGGAAACGTACTTTTGTTACAGCATTCACCACTGGAGCACACACTGTCATGAGTGGGCAGCTCTCTTTTACTCTGTTCCTGGAATACCTGGTAGTAGGTGCTTTAAATGCTTGTAACATAAATGAATAAATTATATTTTAATTTGATACGTATTTGATCTTGAAAAAGCATTTAAAAAAAACCCACATTTCCTGACCAGGTGTAGTGGCTCATGCCTGTAATCCCAGCACTTTGGGGGCGAGGTGAGAGGGTTGCTTGAGCCCAGGAATTTTAGATCAGCCTGGGCAACCTAGTGAAATCCGTCTCTATTTAAAAAAAAAAAAAAAATGCCAGTACTATGGGCATGGTGCTGAGTGCCTGTAGTCCCAGCTACTTGGGAGGCTGAGGTGGGAGGATCACTTGAGCCCAGGAGGTCAAGGCTACTGTGAGCATAATCACACCCCTGCACTCCAGCCTGGGCAACAGAGCAAGACCCTGTCTCAAAAAACCTTCACATTTCCTAATTTAGATATGTGGATATTTTTTGTTTGTTTTTAGTTTTCTTTAGTAGGTAACACATTCATGTGGTTTTAAGATCAAAATGTAAAAAGGAATATAGTGAAAAGTCTCCTTTCCCCTTCTGGTCCCTGTCTGACCAGTGCACCACCCCCCTGCCCTGCCTACCCCCCACTCAGCAAGTGCAAGCAAATTCCACCATAAATTCTCATTTTACCCCCTTTATACTCAAGAGGTAGCTTCCTAAAAATAATGTTCTCTCATATCTTTTTAGCCTTGACATAACTTGAAGATCTTATGATGTTAGTAGAGAGCTTCCTTCTTTTTGTTTTAACAGTTGAAAAGTATTTTTCATTGTTTGGGCATATTATGATTTACTTAACAAGTACCTAATTGAAGGACATTTGGACTTTTCCTAACATTTGCTGCTGTGAGCAATACTGCAGTTAATACCCTTCTATGAATGTCATTTTACACACACACATGTGCGTAGTATAGTTCTATGATAATAAATTTCTGGCTGGGCATAGTAGCTCACGCCTTTAATCCCAGCACTTTGGGAAGTCAAGGTGGGCAGATTGCTTAAGTTCAGGAGTTTGAGACCAGCCTGGGCAACATGACAAAACCCCGTCTCCACAAAAAATACAAAAAATCACTGGGCGTGGTGGCATGCATCTGTAATCCCAGCTACTTGGGAGGTTGATGCAGGGGGATCACTTGAGTCTGGGAGGTCGAGGCTGCAGTGAGCCATGTTTGTTCCACTACACTCCAGTCTGGGCAGCAAAATGAGACCCTGTGTCAATCAGTTAATCAATAAATTCATTCATTCACTCATTGATTCTGAAGTGGAGTGGCTAGGTCAAGGAGTATGTGCATATGTAATTTATATATACATTTCTCTGTTAAGTGTTGTACCAGCAGATCTTATTAATTAAAATTAGTACTGGCATTTGGAATATGTTTTTAAAGGAATATTTACTGTGTTTTGTTGTCTTTGTGGAGTTAGAGGAGTTATTTTGTTGGTTATATGAATTTTGGTAGAGTAATAAGATTGTTCTAGGTCATTGGTTTCCACTAATGGCCAAAGACCCATAAGGGGCTCTCAGATTCATATGCTAAACAAACATCAGCTATATATATACATATATATATATATATATATGTCTCACACAAGTGTATTAGTATATATTTTAACTATACGTAGATACTGTTGTCTTTAATGAAATTAAACATTCTTTTAATAGTGTTACTGAAGTCTTAGTTCAGATAGTAACAACTCAACATCTTGTCAAGAGCTCTAATATTTTAGATGGTGATATGCTTTGGCCATATCCCTACCCAAATCTCATCTTGCATTGTAGCTCCCATAATCCCCACCTGTCAGGGGAGGGACCTGGTGGGAGGTAATTGAATCATGGGGGTGGTTTTTCCCATGCTGTTCTTATGATAGTGAATAAGTGTCATGAGATCTGATGGTTTTATAAAGGGCAGTTCCCATGCACAGACCCTCTTGCCTGGCGCCATGTTAGACGTGCCTTTGCTCCTCTTTCACCTCCTGCCATGATTGTGAGGCCTCCTCAGTCCATTAAACATTTTTTTAAATAGATTACCTAGTCTTGGGTATTTCTTTATAGCAGTATGAAAATGGACTAATATAGATGGCCCTTGGATTTCTGTGATGTATTCATTCTGTGTTCTATCAGTTTTTTCAAAGTAACTTAGTCTGTAGATAGAGAAGAATAGAACCAAAAGACTGTGCATATTCTATGAGTATCTATTTGCTTATTGTGTAATAAAAATAATCTTTCTCTTGTAGATGTCCCTTTAAGGACCAGCCTGCCACCACCATTCAGAAATTATAAATATGGTAACCATTTTTTTATTCTTTTAAAATATATATAAATACAATTTTGCGTTAGTTTGTTACAAACTTAAATTTTGTTTTCAAAAATGACTATCTGTAAATAAAAACCAATTTGGAAGTTTATTGAGAAATATAGGAAGGCTAGTATATTGCTCAAATGAATTGTAATAGTAAGGAAGTGGCATATTTGCAAAGAATAGCATGTTTGGCAAAACTGTGTTTAAAATGAGTTTCTCTGCCAGGTAATTAGAAAAGGAAAAATGATTGAAGACTAAGAATTAAAAGAAGGGATTTAGGATTTTAAATGCTAAGAATTTGAGCATGTTATATAGTAGTTTTATGTGTTACAATTGATGAGTTAAAAATGGAGTACTAAGGCAAGAAGCTAGATGTCATTCATTATTTGTTATAAAGATGGCACAGTTATTAACCTTCAGCAGAGTGACACTTACTAAACTTTGAATTTGAGACTTCATTTTAAAAGTATGATGCACCTAATAAATATTTCTGTTAATTGGTGCAGACATTTTAAAGTATAAATTTTTTATTACCTTAGATTATTTTTTTGGAGTGGCTTTTCATTCCGTTCTCATTTGATAGAACAACTTACGACCTAAAATCCTTTGAAATCACAGTCTTCGCCGTGTGTATGCATTTTAATATCCAGAAACTAATTGTGAGGTTATAAGGGGTAGTGAAGCAGAAGTTGAAGGCACTGAGTGGAAAGTACTTTGATTTATTGGGCTTAAAGAATTTACATACTCAGTATTGAATAAGATAAAGGAATAAAAAGGATGATTAAGGTAAATATGAAACTTCTCAATTATGGCTTTCAAGGCTTTCAAAGTATAATGTCTTGAGATATAGCCTTAAACTTGAATCAACTTCAGATGCCATTTTAAATTAGAATAGGTACATATGGTTTCCTTTTTCATGGTGTGTGTGTGTCTATATGTCTATGTGCAAAGCTGTGTTCCATGTAAGTTCTTTTGAAAGAAATTTTAGATAATGAAAGCGTTAGAATATCCAAGTTGCTAAGCATTATTGTGGTAGATAATGTACCTTTTAGGCTATTCTATCTTATTAACATCCTTCTGCCCTAGTATTTCTATACTATTCAGATGAATTGGCAGAAAAAATGAATACATTTATCTGTGAAGAAATTATAGAACCACTCGAGTTTTGATAGACTTCGAGTGGCTTTGTCTGAACTTGGCTCTTTAACAATCTTCTGCTTTCTGTTGAACAAGAAAGGCTGCAGTGTTATTTTCACCTGTCATTGTCATCCGAGACTGCCACCTCATGGTCTGCGGGACAGAGCACTTTGTTAGGTATTAGGGAGTGGAAAGGGTGTGGAGTCAGATTTCAGTTTTGCCAGTTACTGTCTCCCTACCCTTTGGCAAAGGGCTGGTTTCTTTGCCACCAAAAGCCTGAGATATCTCAGAGCCCTCCTCCCATTTAATTGGCATCCACATCTATTATTGATTTACCACGCATGCTACTTATCTTAAATCCCTATCGCCTAGACGTGACGCATGAGGGCACGCAAGAATGTAGTTGTTGTACAGTGTGGGCTGCTCATCCCTCTCTGTTTCATAAAGCTGTGTGTGATGCTCCACAAATACAAGATGATATTTTTATGAGGTTGCTTTCCTCAAGGAATTTGTATTAAGAAAACAACACCCACAGGGTTGTTTATGATAATTATGAGGCTTATTTGAAAGAAGCAAGAACAAGGGAAGCAGCTTATTCAACACAGAAACGGACAGTAATACATCTCTCTGCTGGTTTGTCATTTCTCCTTTCTTACCCACTCCTCAGGTCACACCCCTTTCTCTTGGAGAGAAAAATCTGGCAAAAACTTCTCTTCAAAACATTTCTTTTTCTGCTAAAATATGTAGCCGTTTAATTGTGTGTTGGCCAAACCTATTAAAGCAGCAGGATTTCTAGTTTAAAGGCTCATTAGCAAAATATATAGAACAGGATTAATATTTAGTAAGGTCAGACTATAGTTTTGCAGGTTGATTGCGACAGACTTTGAGCTCCTGTTATTTTAAAAATACTATTGGCTTCTCTCACTTATCTCAAATAATAAACATATCTATAGTGAGAAAAAGGACATGATAGGTAATTCAGAATACTAGATAAGCTGAAAGTCAACTTTGTTTATTTTCTTACACACATTTTAAGCTTATTTTTAGCAATCACGGTTTATTTACATCCCTAATATGCGTATTTTACTTAGGTTAGATTTATTTTTATTTCTTAGGAATACAGAGTTAGTGAGGATTATGTTGACCTTGTATAAAAAATTACAAGGCCAGGTCCAGTGGCTCATGCCTGTAATCCCAGCACTTTGGAAGCTGAGGAGGATGGATCACCTGAGGTCAGGAGTTCGAGACCTGGCCAACAGGGTGAAACCCTGTCTTTACTAAAAATACAAAAATTAGCCAGGTGTGGTGGTGGGCGCCTGTAATCCCAGCTGCTCGGGAGGCTGGGGCAGGAGAATTGCTTGAACTTGGGAGGTGGAGCTTGTAGTGAGCCGAGATCATGCCGCTGTACTCCAGCCAGGGCGACAGAGCAAGACTCCATCTCAAAAAAAAAAAAAAAAAATGCAATAGATAACTGAAAGTTGACTATTTAAAATAATGGGCAAATTCAGAGTGCTAGTTCTTATCTAGATAGCCACCTTATTGTGTATTATGAGAACATAGTTAAATAAGGTCTGTTTTAAAAATAGATCCTTTCATTTCCTGTCACTGTTGGAATTCCTTGTTACAACGTGATTGATAGAAATGAGTTTTAGTTTAAGTTTGGGAGTTTATTCAATAATACATTGTAATCATAATGCATTCATTAAATGGTTAAATAAAAACGAGTGAAGAATTGGAAACTTTCTGAATTTCAACCTGTTGAACGGCTGCATAGATTATGTAATTAAGGGCTGATTGTTGCTAAGTTAGAATTTTACCCAAGTGTGGAGAAATTACTTACTGGAAATGCACAGTGTAGCCTGACTTCAAGATAAACAAATTAAGGAGTGAAGTTGGGTTTGAATAGAGCAGATTAAATGGTGTGAGCCTGTGCGGTATTTGCAAACCAAGAGACAGATACTGATATTCTTGGGGCAGCCTTGCTCAGATTACCGGTGGTCCTAGATATAGTGTTTGAATTCTGAGAGTGGCAACACCTGTATCGTCATTTGCTCTCTTATCGTTATATCTCATCTGAATAGATTTTTTTGAACTGCATTTGCTAATGTCTATTTTAAGACTTTTTTTTTTTGCATTATTTGCTAATCCTATTCTGTAGTGACTCCAAAAAAACAAGATACAGTAATGTGATTTGCTTGTCTTCCATTCTAAGAGAAAATGTGCTGAGTTGACACAAAGTTCTGACACACACTGCTGTGTGTCAAAGACCAAGGCTTTGAAAGATAAAGATCTTTTACTTCAGTTTTAATGATCTACAGAAGTAATTTTTCTTTTACTGTATAGTATATTTCTAAATGAGTCTGGTTATAAAACAAGGACTTATGTTTCTCAATTTTGTAGCCATCCTCCACTCATTTTAATAATTTGAAAAGAAGTTTAGAATAAACTGTGTAAAAAGATAACTTGCTTTTTTCTTTCAGATACACTAAAGATTATTCATCAAGCACATAAATCAAAGGTATGTTCCACAGGTACAGTATCTGGCACATAGCAAGTAATCAATGTTGGTTGAATTTGTGAATAAGTGAATGAATACATGTACATCTAAAATATTTCCCATTATAATAGCGCTTTTTATTTTGTAGGTACCCTTTCAACTGTCTTAGCTTTTTCATTGAAGAAAAATAAGCTATTTCCCTGTTAGTAGTAGGTCCTTTTTTAAAAAGTGTTAATTAAAAAAAAAGTATACTGTATTTTTATCAAGTACATATTTAACATAAAATAAGCATAAAACTTGGAAAAGTAAATTCAATTTACAGATAAAAGAAACTGCTTATTATCTGGCAATCCAGTGTCTTTTATTTTCTTAATTCTGTGCCAGAACAAAAGGGCCAGATGCAGACACGAATAATTAACTTGTTCTAATTTGAGTCTTGCTGCGTATAAGAGAAGGCACAGAACTGTGGCTCTGGGAACACACCTTTTAGCTCCACCAAGGCCAGGGCCTGCAATCCTGAAGTTGTTTTACCTTTCCCAAAGAGAGCTATTTATTTATGGGTTTGTTGTGTGTTTATATTTCTGTTTTTTTACTTTTTTAGAGTAACGTTTTTATGAAGCCACACTCAAAGACTTGTTTATCATACAGACAGAACAGAGTGATCTTTTTTTCTTTAATCTCAGTGGCCTTCTATAGAGTCCTCATTAAAGCAGTAATCTTCCTGTATTATATAAACTACTCAAGAACAAGATATTATTTGTCATTCTCAATACCTAGCACAATGCCTAGCTCATAGGAGTTTTTCCATAACAATTTTTGAATGAAGTATTTATTAATTCATTTTATTTCGTTGTCTTCTGTAGTCGTAGATGTACTTCATACACTCAGTCACCTTTCAGATAAATGCATATCACAGATCATAAGAAAATGGCATGAGGGTATGTCTGTTGACCATTGATTAGTAACTGTGTTTTAAAATTTATTTTATTTAAAAAATTTTTTCGTGGCTTAAAACAACACACATTTATTCTCCTACAATTCTGGAGGTCAGAAGTGCAAAATCAGTTTCACTGAGCAAAAGTCAAGGGTTTAGTAGGGTTGGTTCCTTCTAGTAACTTTATTTTTTATAACAAGGATCATATATGCCAGTTTTACGACATCCATTGTGAAATGCCTCAAAATGTTATGCTCACACGTGTCTGGGGCTGTGGTATGCAATCTGCCCTTTTGATTGGTACTAGAATGTATGGCCACTGTATTTGGACTTCATCCAATTTCTCTCCTCTGGAACAGGAATGTTTTCAACCTGTTCCTAAAATGTAGAGAATAGGTAATGTTCTATATTTTTATGTATTATATACAATATATCTAAAATACAAATATAAATATAAAATAAAGTTAAAATAAAACGATACGCTCTTTGAAAAGGTTGTAAAGCAAAGTGAGTCCCCATTCTCCATTCACTGCTGCGTGTTCTACGTCATTTGGCTTTTCATATGCTCATGTTTCCAAAAAGGAGTAAGTAGTAAATTATTCCTTCATCTTAGTGAAGACATAGTTCATTGTGTTCAAATTATCAGTATTATAACATTTAAAAAATCTGGAAATTATCCTGTCATTGAAAGACAAAACAATCTTAGAATTGTTACTTATATTTAAGACATATGTTTCACACTGGCAGGTTCTAGTTATAAAATTAGGGCTTGTTTTTCCAGTTGAACAATGTATTTGTTTAAGGGAGGATTCCCAAAACAATTAAGTCACTCAGAGTGCTTCTGAAATCTTGCTTTATAAACTTTCATCCAAATCATAACAATGCTAGTTAAGATGCTCTGGGGATGGTTCTGCAAGTTTCTGCTTCAACTTTTCTAAGGGAAGAGTTCAATGTATTTTCACAGATACAGCTTTGAAACTTCAGAGAAACTTCATCCACATGTCCTCATTTGTGCCTTATCCAGTTCACAGGCATTTTTCTCATTTCCAAGTTATTGTTGTCCTTTCATTTTCTATTCCCCATCTGCGGGGCCTGTGGCATTGCTGGCTTGGCCTGTCAGTGTTCCAACTCAGCTATAATTTTAATCTCCTTCGTCAGCCAAAAGGAGAGACTTCTGAATAATTCCTTTGTCTTAATGAACTCATTCATAAAAGGCATTTTCCCCATTTCCCTAATTTTCTGGGCTTAGAGACTTTCCTAATTGCAGTTACTACATATCCTCAGAAATTTCTTCCCATTCCCACAACAAAAAGACTGACTGGATACCTTCCCACCAGAGCCTCCTCTGTGTGTGTGTGTGTGTGTGTATTATGGATGGTAATTAGTGGTCTGTTTATAAAGTCAGAATAATTTCTATTAAAAAGATTGAAATAAAAACTTTAATTTCCATTTTATATGTGGAAGTCATATCCTGGAACAAACTTTATAAGAAATGTGCAAGGTCTTTTAAAAGAAATCTTAAAATGCTGCTGTCCTTCCTCACCCCTCACCACACACACACTTGAAAATATGAATCTAAACTCTGGGATTAATTTTTCAGACCCATTAAAGTGAACTCCTCTCAAGATCTGTGCATTTTATTGGGTGAAACTGTACTTCAACTTAACAACAAAACAAAACTTGCTATAAGAGTTCCAAAATAAGACTTAAATAGAAATGCTTAGGATATTTTGGATAGGAAGATACAACAGCATAAAATCAATTCTCTCTTAATTTACATATTTAATGCTGCCCCAATAAAATACAATCTTTGTGTTTATATGTAAACTAAATAAGCTGATTTTAAAATCAGTATGTAAAAAAATAAGAATAATCAGGAGAATTTTGAAAAAGAGAAATGAGAGTAATTAGCTCTAACATACAAGACATGTTATAAAACGATAGTAATTAGAACAGGATGGCACTGTCACATGAACTGGTAGTTTAAGGGCACAGAATTAAAAGTTCCAAAATAGACCCCAGTATTTCCAAATATGGAAATTGAATGTATAGTAAATATGGCATTTCAAGTTTGTAAAGAAAAGATGGAGGATTCAATAAATAGTATTTGAATAACTGTGTAAACACCTAAAAAACAGCTAAGTTGAATCCATATATTTTTCTTTATGCCAAAATAAATACCCCTTGGATTAAAAAATTAAACCCATAGATGAGGATAGAGATGAAACAGATGGAACATGACTTGATAATTTGTTCAAGTTGGGTCCTGGGTACAGGGCAGGGGGTTTATTACACTATTCTGTATCTATTGTATATTTGAAATTCTCCACGATGAAAAATTCAAAAAATGAAACTCATAAAAATATTTGAAGAGAACATGCAATTTAAAAAATCTTAGAGTGAAGGTCTTTCTAAATATGCCAGAAAACTGAGAAACGATATGAGATTGATACATTTTACTTCATTCACTAACTTACTTATTCCACGAAAATTCATTTAACACCTTCTATGTAAAAAAAAAAAACCACTGAGAAAAAGCAAGGAACAAATGAAAAGTGGGGGAAATTTTTCTAACTTACAGAAAAGGCCGAATGTCCTTAGCATAAGAAGATGCTCTAGACTCTACAACTCTTATTGGATAAATTAGCCTACAATTCCATTAAAAAATAGAAAATATTCAGAACTTTAAGCATAATAAAATACAAATTAAGACTATACTTAATCCACACCTGTCAGATTGGCAAGGATCAGAAGGCTTTGCTAACATACTGTGTTGGGAGGGTGTGGGAAACAGGTCCTCTCAGTGGTCCCAGTCCTCTCTGGAGAACTAGATAGCTGGTGGATGGGGATTGGAAGGAGACTGACTTTTCACTTTCTATTCATATGTGCTTGGAGAACTTTGTATAATGAGTAGATATTCTTTTTTTTTTGAGACAGAATCTCACTCTGTTGCTCAGGCTGGAGTGTAGTGGCATGAACACAGCTCACTGCAACCTCTACCTCCCAGGATCAAGATATCCTCCTGCTTCGGCCTCCTGAGCATCTGGTAGTATAGATGTGTGCCACCACACCCAGCTAATTAAATATAACTTGTTTTTTGTAGAGATGGGGTCTTGCTATCTTGCTCAGGCTGGTCTCAAACTCCTGGGCTCAAACAGTCCTCCTGCCTTGGCCTCCCAAAGTGCTGAGATTGCAGACTGTATTACCTATTCTAAAATGATTTTTTGAGTGAAGTATTTTTTCTTTTAATCTGTATGCTTGGAGTTTAAGCCCCTGTGCTCTGCAGTGAATGATGTCCATAAACCCTGCGTGGGTTGGGCTTCTGATTTGGCTGCTGAGAGGCCTTTCTGTTGACTCTCTGTCTCAGCTGTATTCTACAAATAGAATATGTTGCTAAACAGGTGTGTTCTGGTTGACAAGTGGTACTGTGTGCCACTAGTGGTCATCTCTTTTGCTATTTAGGGGCAGATAGCAACACTTTTTTTTTTTTTTTTTTTAAATGGAGTCTCGCTCTGTCGCCCAGGCTGGAGTACAGTGGTGCAATCTCGGCTCACTGCAAGCTCCGCCTTCCGGGTTCACACCATTCTCCTGCCTCAGCCTCCCGAGTAGCTGGGACTACAGGTGCCCGCCACCGTGCCCGGCTAATTTTTTGTATTTTTAGTAGAGACAGGGTTTCAGTAGAGACCGTGTTAGCCAGGATGGTCTCGATCTCCTGACCTTGTGATCCACCCACCTCGGCCTGCCAAAGTGCTGGGATTACAGGCGTGAGCCACTGCGCCCGGCCAGTGGCAACTTTAAATTTTCACTTGTATTTATGGAGTCTCACTGGATTTGTAAATATTGCTGGAGAGCACTCTCATTTACCCCCACCCCAAATCACATAGAGAAATATTCCAATTAATGTGACGTGGAACCAGATGTTTTTTAGCTTGGGCAAGGTTTTTAAATATGTGGACTTTTGGCCGTTTGAAGTATACTTGTGGCCAGGTGTGGTGGCTCATACCTGTAATACCAGTATTTTGGGAGGCCAAGGTGGGAGGATCACTTGACCTCAGGAGTTTGAGATGAGCCTGGGCAATATAATGAGACCCCATCTCTACTAAAAATAAAAAAAAATAGCCAGGCTTGGTGGCACATGTATGCAGTCCCAGCTACTCAAGAGGCTGGAGATGGGAGGATTGCTTGAGCCTTGGAGACTGAGGTTGTAGTGAGCCATAATCATGCCACTCCTCTCCAACCTAGTAGACAGAGTGAGACCCTGTCTTGAAAAACAAAACAAAAAAAGGAAGTATACTTGCTTCTCTCAGAACTCAGATTGGCCAGAGCTGGAAGCTCAGCTCTGTCGCTGACCAGGTTAGGATGGCAGAAGATGATGATGATGACTCAGCAAAAGAACAGTGACAGCTAAGAGAGAGTGCTCACCCTGCGGCCGGCACCGCTAAGGGTTTATATGCCCCATCCTGTCACCCTTACCACAGGTGATGAGGAAGGGGTCCTCTCCTCCCCTTTTTTACCGATGAGGAGATCGAGTCCTAGAGAGGTTGTGTAGCTTGTTGAGAACACACAGCTGGGTGCTGGTGGAGTCTGGATTTGCATCCTGATCTGACTTCACGCCCATGCCACAGAACTCTCCCCAGTGCTTTAGGTGGTGCGTGCACTCGGCAGGACCTCACTGTGCCTCTGTTCACTGCCCTCATTGCGGCCAGGGGAGTGGAATCTACTTAGATTATTGCTGTGCTCAAAGTTACAACTCTGTGTCTTTGAGAAGTCTCACCAAACAAACCCATGTAAGTACTAATAAAATGCAGATTTTCTTTCTTTCTTTTTTTTTTTTTTTTTTTAAGACAAATGAACTTGTGTTGAGTTTGGAAGATGATGACAGACTCCTGCTGAAAGAAGACAGCACTCTGAAAGCAGCTGGAATCGGTGAGGAAGGGGGCCTTGTGTTGCTGGAGGGGAAACACTCTGCCGGCCTATGCTGAGGCCTGGCTGATGGTATTTGGATAACTCACTGGAAAGTAAATGCTGCCCTTGGCTCCCCTGACACTGCCCGGTAGCTGTTCAGAGGAGGAGGATGAGGATGATGTGCATTCCGATCTCTTGACTGAGGGCAGTAGGTGTCTGCTCTCCAAATATGCAGAATGCAAACGGCTGTTTTCAGAAGGTATGCTCAGAATTCTCCTGAGGGTCATTTTAAGTGACGGGTTGTTAGTACCATGTCTACTTACTCTTATCATTGTCGCTTAAGCCAATGGTTGGAGAGAAATGGACATAGTAAGAACTAATGAGGAATAATGAAATGCGTTGTCGGTATCACATGCAGTGTGGTTTTTGATAGTCTTCCGAATCACTCAGGGCCCACCAAGGCATGGAATTTAAAATAGGAACCTGGTGTGTGCAGCTGAAAAGTACCTGATTGGGCCTTCCAGCCTAGAATGTGCATGTGGTTTATTCTAAATAAATGTTATGTGACATGTTTTGTGACCATTAGATGTCACTGTTATTCTACGTGTATGTACACCTAAAGCTGATCTGGCAGGAGGGGGAGTGGAGATTGTCAGGGAGGTCTGAGTGGTTAAAGGCGGTGTGCCCCTGACACACCTCTGCAGTTGGTGATGGATGCAGTGTCACAAGCCATGCTTCTTAATTATTTATTAATTAATTTATTTTTTGAGACAGAGTCTCACTCTGTCGCCCAGGCTGGAGTGCAGTGGTGCAGTCTCGGCTCACTGCAACCTCCATCTCCCGGGTTCAAGCGATTCTCCTGCCTCAGCTTCTTGAGTAGCTGGGACCACACGTGTGCACCACCACGCTTGGCTAATTTTTGTATTCTTTTAGTAGAGACAGGGTTTCACTATATTGGCCAGACTGGTCTCAAATTTCTAACCTCAGGCGATCTGCCTGCCTCGGCCTCACATTGTTCATAATTATTTATATGCACTTGTTAAGGAACACCGTTAGTGAGGTGCACATTGGGAGCCTGAATTTTTTTTTGACGAGTATTATTTTGAGTTACTTTAATCACGTATATCAGGAATTTACTTCTGATTGATTCATGTGACGAGCATGAATTCCTAATATGGATCTTCTGAGTTAAATAGGATCTTAAATAGCATGTTGTGAAATCTTAGACTTGATTTCTGTGTTGACGTCTATACTATTTGCTAGAATATTCTTGTCTTTCCATATTGTGAATATGTAAGGTTGTTATTTTGAAGAATGATTTTAAATTTGGCATTTGTTTCTTTAAATGGTATTATATTATTGTAGCAGGTGGCACCTTTGTGATTGGGGCATGTAGCACCCATAAGGTAGCCCTGCTTGTTGTTAAAGCATAAAGCATAATGAATATTACAGACTGATATTAATGGGGGTATTGACAGACAGCTCCATGGAAAACACTGGAAAATCCAAAAACGAAAAAAAGGGTAATGTTTCACAGGATGATGAAGTTGACATTTCAAATAAGTGAGGAAAGAATGATTTAGCCAGAAAATTATGTCAAGCCCATTGCCAAAGCATTCAGGAAAATAAAATTCAAACTCTTATCTCTATTTTTATTACAAAATAAATTCTAGATGGGTTAAATGTTATAATGTAAAAAAAATTTTAAAAAAGAAAGTGTAGTTCAATGAATTTCATAATCTTGGGAAGGAGAAGAGCTTTCCAAGCATGAGCTCAAAGACAGAAGCCATAAACAGGGAGAAGTGATAAATTTGACTACATATAAACTAAAAACTGTAAACAGAGTTCAAGGAGAAACAATAAACTTTGAAAAATACCTGCAGCATATACAACAGATCAAAAGTTATTAGCCTGGGGTCGGGCATAGTGGCTCATGCCTATAATCCCAGCACTTTGGGAGGCTAAGGCGGGAGGATCACTTGAGGTCAGGAATTTGAGACCAGCTTGGCCAACATGGTGAAATCCCATCTTCACTAAAAATACAAAAATTAGCCAGGTGTGGTGGCACATGCCTGTAATCCCAGCTACTTGGGAGGCTGAGGCACGAGAATGGCTTGAATCTGGAAGGTAGACAGTGCAGTGAGCTGAGATCACACCACTGCACTCCAGCACAGCACTCCAGCCTGGGCAACAGAGTGAGACTCTATCTCAAAAAAAAAAAAAAAAAAAAAAGAAAAGAAAAAGAAGTTATTAGCCTGACTTTATAAAGAGCCCTTGTAATGACTATGAAAAAGAAAAATTCTATTGATAGAAGAAATAACTCACATATTAAAAATAGCTCCACCTTATTAGGAGAGAATGAGTACTTATTAGAAATGAGTACATAGATACTGTTTTATGTAGTAGAGTCTAATGTTAAGACTGTAGTCTGGGGCCGGGTACGGTGGCTCGTGCTTGTAATCCTAGCAGTTTGGGATGCCAGGCTAGTGGATTGCCTGAGGCCAGGAGCTCTAGATTAGACTGCACAACATAGTGAGACCTCATCTCTATAAAAATAACAGAGTCCAGAGCCAGAGTGCTTGGGTCCAAAACCTGATTCTGTCTCTTACTGTCTGGGTGACCTTGGACAGCAGCAATTGTTATAAGATTAGCAGACATGAAAAAAGTGGCATTGTCCAAGGGAGTTCAAGATGTAGGAAAATGGATACTCTTACACCACTGTTGGGAATGAATATGACCTTGAATTTTCTGTGGGTCGGTTTGACCAGTAAGACTTTCTCAAGTTTGAATTTCAATGATACTTGTTTCTAAGCCAACAGGGACAAGCTGTGAGGTTATGCTAGGTCTTCAGAGGGGTGGTGGGGTTAGCCCTGACCTTCCCTCTACACTGATGTAGAGCTTGATTTATTGAATAGAAATAGAACATACTGTGTGATACCATTATTGTTTGGGTTTTTTTGTTTTTGTTTTTGAGACCAGAGTCTCGCCCTGTTGCCCAGGCTGGAGTGCAATGGCACAATCTCAGCTCACTGCAGCCTCCATCTCCTGGGTTCAAGCAATTCTCCTGCCTCAGCCTCCTGAGTAGCTGGGATTATGGGTGTGCACCACCATGCCCAGCTAATTTTTGTATTTTTTAGTAGAGACAGGGTTTTGCCATATTGGCCAGGCTGGTCTCGAACTCCTGACCTCAGGTGATCCACCTGCCTTGGCCTCCCAAAGTGCTGGGATTACAGGCATGAGCCATTGTGCCCGACCCCATTATTGTTTTAAAATGTTTAAAGTATACATGTAAGATTATTGTTTATGCGTATGTGGAGAAAAGATCATATGCCAAAATTATAGGAATGGTTTCTTGAGGTGGTGGCATTACCAGTAATTGATATTCTCCTTTCTTTTCTGTATTATCTAATTGTTTTTATGGTGATTTAAAAATTTTTCTACAGTTTTCATGTATTCCTTGTAATTAAAGGACCATTTTTTTTTTTAAGTATAAACCCATGACGTTGGGGAAAATTGGTTAGAATGAAGGCTGTGCACTTTGCTTGCTTTCTGGCCTTCTGTAAGCCACTTATCCTCTCTGAAACTCTATTTTGTTTTCTGTAAAAATAGAATAATGAAACCTATTCTAGAAGGTTGTCGTAAAGGTTGTGTAAAACAATGAAGGCATCGGGAGCGATATGTGTGAAAGGTCCTCAGGAACAACTGCTTTGTTTGGAAACCGTCCTGGAGAAGGCAATTGGCAAATGTTTTGACTTTACTAAAATATTGAGTTGTTGGTCTTGTTGTGATTAATTTCAAACTACTTATGTAATGAACCATCTGTAAAGGTGAGAAGGAAATCCTTCTTTTTGTCCTCTTACTTTAAGGCTATTGGTCCCGGATCACAGTCAGATTATTTTCCCAGATTCTCCACTCATTTCAGAGTGGTATGAGGACTCCAAACTGCCCTCCGAACTCCAGCAAGCCAGCAGCCCTGGGCTCGGGGTGATTTGGGTCCCTGCAGGGAGTGATTTTCTCTTTGTTATCTAGAGTGGTGTTGCTATGCTCCTGGGGACAAGCTGAGGTTATACCTGGAGAGCAACAAAAAATTCTAAGTGAGAAATGAGTTGTGAAAATGATACTTGAAACATGTGATTTTTTTTTTTTTTTAAGACAGAGTCTTGCTCTGTCGCCCAGGCTAGAGTGCAGTGGCGTGATCTCAGCTCACTGCAACCTCCGCCTCCCAGGTTCAAGTGATTCTCCTGCCTCAGTCTCTGAATAGCTGGGATTACAGGTATGCACCACCATGCCTGTCTAATTTTTGTATTTTTAGTAGAGACGGGGTTTCGCCATGTCGGCCAGGCTGGTCTTCAACTCCTGACTTCAAGTGATCCACCCGCCTCGGCCTCCCAAAGTGCTGGGATTACAGGCATGAGTCACTGTGCCTGGCCTGATATATGTGATTTTTTTTAGGGAATTTTCCCTCCCTCAGTGCTGTGTCTGGTGAGATTTTTAAGAGGTTTAAGAGAAAAATTCAAAGTTGTCTCTGTCTTCCTTTTCACCACTTGATCTTGCTGTAGATCTGTCACTCTGCTATCACAGCCAGTTGCCATGGGAATAATGCCAGGGTAACAAATTTATCGTTAGGACTTTGCTGCAGTAGTCATGAAAGGAAAAGAAAGGCTGCAAGTGGGGAAATTAGGGGGAAAAAACATGTTTGAAGATTTCTTTTCTCAGGGAGAAATTCTCTAGTTCATCCTTTGGCTTTTTATCTGCACTGCAGATCCCCGTGGAACATTCTACACCTGACGTCAGTGGAAGTTTTTGCTTGTGGACTCAGTACGAAAATACGTACTTAAAAAAGATTTGCTCAGTAGAAGCAAGAAGAAACTTTTACCTAGAAATGTTACTTATAATTTTTTGTCAGCAATTGTAGTTTTATGGACTAATTCCCCTAAGTAATACATTTACATGTAAGCTTTTTTTTTTTTTTAAGTGTTATTTTCTCTCTTTCATTTTGCTACATTCTGCTACTGTTGTCTTTCGAATCTGGTCTGGTTTAAGAGAGAAATTGTGGCTGGGTAACTCTTCCAAAGCCAGTTGTGTTTCATTGGAAACATTTTAAAACAAGATACAATGGCCAAACTGTAAGTGTTTATCTGAGGGAAGCATGCTCGGCAAGCCAGGTCCTGTAATAATTCCAAAACTCCCTCGTGGTTTGTTTTCATTTTGCGTGTCACTTCTGTCATCTGCCCCCAACCAGAACCCTGTCGTTCACGCCTCGCCCCTTTGGGTGATCTTGTCTGTAAAGCTAATATTGTGGGATTCTGTGGCTCCCCCTTCTCTTTCGGGATCATGTTTGATTTGTGTTTCCTTAAGGTGTGGGTCCCCTTCCCTTTCTTTTTCTGGGTAGCAGTATTTTTAGGTCATGCGTGTTTTCTTCCTTCGACAGTATGTTATGGTGGCCGTTCTTCACTCTTACATAGAAACAGTGATAGTCTGGTTACTTGGTAATGTGGGTGTCGGACCCAGGAAACTGGGGGATTCCAGAAGCAGGACTCTGAACCTCTGTAGTGTTTCCCTTTTTACCTCCCCACACTATGGTGGAAATTACAGGCGTGTACCCAGTCTATCAAAGACCGAGGGTTTTTTGTTGTTGTTGTTGTTTTTTGGCTAGTTGTTTTCTTCAAACTGTAGTTTGAAATCTTCTCTGCCAGCAGATCCAAAACAAATATTTGAAGCAAGTCATGAAATAAAAGGCACAGCACTTGGGACCTTTGTTGGTGGTGAAAACTTAGAAATATAACTCAAATGCGAGCACAGCTTTGAATGATTTGTAGATTAGGATTTTGTGACATTTGGGAGGATAGGCTATACTCCTAGAGTGGGAGAGAGGGTGAAACTTCGTCCTTTTGGTCTCAGATTGCCACAGAAGCCACACCTCGCCCTTCCTGTATTTTTTTTTGTCAACAGTATGCAGTTATTGTCACATGGCAGCTTCGAAGATTGTGGATTTTCTGTACCACAAAATCAGTGCGCGTGTCTCAGGCTCCTTTTTCCAGACAACAGGGGCTGTGCCTCATACTATATTGGTGCTGACTAGCATGAGGCTAGAGACTCAGAACATATGGATAAATCCTTGTTGATAGATGAATTTATTGAGATAAATTAGTTTAAGAGTTTAAATATATTGCATTTAATTTTTCTTGGGATTTTATACTTAAAATCGATTGTTCTTATATTCTTTCATTTAAAGTCATTATCATTATGTTCCTGTTAAAGTTGTGTGTGTGTGTGTGTGTGTGTCTTTTCTGTCTGCCTGTCTGGAAGCATTATAAAATGATTAATTTTATATCCAAAGTTTGAAAGCCCTGGCTTGTGTTTATTTCATTAAACTCGAACATCAGTATTAAAAGGATCCTACAAATGTATTTGGAGGGTTCTTGGTTTCATTTGATAGTAAGACGAAGGGATGAAGTGGCAGTGTATTTATTGGATTTTAGATTGCACATTCATTTCAGATTCCCATGCCAAAGCACTCTGCACCTGACTGCCCTGCCGCCTGCAGCACATTTAATTTAAAATCAGGTGCCCTGGGGGACCAGCACAAGGTAGACTTCTTGAGGGTTCATCCCCAGCCAGTTTTAAAGGAGCCATTTTAAATAGTATTTGGGAAGCAGGAATTTAAGGGATAATGGTGGAAAGTGATTATGTAGAAACCTTAAAAATCATTTATAATTGGTTTTCACATAAATTGGCAAATAAATTTGCAGCGTTAAGTCCCTGAAATCATTCTCTGAAACATTTTCCACAGTGCCTTACAGATGTAAGAAAACATTATATTCTACTTCTGCTTAAGGACCACATTACTAAAATTTAAAACCCATTTAATGTTTTACTTTTGAATGTTTGGAGTAAATTTTAATTTATGTGTTTTCCAATTTGTTAAGGGTGAAAAAAATTTTAAATCAGCCTGAAGTATTATAGTTTAACCCATTTGTTTACCTAGATTTCCTGAAAAAAAGTGCAGCCATCTGAAAATAAAATCTTTACACTGCAGACTCTCATTTTGAGTCCACATTATGAGAGCTAGCATAAATGCCTTATGTAAATAATGGATTGATGTTTAAGTTAACTGGACCCAAGAGAACCTGTGTGTCAAAACAGAACTGCTTAGTCCTTGCTTTCCAGCAGCTTCTCTGAACCTACTATTGCTGAAGAGCCACACAACATATTAGTTTCTCAAAAGGGGTTCAGATAAATGTCAACTGCAGTAAGTGAAAATTGTAATTACAGTTAGCGTGGATTGAGCGACGTGCTGTGTGGGCAAGGCGCTGTGTAAAGTTCTGTATGTAAATAGCACATCACAGATAAAACCTTGCTCTGCGATTATTAAGAACAGGATGTCTTTTGCTCATCCTCCATTAGAAGGTTGATTAGAATCACTTGCAAATTATATACGTCTACCTCTGGGCATGCTTTCCTTCAAGAAAGGAAACCTCAGGAGCTTTTTCTGTAAAGGATAGATTTCCAGATATCTTTGAATATTGAAGTTTTTGAAGCTCTCTTTCTTGATTTTCTTTTTCCCACTGATTCCAAGTGTGGAGGAGTCTTTTACCCATTCTTTTAGATGCCACTTTCTTGTAAAATTTAACTGTACCTTAACTTACTGTTTGCACAGGGTGCATCTTTTTACAGCCCCTCCTTATTGATCTCCAGTTTCTCTGTGCTGTATCCCCCACAGGCTCCTTGTCATGCGAGGTTGCAATCTGATTTTCATCTACTCAGATTAAATTTAATCTTGAAGATATAGTAGAGGACTGGAATGAGGATCTGTGACTATGGGTGGCTTTATTTTCTTCTTTAGACACTTGTTTATTTTCTGTAATGAGCATGGGTAGCTTATGATTAACAAACATTAAATTTGATATTTTTGAAAACAGCAAAAACATTTTTAATGAAATGGCATGCTAATCTCATTAATTTCATTATTTTGTGATAAAGTCTAATGATGAGATGAGAGTTGTAAACTAAGAGACCAGCGATAATCCTTGGCACTCTTTCTTATTATCCTATTTGACTTGGAGAGTTTCTCTTGTCTGTTTTTAGAGAATATGTTAATTGAGTGCTCAGTATGCATTACGAATAATCTTGTCGGTTTTCTTGTGGAGATTCTGAAGGCCCTTTTGCTCTTTCTGTAAAAGCCAAGCAGACTGTATTAACTTCTGGTTTAATTTGAAAAATGAATGTGGAACTTGTTGGCACAACGCCTTAAAGAATTGCATGTTTAATAATTGGAAGGCTTTCCATCAGATTTGTCTCTAGCCTGAATTAATAATGTTGCTGACTTATTGTTTTAGAAGATGCAGTCCTTGACCTGCTAGGTTGAAAGAATTGTGACTGCTCTGAACCTTCATGGGTCCTTTAGCTGTGCCATCTCCCCTGTGAATAATTAGAGGTATTTGAAGGTATCGAGGTAGAAGCCAATTTGTGTCTTTCACTTTGCATATTGTTGAAGCCGCATGAATTAATCATAAGCAGGGCAAAAAATTAACTTCTTCAGACACATATTTTGATGGGTCATGAGGGAGAATGTAAAGTGATCTGTAAAGTATTCTACTGATCCTCTAAGTATTAAATTATTATACCTACAGGCTAATTTCAGGGGGGAAAAAGAGTTTTCCCTCCCCTTCCTTCAGTACCTGAGTAGCATATTTGAGAAAAAAATCAAGGTTTTTTATTTCCTAGCACTGTAAAAAAGACTATAAACGAGCAATTTTATGATTTCCTGAAAACCAGATTCTTGTATTAACTCTTGATTTTAATTTTTTGTTTTTTGTTCTTTTTTACTTTTAAATCATTTGGGTTTTCGATTCTTAAAACTTCACCTGAAACTTCTTGTTGATTTGGTAAAATGTATTGTGTGACCCAACAAAAACTCATCTTTTTCACTTTAGGCATCTGAAGCTATTCTGAAATACCGAATCAAAGTCATATGGATTTCCATACTTGTTTAAAATTTAGATTTACATTAAAATCTTTTTTTCCATTTTCTGCTTTTTTTTCAGCCAGTGAAACTGAAATTGCATTCTTCTGTGAAGAAGATTATAAGAACTACAAAGCTAATCCCATTTCATCCTGGTGAAAACATCTCGAGGGCTTCCTTTTTGCATACCTGTATTAAGCTCTTTATTCCACTGCTGAGTTTTTGAAATTGACAAACAAATCTTAAAAAATTAATCCCAGGCTATACTCTTTGAGCTAAAATATGGTGATTTCTTTCTCTTCAGGTCTTTTTTTCTTTCTCTCTTTCTTTTTCTTTGTTGTTGTAAAATAATATATTATGAGAAAAACATTTGATCTTTTTAAAGGGAAATAAATTGTTATTAAAAATTATCGTGGAATATTGATTTTTAAATTATAATTTGTTTTCTAAAATTAAGAATTATTTTGGTGACTTGCATGTTGAGTTCCTTAAAAAGATTGTAAGACTAAGATCATACTGTTTATATTTTTTTCTGTAGTTTCTAATTATAGCAACTGTTTCTGTCTGTGGCTACCAGAAATTCTGAATTTCTTGACCCTCATGGCTATCTTTTAGCTCAGGGTGTGTGATACATACCACCATATGTGCAATTCAATTGTGTATATTTTAGGGAGGTTTTATGATGTAGGACGGTTACTTTTTTTTTTTTAAGTATCGCAGCCTATACAAATAATGTTGCTGATTTTTTTTTCTTTTCTTTCTTGAGCTGTGTTTTCCATCTTCAGGAACAAACTATCATAGAATCAAACTCATTTATTTGGAGAGAGGAAGCAGCAGGATGCTTGCACTTCTGGAAGAAAATTGTTCATTGAGAACAAGTCTATGTCCTGGAAGATACATTCCTTCTAAATAATATAATACTTGTGGTTCCTGATCATGGCTGACCACCAGCACCTGAGGAGTCATTTTTTCAGAGGCCTTTCAATCAGCCTGCGTTTAATCAGAACTCCTGGAGAGCTTAGCTAGCTCTGTCATTGCTCCCTGAGTGCTGGAGGGCTTAGCCGGCCGTGCCATTGCTCCCTGAGTGCTGGAGGGCTTAGCTGGCTCTGCCATTGCTCTTTGAGTCCTAGAGAACTTAGCCAGCTCTGCCATTGCTCCCTGAGTCCTGGAGAGCTTAGCCGGCCGTGCCATTGTTCTTTGAGTCCTGGAGAGCTTAGCCGGCTGTGCCATTGCTCTTTGAGTCCTCAGAGTTGCCAGGAGGGCAAGTTGGTTTCATTATGATCGTGTCTAACTTAAGAAAACCTATTTTTTTTTAGAAATCAACTTTGAAAGTCTGAGTAACATGATTAGAAGATGCTTTGCTTTGTTGAAAAAGTGAATAGGGTCTTCTTTAAAACAGAAATTCTATTTATTTTATTCATTGTTTCATTCAGGAGCAAAGTGTTGAATACACAGATGACGTAGCTTTTTGGGGAGTTAATAAAGAGGAAAATAAGACCCAGTTTTTGCCTCAGTGAATGGAGAAAGACATAGTATAAGCAAATGATTTTAAGAATAGCAGAAAAAGCTGCCATCGGAGCATTGTTGACAGAAATTAGTTCTGAGGTTTTTTTTTGTTTTTTTTTTTTTTAAGAAGTAGCAGTTGAGCTGTGTCTTAGAAGATTGAATAGGAATTTTTGCTTAGAAGAAAAGAAGGGAAAGGCTTTCTGGAAGAGGGAATAGCATACACAAAGGCAAAGGACTGTGAAAGAGCTTGAGGTTTTAGGAGAAAGCACAAATTTTAATGTTCCTGACTTTTATAGATGGTGCAACTTAATGATGTTTTGACCTTATAGTGGTACAAAAGCAATAGGCATTCAGTAGAAACACTGAGTACCCATACAGCCATTATATTTTCCACTTTCAGTGCAGTATTCAATAAGTTACATGAAATATTTAATACTTTACAATAAAATCAGCTTTGTGATAGATGATTTTGCCTAACTCTAGGCTAATGTAAATGTTCTGATCATATGTAAGGTAGATTAAGCTAAGCTGCAATGTTTGATAGGTTAGGTGTATTAAATGCATTTTTCACTTAGATGATGTTTTCAACCAACAATGAGTTTATTGGGACTAACCCCATTGTGAGTTGAGGAGCATCTATACAGGAGTGCGAAGTACATGGAACAGAGTAGAGGAAGATAAGGCCAGAAAGGTAGGTTGAGTAGGCCTTACAAGTCATGCTAAGGAGTTAGAACTGTATCTAGTAGGTAGATGGGAGCCAGTAGCATGATTTAAACAGGTATTTGATCTCATTTGTATTTTAGAAAGTGAGCTTTGTCAGCAATGTCCAGATGGCAGAAAGACTAGAAGACATCATTGAGCAGGTGAAGTTTGGAAGGCCTGGAGGGGCAGAGGGGAAGAACAGGAGTGGGGAGGTTCTTGGTGTTACCATTTGATCATCATTCCGTGGCAAATATGGTGTGGGAGTTAATTTACATATGTTATCTCATTTGACTTTTACCACAGTTCTTCAATGGTAGCATGTATATTTATAGATGAAGAAATTGGGGCCCAGAGAGGTATAGTTATTTGCTCAAGTGAATGCAGTCATGTGCAATGGGATTGGAACCAAATCTGTCTTAAAATCCTGACTTCCCCCATTCCATCCTGTAGCCTCCCAGCGGAGACCTGAGGTAGAATGACCTTAGAATGTTTGGGACCTGGTGAATGCCTGGACGGGGATAGTGTGGGGAGGGAGGAATGGAGACTTCAGTGACTCTTGCTGGAGTTGAGTGGCTGGATTGATGATGGCAGCAGTAACCCAAATAGGGAACTCAATAAGTAGAGGTTAAAACATATTCCAGTTGTTCGCTTTGCACACATTCAATTTGCATACCAGGCTTTTTTAAAATATAAAATTAAGCATATCTTTACCTGTGCATTTTTAAGTAGATAATGCAAAAATATGTATGTATAGTGCCTTTTTTGGTGTGTATTTTTCTTATAAAAGGTACATATAGGCTATTTTCACTTATAAACATAGAATAAAAATAAAAAATAAACGTATCAACAGCAACCACCAGAAACTAGAAGAGGCAAAGAAGGATTGTTCCCTAGAGCCTGCAGAGGGAGCAGAGCCCTGCTGACACCTGGATTTCAGACTTGTAGCCTCCACAACTATGAGAAAAGACATTTCTGTTGTGTTTACAATAAATAAAAATATATTGTGACTAAAAAGGACTTTTACCAGGAATGGAAGATTGATTCAAAATTAGAAAACCTCTCAATGTAATTTTCAAAATTTATAAAGGAGAAAAAAATTATGTTTATCTCAATAGATGCCAAAAGGCATTTGATGATATTCTTGCTCATGCATATATATAAATTAGCAAGGGAAAGAAATACCATTAACTTGATGAAGGTTGCTCATAGAAAACCTGCTTAATGGAGAAGTGTTCAGCAAATCTATTAGATATGAGTAAGAGGCTACGGCTGGGTGCGTTGGCTCAGGCCTGTAATCTCAGCACTTTGAGAGGCTGAGGCAGGCAGATTGCTTGAGCTCAGGAGTTTGGGACCAGCCTGGGCAACAGGACAAAACCCCGTCTCCATAAAAAAAACAAAAACAAAAACAAAAACAGGTGTGGTAACTTGCACCTGTAGTTCCAGTTACTTGGGAGGCAGAGGTGGGAGGATCCCTTGGGTCCAGGAGGTCAAAGCTGCAGTGAGCTGTGATCACACCACTGCACTCCAGCCCAAAAAATATGAATTAGACAAGAATGAACACTATTGCCAGTACTATTCAGTATGTTTCTGCAGGTCTTATTGTAGCCAGTACAGTAGGAAAAGTAATAAGATTCTCAGATATTGGAAAGGAGTAGGCAAAACATTCATTTGTAGACAATATGATTACAAGAGAATTAAGTTTTTTGAACTAAGAGACTTGAATGCTGAACCTAAAATGTATTGTTCACAAAAGCTATAAAAGTGTTATTAGATGAGTATAAAAGACCTAAATAGAGATAGATTACATGTTTATAGATGGAAGATACCTACCTAATCCATAAATAAATGCAATCTCAATCAAAATCCCAAAGGATTTATCATGGAACTTGACAAATTGATTTTTAAATTCATTTGGAAGAAAAATATGCAGGAATAGCCAAGATCAATTTGGAAAAACAAAAGGTAGGCTAGAAGAAAGGGTGGTTGCCTACCAGATGTCAAAATATATTCAGTGATCAAAACAAGTTGGTAATGGTACAGAACTAGATAAAATGATCAATGGAGTAGAATATAGAAACTGATAAAATTTACATGGAAACAATAGCTAATAAAGGTAGTATTTGTAATTATGAGGAAAAGGAAGATTATTTAGCACATGGCCATGTATTTAAAAAAAACAGTTAAGGGTCCTACTTCATACCATTCACTAAAATTTCAGATGGATTAAATAACTAAACATGAAACACAAGATGATGAGTTTATTAGAAGAGAAAATGGATTATATTTGTGACCTTGGGGTAGAGAAGACCTTCTTAAAACACAAAAGGTGTATGCCATAATTTCCTAAGGAGAATGTATTTGTGTTAAGAATGACTAAAAGCAAGCCAGGTGTGGTGACGCACGCCTATAGTTTCAGCTACTCAGGAGGCTGAGGTGGGGGGGATTGCTTGAGCCTAGGAGTTTGACACCAGCCTGGGCAACATAGTGAGACCCTGTCTCATAAAAAAAGAATTAGTAAAAACAAAACCAAAACATGTACAGAAATTAAAAGAAGCAGAAAAAATCCATCAGGCAATTGCCATGAACATTTTGACATATTTCCATCTAGGTTATTTTTTCTATGTCTATTTTTTAGAGTTTCTGATCTTTTTCATGTGTTTTAAGTCACATTTGCTTGTTAAAACAAGCAATTCTGGTCCAGGCATGGTAGCTCACACCTGTAATCCCAGCACTTTGGGAGGCCGAGGCCAGTGATCACTTGAGCTCACGAGTTTGAGTCCAGCCTGGGCAACGTGGTGAAACCACATCTCTACAAAAATTAGCTGGGCATGGTAGTGCATGCCTGTAGCCCCAGCTACTTAGGAGGCTGAGGAGGGAGGATGGCTTGAACCCAGGAGGCAGAGGTTACAGTGAGCCGAGATCACACCACTGCACTCCAGCCTGGGCTATAGAGCCAGACTTTGTCTCAAAACAACAACAAAAAAATTCTGAAGGTTAAGAAAAGTAAAACTCCTCTTCTTGCAAGGTCACTCCTTTGCATAGCTTGGTGCGCATACTTTCAGACCTATTTTTTTTTTTTGCACATATGTTATTTAAACATATAGGTATGCATTTTAAAGCATTGTCATTTTATGCATTTCAAAGCGTGATCACGCTCTTAAATATGGTTGAGAAGTCTGTTTTTTAAATCACCACTATGTGTCAGACGCTGTATGTATTTTATATTATCTCATTTAATCCACACAGTAGACTGTGATAGAGCTCTGAGGAGTCCTGGTTTCCCCATCTGTGAGATGGAGTAGATAATAAGGGCCACTTTGCAGAGTTTTGTGATCAAGTGGGACATTGTCTACAAGGCACTTACGGACAGAGCCTAGCAGGAAGTGGGTGCTTTTTACATGTCTTTGGGTGCTTATTGTGAGAGTGAGTGCAGCAGCAGCAACTTCATTTTGGAGCAAGGAACCCTCACCCTCAGAGATTAAGCCACTTGTCCAAGGCCTGAGATCTGATAAGTCAAAGAGCAGGTCTCTTCTGGCTTCAAATCCTACTTTCTGCCACTCTTTGAAAACAAGGAGTTGGGCACTTGGAGAAACATGGTAGAAAGGTGGTCAACTACAGCCAAGAGACAGTTCCCCATCTGCGTTGTTGGCGCCCCTTTATATGCATTTTTCTATTCTCAGTTGAAGAGAACTTGCCTTTGCCAAAGGAACACATGGGCCCTGGTCCCACGAGTTGGGCCAGGTTTCATGTGACTTCGAGGAACTTCTTTGCCGTAGCAACCGGGTTTTCTTTTCCTTCTTTTTCTGCCTGCCCCAGACACAGGCAGGAGAGATGGTGATGTTCCTGCCTATTTGGACACACAGAGAACTGGCCTGGCCTGAGCCCCTTTGGAAACCTGCTGCTGATTGCTGGGGACAAGAGGGAAGAGCGGGGGCTTCCCCATTTCTGCTAATGCATGTCGGGGCATCGTGGGCCTGAGTGTCCAAGCATCTGTACTTGGACACCTCTGCCCACTAGAGAAGTTGTCCAGCAGTCTTGTCATCTTTTTCTCACTGTACGTGTACACATGTGTACATGTATGCATGCATGTGTGTTGGGAGAAGGGCTCTGATTATTGGTTCTGGGCAGTTTCACCACATTTTAGTTTCAGAAACTCTCATGATTGCTCAGAGTAGCAAAGCTAATTGAAGTGGAATATTGACTTAATTGGTCTGAGGTTAATATTTTGAACTCCACCATCAAGACAGTGGGCCTTTCTGTCTGCAGGCCTGGAAAGAACCACATAGAGCCGCAGCATGCATCTCATGGCCACTCTGTACCTTTCACTCTGCACTTCTAGTATTTATAGGAGTGGAAGAGGAAGGCATGGCATTTGTCATTTCTTTCCATCAAAGGAGATACATTTATTCAGTGAATCAGACCTGAGACCACTTTCCCCATCCCCAAATGTGCATTTTGGGTTAGAATATGAGCATACGAGTTTCGATAATGGCCTTTGGAGGCTCATTTGTTGATCATTAGTCAGCGAGAGGGTCATATAGTTGTCATGACTTAAACATACAGGATGTGTGTTGTGCTGCTTGACGATGTGGTTTGTTAGGGAGCAGTGACCCTCCTCCATTCCGTGCTGCTGCCACTTTGGATGAGCGTTCAGTGAATAATGTCATTCATAGGCCGTGAGATTTTAAGATGGAGAAAATCCATTTCAGGTCCCGGATGAAGTCATGTGACTCTTTCAAAATAGGTAAGGGCAGACCGTTTTGGGAATACTGCCTTAGAGACTCAAGCTTTTGGTTTTAACTTCATTTCTATTACGTCCAATACATAGGAAAAAAACTGTCGTCCATAATGGCATTCTTGTGATCTATCAAATCTGGTCAATCAAAGCAGTCACCAGAGCACTCTTAAGGCTGTGACTCCTTCACAGGACTAAGGCAAGTGGCAGGGATGGAGGGTGGCGAGGGCCTCTTCCCCTCCATCTGTGACTTGATGGGGGAATGAGAGCAGTAAGATCGGGAGCTGTCATCTGCAATCCACTCAGTGTTAATTCTGTTTAGCAAAGCACAACAACCTCATTTAATTTCCTATCAGTGTCCCTTCCTCCTCCCTCTATCCTGTGACCTTGAGCCTTATGCCATCGGACTATACATTATTGCCGTCCCCTAAGCTTGTTGCTGACACCTGCAGGCCCTGTGCCACTCTCCCTCATTACCTGATGATTTTAGCTCCTGGCTGACTGCTGCTGTCTCTCGTAATTCAGGATAGACATGGACAAACCTTCCTGTACCCTGGGGACTCTTAGGTCATTGAAGAACTCACTGCAACTTTCTTGTCGTCTGTCTCAGCCACCTCCTCCTGGAGGCACACCTTTGCCATAGTCATTAATAACTGCACCCTAGTCCACAATACCGTCTCAATATCCACCTCCCGTTCTCTGACTGCTGCCTCCTGACTTTCCATTTCTCTGCCTCTGGTGCCACCTCCAAGGCTCTTGAACCCCCACCTTCATTGATCCTGCTGTCTTCTCACTATCCCACCCCCTGACTTGAGATCCTCTACGCCTTCTCATCAATCTCTGCCTAGACCCTTGCTGCCCTGACCCCTCTGGCCCCAGGCCTAACCCTGCCGCGCTCCACCTTCTCCACCTGCACCTGAACAGCTGCACTGCACGTGGTGGGGTGGAGGGTGAGTGCTGACTGGCCACACTGTCGGTCATGGCCGCTAAGCTGCAGTCAGGTCCTCATGCTGCCCTGCAGTTCCGCTCGCTCTCCAGGTTGCTTTAGACCCTCAACCCTGAGACCCCTCCTCTCCCAGCTGCTGTCCTTACTTTGGGCCATCCTAGACAGCATGCTCTTGCTCCTGGCCACGTCCCCCACCTGCCTTCCTGTGTGGGTGGGCGAGCGAGTAGTGCTATCTGTCCTCCCTCGTGCCCGGGCTCCCCACCTCTGGAACACCTACGAGCACACTTCAGCATTGTCCTCCCTCTTCCACACCATCAAATTCTGCACCCCACCAGCATAGGGACAGCTCTCCCATCCGAACCCTACCACAAGAGCCACCCCACCTTCCCTTCACAGCCAAATTCCTGAACTGAGTTCTCCATACCCTCTTTCCTCCATGAGGGCTTCCGTACAGCACTCTGCTGAGACAGCTTTTGCCAAGGTCACCAAAGGTTCCTGTTGCCACAGGAATAGGATTCTCTGTCTTGGAATTGCTTCACCTCTCAGCAGCATTGGACACGTGGAATGAACCGACACCCTTCTTGCCAACACTTGCTTCGCTTGGCTTCACTGGTCACTCCTCTCCGTCTCGTTTGCTGGTTCTTCCTCATCCCTTAACCTTTGCAATGTAGAAGGCCCCAGGGCTCGGTCCTCTGACTTCTCTAATTATATCTTCTCCCTAGATGACCTCATGCGTGCTCCCAGCTTTAAATAACAACTAAGTGCTGCAGACTCCGGATCTCAGTCCACAGCCCAGCTGCCCGCTGGAGTCCCTGCTGGGTGCTCCCCATCCCTGGTGAGGTGGCTGATAGGTATCCTCTGACAGATGCCTCAGATGATAACACACTCCAGCTGAGCCTCTGAGCTTTCTCCCTGAGGCTGGACCATGCTCAGTCTTCTCCACTGAAGGACATGACCTCCAGTCCTCCATTTGTTCAGGCCAGAAACCTTGGATATATATCTTTTTTCTTTTACCCCCACACCCAGGCCATCAGCCAGTTATGTCTGCTCCATGGGCGTTCAGAGTATATCCAGGGCCCAGGCCCCTCTCACCTTTTTCACTACTACCACTGGGTCCAAGGCACCACCATTCTTACCTGGACTATTGCAGTCACCTTCCTTCCAACTGGGCTTCTTGCTGTCACTCCTGCCCCACTACAATTCTTCCTGTTCTCATTCCTGCCCCACTGCAATTCTCCACCCAGCCATCACAGCGATTCTTCTAGAACGTGAGTCAGATCCTGTCATGCCTCAGTTCAAAACCCTTACTCAGAGAAAGAGCCTTGGCCTTGGTCCTCTTCCCGGTGTACACCAAACATATGCACGCCCCAGGGCCAGCTGGTAAACATACATATGCCCCAGGGCCTTTGCACTTGCTCTTCCCTCTGCAGTGACTTTTCTACATTTTTTGCATAGTTTCTCTCCCTTTCTGTCAGATGTCTGCTCACATGCCATCAAAGAGGCCTTCTCTGCCTATCCTATATAAAATAGCAAATGCTTGCCCTTGCAAAACTCATTTGTCTCTGTTTTACTTTTTTAAAAATCCTTTTCTGTTCCATCTTCTGCTATTCGAATGTCTCCAATGTATAGAACAGCAGCTGGCACTTCATAGGCCAGCAGGGATGTTTCTGGGATGAGTGAATGACTTTAAAATTATATTTGTTTTTTGTTTGTTTGTTTGTTTTGTTTTGTTTTGTTTTGAGACGGAGTCTCATTGTGTCGCCCAGGCTGGAGTTCAGTGGCACAATCTCTTCTCACTGTAACCTCTGCCTCCCGGGTTCAAGCGATTCTCCTGCCTCAGCCTCCTGAGTAGCTGGGACTATAGGCGCATGCCACCACAACCGGCTGATTTTTGTATTTTTAGTAGAGGCAGAGTTTCACTATGTTGGCCAGGCTGGTCTCAAACTCCTGACTTCAGGTGATCCGCCTGCCTTAGCCTCCCAAAGTGCTGGGATGACAGGCATGAGCCACCGCACCTGGCCTAAGATTGTATTTGAATGTTAAAGTGAAACTTTACAGATTGTTGAAGCTCATCTCATAGCAATGTATTAACAGATCTGTGTAGATTGAATACACTCTCTAGGAGTTTCTTTAATTGAAATTAGTCATCCAGATGTGTAAAGTGGTGTAGACTGAGCTCTGGAATAATTGGTCAGCAGTCCTGCGTGCATATGTGTTTCAAATGGAGTTGAGGAAATGAGATGAAAACCTGTGTTGAAAGTTAGTTTGTTTTTGTGGGTCTGACTTGGGTCACTGCTGCACTTGCATTTTCATGCGGCTGACAGTTCTTTTCTGCCACTCGGCTCCATGTATGCCCGGAGGCGGTACTGAGTCTCCTGTGAGGGCTTTTTTACCAGCTGCAAAAAAAAAAAAAAAAACTCAAACGCTATGGTGGTTAGTCACAATAGGCAAGATAAGTGTCCTAGATTGTCATTTGTTTCTGTTTGAACTGTTCCCTGGAAAACTGAGTAGAAAACTGAACAGTGGATTGTACAACTGTACAGATTAAGGCAGAGTTTTTCTCCCCACTTGCCTTAAAGCAAAGTTGCTGGTTTTAAAAGTGACCTAGAAGTGAACTTGTGGTGACATTTAAAATTATACAAATTGGAAAAGGCAAATGGTGCACTTTTGCATATATTGGAATATTTGTCTTTCTGTGTTTGCTTTAGGCAAGCATGAGTGGGAGGAGAAAGCTCAGCTTTGACATAGGCAGCCCCGGGTTGGAAGAACACAGGCATTGTTGCTAGCTTGGAGGTGTGACCTTGGGTGAGCTGCTCGACCTCTCCAGGTCTCAGTTTCTGACTCTGTTAAGTGGGGATGATAACACTGACCTTCCAGAATTTCTCTCTGGCTTTGTTAAGGTGACCTAGCTTGGTGCTGCCTAAACATACTGTTCTGGGGAATAATTTATGTTACACTGCTATTTTACAAAGAAATACTATTAATCCCATCATGCAGAGAGAACATTTAGACACTGACGTTTGGACGTCCCCCATGAGTGCTAGGCAGTGGAGCCAGGCCTCTTCCTACAAGGCAGGGGTGTCCGGCTGCTGCCCGTTCTCCCCCTCCACCTGTCAGCTCCAACCACACCACCCAGCAGTGTTCTTGGACCCAGGGAAGGACTCGTTTTTTATTTTCCAAGAACCTTCTCTTCCCCTTTCATTTCCCGAGGTGCCTTGCCCTTGGATTCAGCCAGCCCTGAGCACATTACCTGTCACATGTTTCCTTGACGTATCCCCTTTCTTCTGGTTGCAATTTTCCCCAATTAGGACTAATGGGCTCATTAACAGCAGCCGGCACTTTAAATGTCCTTTCTGTAAGGATAAAGCCATCCCTTTCACTATTCTCTGGCTGTAACTTGCTTCAAGTGGGATGGGGTGGAGTGGGTTGGTAGAATGAATGGATACACAGGTTGTTCAAGGAAATATAATGTCTGGGAAGAAAAATCTTGCAAAGGCAGGTTTTGTAGTTTGAATATTCTAGATACCTGCCAGGCACCAGCCAATTAATGCCCAGCCTTTCATCTTTATATCTTGCCAAGCAGCTTCTCCTCTGGTATGGCACCTTTCCCGCTATTTTAATAGAACCTCATTATGCAGAGAAGTCCAGGCTACAGGTCAGGTGGAGTGGCTCTGCACTTGTCCGCCTTTGCCCACCTTCAGCCACCAGGTGGCAGCAGAGTCTGTCTGGGCCCGGGAACTAATGAGGCCGAGCAGGTGTCAGTCATTTGTTAAGGACTGTGTTCAATAGGTTTGTCCCCCTGTAAATCAGCTTTGGCGTCTGATAGCTGAAAGTCAAAGTCATCAGCTTATAGATGGGGTGGCATGTTGTTCTAGTGCTCAAAAGCGACCATGCAATTGCTACTGCCTAAAATTTTATTTTTATTTTTATTATTTTTTTGAGGCGGAGTCTCACTCTGTCACCCAGGCTGGAGTGCAGTGGCAGGATCTCGGCTCACTGCAACCTCCGCCTCCCAGGTTCAAGCGATTCTCCTGTCTCAGCCTCCTGAGTAGCTGGGATTACAGGCGTGCATTACCACGCCAGGCTAATTTTTGTATTTTTAGTAGAGACAGGGTTTCGCCGTGTTGGCCGGGTTGGTCTCGAACTTCTTACCTCAGGTGATCCAACCCACCTTGGCCTCCCAAAGTGCTGGGATTACAGGCATGAGCCACCACTCCCAGCCTAAAATTTTATTTTAAAAGTCAATGCTTAATTATTTCAAAGCCAATACCTAACTTTAGTCAGTTTTACCTCTATAGTCTTATTTTCTTCTTTTTCTTTTATTCCACTCTATTTAATGATGGGCCATTTCTAAAAAGAAGACTAATAATGTGTCAACGCTTTGGAAAATGTCCCTGTATATTTGTTGAGGATTCCTTAAAGCTGAGGGTTGAAAGGTGGTGAGCCGATTTCTATGGCTCCTTTGTTAAATGCTTCTTAGTACAACAATTGATAGGCAGCCTCCTCCATTTGGCCCAGGTGAGGTGCTTAAAAAATTCCTTCTCAAACCAATTGTAGGGAGACTTTCTTCTGCTTGGTGGAGGGGCTTGGAAGCTGTCCTTTAGCTTGTGCATATGTGAGCCTGTAAGCAGTGCCCGGAGCTTTGGGGTCAAAGGGTGACTCCCATGCAGGGGCAGGGACGCAGGAATTACTTTGCAGAGGGGATGTCCCTCTTCCCTTCTGAAGACCGAATGTTCTCACACATAATTAGGCAATGCCAGTAACTCTTCGGATAGTGTACAAAACCCTATGTTTGTCTCCAGGTTATTTTAAAAATTAAGAAATCTCACTTTAAGGCAGCAGACAGAATAAAAACCAGTCTGCCCTGGTGCAGAGCTGTGCCTCTGTGGGCTGTCTTCCTGGCTTAGCTGGGTGTGGCTGACAGCAGAGAACTATTACCGGCAGAGGGCTGAGTTGGGGCTACGAGTGGGGCCTGAGACAAGGTGTGAAGTGGCAGGGTCTCTTTATAGCTCTGTGGACCCCCTTGGTGTCTAATTCCAGTCCCCAGTCTGTCAAAGCCACCCTGCACTTTTTTTTTTTTCCCTTGAGACGAAGTCTCACTCTGTCGCCAGACTGGAGTGCAGTGGCACAATCTCGGCTCACTGCAACTTACGCCTCCTGGGTTCAATCGATTCTCCTGCCTCAGCCTCCCAAGTAGCTGGGACTATAGGCGCGTACCACCATGCCCAGCTAATTTTTGTATTTTTAGTAGAGATGGGGTTTCACCGTGTTGGCCAGGATGGTCTCGATCACTTGACCTCGTGATCTGCCCATGTCAGCCTCCCAAAGTGCTAGGATTACAGGAGTGAGCCACTGCGTCCGGCCACCCTGCGCTTTAATGCAGACACCACAGCTGGTAGACGCTTCCAGACTAAGATGTCAAGGAGACTTGGTTAAGTGCAAGATGGAACACAGAAGCTAAACCACAGGAGAGTAGAATCCTAAGAAGGCTGATTTGAGGCAGAGTACAGTATGTCCACACCCGGCTGCGTGAGACCCCCTGACCTAGCACACATTCTGCAGCCTTAAGGCCCGGTGTTTGCTAGAAATGCGTTGGGACCTGCCTGCAAAGGTCCTGGTAACTGGCCTTCCTTGGGCTCCAAGTCAAAGGGACAGAGTAGTTTCTAGAGCCAGCAATTCTCTCTGTATTCTCTCTTCCTCTCTTTCCAACGTGTTGGGTTTTTCAGTGTCTTGGCCCAGGGTTGCTTGTACACTTGAAAGCAGAGCAGCTTGAAGACAGATTATTTTGGTCTTCCCTGAAAGCCTTCGAGAGTCAGGGAAATTTTGCTAGAAGGCTTGAGGTACAAGAGAGGGAGAGGAGGCTGGGGGCTGGAGTGACTCACCAAGGCTGAGGGGATGGAGCTTGTGGGTTCTTCCATTGCCGCGTGTCTGGTTCTGGGGAGGTGACTTGTCCTCAGAGGGGAATAGCTGACCCTAAGCAGGTGAGTGCCCCCTCTCCAGTCTCTGGCCCAAGCGAGGCCTGCAGCTCCCAGGTTCTGAGGGTGAGCGTCTAGCTTCTGGTGGATGGTGCTTTCTGCCAGCGTTGGGGTTGGAGCTTTCTCTGCTCTGAGAATTCCACCCCTCTGTCCACTTCTCACCTTCAAAACTTGGATCAACTTTCTTGTCCTCGATGTCTTATCTCTGGGTCTCTTTGTCTTCATGAGTTTATGTTTGTATTATCCCCTTACTCCCATCTTAATGGGGTTTTCAGAGAAGATGATGTAAATGAATAGATCAGCCTCTCATGTTTAACTTTGGAAATCTGCTTGCTTGCTCTCTCCCTTTCTTTTTTAAAATTGAAGTAGACTGTAGTCCCAGCACTTTGGAATGCCGAGGTGGGCGGATCATGAGGTCAGGAGATGAGACCATGGTGAAACCCATTCTCTACTAAAAATACAAAAAATTAGCTGGGCGCGGTGGTGGGCACCTGTAGTCCCAGCTACTTGGGAGGCTGAGGCAGGAGAATGGTGTGAACCCAGAAGGCGGAGCTTGCAGTGAGCTGAGATGGCGCCACTGCACTCCAGCCTGGGCGACAGAGTGAGACTCCATCTCAAAAAAAAAAAAAAAAAAAAAAAATTGAAGTATAATTTACAGATGGTGAAATGCAAAGATCTTAGACATGAAGTTCTTTGGGTTTTGACAAGTGCATGACCCACATCTAAGTCAAGACGCAGAACATGCCCACTGCCCCCAAAACCTCCTTTGTGCCATCATAGTCCCCTCTCTGCCCCTCTGTCATCACCCACCACTGCCCTCTGTCATCAGCCACCACTGCTGTGATTTCTGTCACCATAGGTAAATTTGGGCCTTCATTTTTGAATATTTGAGGGTAATGTGTATGGTCCAAATCACTCTCCCAACACAACTAACTAACTGAAGACCAACTCTAATATTATAAGAAATTGGAATTTAAGTAAGAACAATGCCATTTTATTTAAAACACACACAGTTGTGTCCAAATCTAACCTCTTCCTTCAGGAGTAAGGAGAGAAGATGTGTTGTCTTCTAGAATTTCCTTCATAACCAGAACTTCATGTCGGTTAAAAACTTCTTCCTTAAAAAAAACTCAAGTAATCAAGAAAGAGCCTCAGTGTCTTTGAACAAACATCATGTCTCCTTCACAGATCTTCAATGTCATATTCCCGTTTGTTGTTCTCACCAAAAACAGAGACTTCCCATCTTAGAAATATATATGTGTGATGTCTTATTAAAAAAACATGTTATTAGCCCTCCTTTCAAATAACCCTCCGAAGTTGTATGCTTGAGGGCAGAGGCCCTTGTGGTGGGGTTGTGGGAGAGGGTCTTGGGCAGTGTGCATGTACGTACATGGGAACCTATGATGGTGAGCTGGTGGGGACTGAGGTGTGATAGTTGCCTGGTTTCTGGCTGGTGGGCACTTCCATTATGTAGATGTTGCATATGTGACAAAAGCCATATTTCAAAATTTCAAGTATTTTTCCAGCAAGGTCCAACAAGCTCTGCAGGACAAGCCATCAGGAGCAAGACTGAGCCAGGCATAAAACAGCCAGCATTTATCAAGTGCTTGCCCTTCCAGGCCTCACTAAAGCACTTTGCAGATATTTACTCACTACTGCTTGCAACCCCTTTGAGGTAGGTACAAGTTATCTGTGTCTCACAGATGGGGAAGGGGCACTTGGAGGTAAAGTGACCTGCCCGAAGTTTCCCAGCTCCTAAGTGATGGAGCCTGCCAGAACCAACCATCAGGAGGGACTTCACGGTGAAGGAAGGTTCTTACGCTCACTGGGGGTACTAGGAAGAAATTCCCAGTCTGTAGCTGAAGCAAGTGATACCCTTCTTTGCCTTTCACTACTTGCCGATACCTCCTCAACAGGAGTCAGCTCAGAATTGCCAGAATGAACCTCTCATGAGAACGGCTTCCCCTTCCCTTCCCATTGCCATTGCCCTGCTTTGGGCCTCATCATTTCTCATCCTGACCGCGGAGACACTTTCCTGTCTGGTGTTCTTCCCTGCAGACTCTCATCCGCTGAGTCCATCCTTCATGCCGCTGCCAGAGTGATCTTTTAAAAATGCAAGTCTGACTGCTGTATCCCTCCCTGTTTAGAACCATCGGATGCGTCCTTGTTTCCTTCTGAAGCACGTGCGCACTCTGGCATGGCATAGTGGGGCTTCCTTGGTTTGATCTCTGGCTACATCTCCAGCTTCTCCTCCAGCTGTGGAATTTGGCACCCCCTCCTGTCTCCCCCATCTCTCCCCTATCCCCTTACCCTGTTCTCTCTGGGCACACCATGCTGCCACTTCCTCAGACTTCCCATTCTGGTCTCTGAGTATTCCACCAGACTAGTGTTTATCCTGGGAGGCACAGCCAAGGACCATCTTGTCCCTAAGGTCCTTTCCATCCCACCTTCCCAGCACTTCACAGCTAGGAGACTCGACCCTGCTCTCCTTTTCATCCTGCTGTGTCCTGGCCAGTCCTCTGGAGCACTGATCACACTGTGGCCTTGTTTTTTTTTTTTCTTTTTGAGATGGAGTCCCGCTCTGTCGCCAGGCTGGAGTGCAGTGGCACAATCTCGGCTCACTGCAACCTCCACCTCCCGGGTTCAAGCAATTCTCCTGTCTTGGCCTCCCGAGTAGCTGGGACTACAGCTGCCCGCTACCACGCCCAGCTAATTTTTGTATTTTTAATAGAGACAGGGTTTCACCATGTTGGCCAGGATGGTCTCGATCTCTTGACCTCGTGATCCGCCCGCCTCGGCCTCCCAAAGTGCTGGGATTACAGGTGTGAGCCACTGCGCCTGACCGGCCTTGCTTTTTTATATACTGACCTTCCCCAAAAGATGTGGCTCTCCCTGAGGTTGAAGATCAGGCTTACTGTTGCATCTCCATGGCCTGCACACATTGGGAATTAATAAATGCAGGGGTCTGTTATTTATGTATGAATGAATGGATTCACTTTCCTTGCTATACCATACACTCTTCTAAAAGTTACCAGGCTTTCTGGAACTTGTATTAAGAAATTCAGATACCAGCAATAATATCCAGGTAACCCAGCCTCTGCCCAAATTGCTTGATGAGATTACCTGTGTCTCAGCACTAGGACCACAATTTCGGTTTCTTTTCCATTTTCTCCATGCCCTGACACAGTGTTGGATATCCACTACCTGTTTAAAATGTATGTGCTGATTTGAGTTGGTCAGGTGTTGGGGGTGGGATACGGCAGACGGAGAAAATCGGGTCCCAGCTACTGAGGACCCAACACATGAAAAGGGAAATGGGACAGATCCTCTTGGGAAAAAGCCCCATTGGGGCCAGTTCTGGGGCCTTTTCCTCCACAGCCCGCAGAGATGCCTCTGCACTTCCCCCAAGAAGCTCCTCCAAGTTGTGTGACCCTGATGAAAGTCTTCCTTCACCATATGATTTGTTACGGGAAAAATAAGGAAGGAATTTGGAAGCAGTTAAGGTCACTTTGTGCCGAGACTATCGCACTATATCATGTTAAATAAAATGTCAGGTGATAGTTATTGAGTCTTTCTTTTCTAATGGTTTTATGCACAGTAGATAATTTTATTATCTATACATGATTTGGATTTGAATAAATTATCAGTTTTTAAAGATTTAATAAGAATATGTAAATATATCGTATTCCCTATTTAAGTCAACCTACGAATGAAATGATGAGAGTAATGATATTTTGTGAGGATGGTGGGGGCTTTTTGGTAGATGACCTCCTCGGATCTCCTCCACGATCCTGGAACACAGATATTACATCCCCTTCTTACAAATGAGAAAACCGAAGCTCAGACAGTTTAATTTGCCTAAGGTCTCCCATCCCAGAATATGGGTTCAAGTTTTAGAGGTTTTTCACCTTAAGCTACCTATAGATATTCAAATCTAAATTTATTCACATGAAATGATGTGTTAAATCATTTACAAAATTATCAACCATAAGATTCTGTTGACAAATACCCATGAAATATTTACTTTTAAAAATGTCCTATCCATGCATATGTATTTCAGTTTTAAACATGAAAAATATTTTAGCTTTTAGGTTGCAAAAAAAAAAAAAAAAAGCCCAAAACAACCCACCCACTATATGGAGAGTATACAAAATGAACACAGGCTGATGATGTACATCAGTGTTTCCGTATAGTAACAGGAAACCTGGAACAGTATTTTTGGGGTGGAGGTAATTTGGTAATATATACCCAGATAAAAATTATACAAGCCCAGTGATCCACTGAGGCCTCTTGCGGGCTCTATGGGTGCAGTGACAGGGACGCAGGAGTGCAGGGAGGGGCTCTGGGTTGCCAGAGACCTGCTGTGGAGAAGTTTTCTGCCCTCAATAAGCCCTACAACTGTACACAGTTTAGTTTGAGTCCTATTTTCATCATCCGCAAAACTAGGCTACTTATGCCTTTGTAGGGTGTCAGCATTGAATGAATATTGGGATGTCGGCCAAGTGCTTAGCCAGGAGCCTGTCTGCGGCATGGCTCAGCCAGGCGGGATGTGACATTCCCTCGTGGTCAGTGAGGCATGCTGTCCTGGCTATGACGATTGGGAGGATGTGAAACTGAAGCTGGGTGCTGGCGAATCATGGAGGCAGTTGGGAACCTCAGTGTCTCAGGCTCAGTTCCTCAGCTGGGAATGAGAAAAGGGTGTGGCTTAGGAGAGGGGTGAGCCTGATGTCTGAAACCGCTTTCCTCTCATGGGTGAGCAAGTTGAAAAGCCAGATTCTACCAGAAAGGTGGCACGGGACGCCTTGGCTGTGTTTCCGGATGTGTGGGGCCGTTTCATCACGCAGTTGCATGGGGCCTGCTTGTGTGCTCAACTTTCCGGGATGTCCTGAGACTGGACTTTCCAGTTTCCAAGATTCAGTCCCATCGTCAAAGCCTAATATCTGATTTTTTGATTTGATTATCTAGTGTAGAGAAGTGGAAAAATCCTCAAGTTTGGGTCATTAAATATTGTAAAATAGGGCCAGGCGCAGTGGCTCACACCTGTAATCCAAGCACTTTGGGAGGCTGAGGCGGTTGGATCATTTGAGGTCAAGAGTTCAAGACCAGGCTGGCCAACATGGTGAAACGCTGTCTCTACTAAAAATACAAAAATTAGCTGGGCGTGGTGGCGGGTGCCTGTAATCTCAGTTACTCGGGAGGCTGGGGCAGGAAAATCACTTGAACTCAGGAGGCAGAGGTTGCAGTGAGCCAAGATGGCGCCACTACACTCCAGCCTGGGCAACAGGGCCAGACTCCCTCTCAAGAAAAAACAAAAAACAAAAACAAAAAAAACCCAAAAGAACCGTTGTAAAATAGAAATGGATATGGGGAAGAGAGAGGGGGAGAAGGCAAAGCAGGAAGGAGGAGGCAGGAAGGGCAGAGCTGGCACCAAGGCAGGCCCTGGGCTGGATGCCCAGGAGTGTGGGCAGAGGGGGTGCAGCACTGAGAGGCGGACTGGAAGCTTCCCCTGCCAAGCTCATGACAAAGAATGGGAGGCAGGGAGGAGGCCCACAGATCTTGCTGAGTGCCAAGCGCCTGCACCCCTGCTCCGAGCTACACCTTGGTGCCACTGTTGACAGCCAGCCCAAAGCCTCCAGTGTCTCTCAGGGACCTGGGCTTCCTTCCCACCAAGGAAGAGGGAGAGAGACTAGGGCTGCCCTCCACTGTGAAGGACCCCGCTAATTATTCATGACACCCCTGCAGAGTGGCTGGACTGCCACAGCTTCCCCTGTGCCCATCCTCAAAGACAGAGCCTCAGAAGTGGACATCCATCTTTCAGGAAGGCCTTAGAGGAGGTCTCCCAAGGACGAGCATGTTGTTTCCCACCGCAGCCTTGAGTTTTGAAGAGTGAAGCGGGGGTGGTTAGTGAGTCTAGGTTTAATTCTTCCACCCGATTTCCCATTTCATCACACTCCTCAGTATTATGACATTTGGATTATTTTTTAATCTTCTCTTCCCCTTTTTGTTGTTCTGCTGTTGAACTGATTATGCAGAACCGTGTGTTGATGTCTCTGTGGCACCTTCCCTCCAGGGATGCAGCTCTGTTTTCCAAACACCCTGCTTAATCCTCTTAGGAGGGAGGATGCACCGGTGCTCACCCTGTCCGTCAGGGCCGGCAGAGACGGACGCTTTACAGGTGTTTGTGAACCTGGACCATGCTGGACGGGAGGCTTGGAGGCACCAAGATGCCAAATCTCTTACCCATCCCTCCAGCCAGGCATCTCAAGTGGCTAAAGAATAAATGCATGAAAATTAAGAGCCAGCTCTGCCTGCGAAAGAGAACAGGAGCAAGCTGGCTGTTGGCTGTCACCTGGAGTCACCTACTGGGAAGTGCCGAATCACCCCAGACCAAGGACGGGAAGGAGGCTTGCTGAGTGACAGTCCCATCCTGGCAGCGCCATGAACAGCAGAGCTTCAATTCAAAGTGAAAACAGACTCCCTGCATCAGAGCCAACCTATTGGTATAAGATATTTCACTTGCAGCCCAGGGGCGTTTGTGATAAATAGATCCACACAGGATCGCCTGTTTTCATTTTTCATGTATGTGGGCTACTCAGGACACCTCTCACTTTCCCAACTTTTTATATCTTTTTTTTTTTCTTTGAGATAGAGCCTGGCTCTGTTGCCCAGGCTGGAGTGCAGTGGCATGATCTCGGCTCCCTGCAACCTCCACCTCCCGGGTTCAAGCGATTCTCCTGCCTCAGCCTCCCAAGTAGCTGGGATTGCAGGCGTCCACCACCATGTCTGGCTACCAATTTTTATATCTTAATGGCCTTTCCAGAACTTTCCAGAACATGTACAACATGCTCCTAGTGGGCCTGGGGATGGTTGAGGGTGGGTAGTGCAGTAAGACAGTTACTGTTACTTCAGTTTTCTTTCAGGTCTTCTGGTTGAGTGAGGAAGAGGTTTCAGTTTGGTGATGGCACATCCTTAAGACTTCACTTGCTTCCCTCTCTCTGTTCTTTTGAGAGCGGGTCTCCACAAAGCATTTTAGCAGGTAAAAAATCTAGCTAGAATTTAATCGTATTATTTTGTTTTTATTTATTTTGAGGTTGTAATTGCTTTAAGGTCTTACAGCCAGTAATATCGGTTTCCTATTCATGTTAGGATGTTTATTCAGCAAACGCTTATATAGCACTTACTCTGTGGAAGATCTGTTTTAAACACCTTAAAAAGAGAAACTGTTTTCTCTCTGTCTGTCATTCTCATTGTCTCTCTCTCTCTTTTCTTTGTGGTAGGGTCTCACTCTATCACCCCAGGCTGGAGCGCAGTGGCGGGACTGCGGCTCACTGCAGCCTCCACCACCCTGGCTCAAGCGATCCTCCCACCTCAGCCTAAGAGAAACTCTTGGAACAGAAAACCAAATACCACATATCCTCAGCAATAAGTGGGAGCTAAATGATGAGAACACATGGACACAAAGAGGGGAACAACAGACACCGAGGCCTACTTGAGGGTGGAAGTTGGGAGGAGGGAGAGGAGCAGAAAAGATAACTATTGGGTACTGGGCTTAAGACCTGGGTGATGAAATAATCTGTACAGCAAACCCCCATGACATGAGTTTTCCTGTGTAACAAACTTTCACATGTACCACCGAACCTAAAATAAAAGCTAAAAATAAAATTAAGTTAAAAGAGAAACTCTTATTTTTCTCATAATCTAATTACAAACCTATGTGGTAAAAACTATAATCACCCTCATTTTATAGCTGGGGAAACTGAGGCAGGAGGAGGTTAAATCAGGTTAGGAAGTAGTAGAAGTGGTGCTGAAACCCTGGTAGTGTGGCTCTAGATTTTGTTGTGTTCTTTTTTTTTTTTTTTTTTTTTTTACCTTTTTTCTTTGGAGATAGTGTCTTGCTGTCAGTCAGGCCGGAGTGCTGTGGTGCAATCATGGCTCACTGCAGCCTTGACCTCCTGGACTCAAGAGATCCTCTCAACTCAGCCTCCTGAGAAGCTGGAACTACAGGTGTGCACTACCAGCTTGAGTCATATTTAAAAAATTCTTTTGTAGAGATGGGGTCTCACTATGTTGCCCAAGCTGGTCTTGAACCCCTGGCCTCCAGCGATCCTCCTGCCTCCCACATCCCTGTGATTACAGGCCTGAGTCCCCATGCCTGGCCTGGACTTTGTGTTCTTAACCTCTGTGCTATGCTGCCTCTCCATAGGGAACATGAAAAATTAATGTTTTCAGGCCGGGCGCCGTGGCTCACGCCTGTAATCCCAGCACTTTGGGAGGCCAAGGCAGGTGGATCACCTGAGGTCAGGAGTTCGAGATCAGTCTGGCCAACATGGCGAAACCTGTCTCTGCCAAAAATACAAAAATTAGTGGTCGTGGGTGCCTGTAATTCCAGCTACTCCAGAGGCTGAGGCAGGAGAATCACTTGAACTCAGGAGGCGGAGGTTGCAGTGAGCTGAGATCGCACCATTGCACTCCAGCTTGGGAGACAGAGCGAGACTCTGTCTACAAACAAACAAATATTTTCAGGGAAAACAGTGAGTAGATTTGAAGGAAACGTTGATATGAAGAAATGAGGTCCAAGCCTGGGTGGAAATGGCAGATACGGTAGAGGTGAACGGAAATGGGTGCAGTGGCTGGCCACACTGGCAGATACAAGGAAGAAGGAGCTAGTGGATTAAGCACTTACTTGACCTCAGACAGGGCACACTCCTCAACAGGGTCTCTGGAGCCTCAGCTGAACATTCCTGCAGGTTGACTCTGTAGTAGAGCTACCTTGCTGGAACAGATGTATTTGTAATAATACACACATGCACACACATATACTGCTGCTTTTGCTATTAGGTACCAGTCCTTTCCTTTCACCTTGGTGACAGCCATAGGGTGGTTTTCAGCTCTGCTCAGAGATAAGCTGAGGAACTCCTCCAGGCCCTATGGATGGGGGTGGTGCTGGGCGGGGAGTCAAGGCCAGGCTGCTGAGGCCAAGCAAGGTCTTAACCAAGTATTGAAAAGTGACCTCAGGCCAGGTGCAGTGGCTCACACCTGTAATCCCAGCACTTTTGGGGGGCCGAGGCAGACGGATCACCTGAGGTCAGGAATTTGAGACCAGCTTGGCCAACATGGAGAAACCCCGTCTCTACTAAAAATACAAAAATCAGCCAGGTATGGTGGTGGGTACCTATAATCCCAGCTACTCAGGAGGCTGAGGCAGGACAATCGCATGAACCTGGGAGGTGGAGGTTGCAGTGAGCTGAGATTGTGCCACTGCACTCCAGCCTGGATGACAAGAGTGAGACTTTGTCTCAAAAAAAAAAAGAGAAAAGTGACCTTAGTCTTCCTACTCAAAAAGGAAAGTGCTAGGTTCAAACATGACTGTGGACCATGATTCTCAGACTTCAGGGTTTACTTAATGAAGAATTTAAATCTTAGAGATTGATTTGGATTTGGCAGCTCTTTATTTTACTAAGTGTGGACATTAAAAACCAAACCACACTTCCCTAAACAGTAACAAAGTCCGACCACTGTCTATCAACACTATCAATACATAAATGAAAGGAGATCGTAACACAGAAACATAGGGAGGAAATAAACTCCGAATAACCCGTGTGCGTGTGTGCATGTTTGCATGCATGTGCATATCACATTGCTTAAGACGACGAACACTTCTTTGGGGAACAACATTGGCAGTATTGGGAACCACCGGCCTGGAGTGCCTGTCTGCTGTTTTTGCTGTCTCCTGTTGGCTGCCTTAACTATCTTAATTTAAAAATTACCTCCCTCAAGTCATACCAACAAGGTATTTCCTAGTTATCCTGAAATGGAAGGTCCTGATTATGGATTGTCCTGGCTCTTACTCTCGGCAGGTTTTTTTTTTTTACTTTAAATTCTGGGATACATGTGTAGAATGTGAAGGTTTATAGGTATACATGTGCCATGGTGGTTTGCCACATCTATCAACCTGTCATCTGGGTTTTAAGCCCTGCATTCACTATGTATTCATCCTAATACTCTCCCTCCCCTTGCCCCCAACTCCTGACAGGCCCCAGTGTGTGATGTTCCCCTCCCTGTGTCCATGTGTTCTCATTGTTCAGCTCCCATTTATGAGTGAGAATATGTGGTGTTTGGTTTTCTGTTTTTGTGTTAGTTTACTGAGGATAATGGCTTCCAGCTTCATCCATGTCCCTGCGAAGGACATGGACTCATTCTTTTTCATGGCTGCATAGTATCCCATGGTGTATATGTGCCACATTTTCTTTATCCAGTCTATCACTGATGGGCCTTTGGGTTGGTTCCAAGTCTTTGCTATTGTAAATAGTGCTCTCTGCAGATTTGTAAAAAGCCACTTCCCACTTGGCCCCATCACCAGTGGCGTAGAAAGTCCTGGGAGACTGTGTGTGAACTTTGAGAGGACAGCCATGGTGTCTGCTCACTGCCCTATCCTAGGACCTAGCACAGGGCCTGGCATAAGGCAGGCACACAATGCCTATTTGTTGCATGACTGAATGAATGAACAAATGAATGGCTGATGAAGGACAGAATTCAATTTTTAATTTGTATTCTTAAGTGTGCAGATCTGATAAAGTCTTCATATAAAACACATTTGTGAATCATGAAACATGATAATCAAAAGTATACTGTGAACCCACCACATGACCTAGGAAGAAAACTTGGGTCTAGCTCCCCTATCCCACCCTCCTTGCTTCCCTAGAAATAAAAACCAGCTTGAATTTTGGGTTTATCATTCCCCTGCTTTTTTAAAGAATAGCTTTAAAAATCACATGTCTACTTATTCCTAAACAATATTGTTTAATTGTTGCTGATTTCTGAGCATTATAAAAATGTTATCATATGGTATACAGTCTATCCTAAATTTTGTGTTTGCCAGCCTTGCTTCCTTAAAATATAGTTTTAAAAATCACATACATATGTATTCCTAAATAATATACTGTTTCATTTTTGCTTGGTTTCTAAGGCTTATAAAAATGGTATCATATAGCATGTAGGTTTTTGATACTTGTTTTTTTCCCTCTCCATAATCATGTCTCTAAGTTTCACTGGAAGAATAGGTAATTTATTTTCATTGCTGAATAACAGGCCATCATCTGAATAGCACAATTTATTCATGCACTCCTGTCAATGGAGTTTGGGGCAATTATGAACAATACTGAAATCAATACTCTTTTAAACTAATTTAGTTGCTAAAAAAGAAACCATTATGGCCAGGCGCGGTGGCTTATACCTGTAATCCTAGCGTTTTGGGAGGCCAAGGCAGGCTGATCACTTGAGGTCAGGAGTTTGAGACCAGCCTGGCTGACATGGTGAAACCCCATCTCTACTAAGAATACCAAAATCATCCAGGTATGGTGGTGGGCGCCTGTAGTCCCAGCTACTCCGAAGGTTGAGGCAGGAGAATCGCCTGAACCTAGGAGGTTCAGTGAGCCGAGATCGCGCCATTGCACTCTAGCCTGGGCGATAGAGTGACACTCCGTCTCAAAAACAAAAACAAAAAACAAACCAAAACCAAAAACAAAAAACACCATTATACATATACGTGTATATATAGCCTAAGACAAAATGAGAGGTTAATGAAATTACAAGATAAACACCTTTAAACATCCCCACATAAAGGAAGCTGACTGACCCCATAAGCCTGCCAGGCTCACTTTCCCAAGTGCAATGCCCCGCCCCTCCTCCACGAGTAAACGCCAGCCTGGCTTTTGTGCTCATCGCCTCTTTTCTTTGCAGTTGTGCTCCCCATTCCTGAATACTACAGATGAGCTGTGCCATCCTCCCCTCCCCTCCCTTCCCTTTGCTTTTATGTCAAAATATTAGGCTGTCGTTTTCACCCGTGTGTTTCTCTGGCATGCTTTTATTGTCTGCAGGGATGTTATTCTACTTTTTATTTTTTCTTTGAATAACCGTGTGGGATTTGACTTCAATCCTTTTCTGCTACTTATGTTTACATAATATTAGATTTCCTGAACTTTTTGAAAGGAGGCATAATTTAGGGGTTTTTCTCATTTCACAATGGTAGAGCACTCTCTTCTGTTGTTTTTGTTCAGTATGTTAAAAATAGGGCACCTCACTTCCTGAGAACTTACATTCCGTTCTCCCCTACTGTAGTCTGGGTTCTCTTTTTTGCTTTTCTCTATTTTCCTGAAGTGCTCAATTTGGAGTCTGTTCCCAGCTAGTGTTCTGTTCTGGATGGGGGCTTGGGCTGGTTAGTTTGGAGTGTTTATTAGGCCCAGTCTTCCCTGGCCTCTTCTGACTTTACCTTTGGAACTCACATGCTTTTACTGAAGGATACAAATACCTCCCTGGGTCAGGTGCTATCCTCCAGCTGCCTGGTGGCTTTACAGTAGTTGTTTCTTGATTATTTAAAGTTCTTGTTACAGGTGATCAGTGACTATCTGGGCCAGTAGCATGGGCAGTAAGAAGAATTTGCCAAGACAGTTGTAGGTTTAAAAAAGGCAGATTTATTAGAGAAAGTAGGCAAATATGTTTCAAGGATGCAACAGACAGGTTAGCAAGAGAGGAACTGACTGCAAGGCAACAGTTCCTGCAGGAACTGACTGCAAGGAAACAGCTTCCTGGGGATTTTATAGGATGGTGCTGGTGCTATGTGCTGAAGAGGGCTTTGCACAGTACTGATAATGCCAAGGTTGCAGGGAACTAAATTGCATTATTTTATTAGTTGAGGGTTGGCACAGGAAGGCACGGTTGAGCACAGGAAGATTGTGAGTTATTTGTGCAGGAGGGCTATGTGTTTTGGACCTTATAAAATCCCTTATAGCTTATCTGCTTTCTGTTTTTTGCTTCCTCTGCTCCTGCCAGCCTGACTTCTTTCCCCTTGTTAGGATCCCACAGTTCTGAGGGCTACCAGGTGCTCTGTTGCTTCCTTCTGTATCCTCCAACACAGCTACTGATACCATGCAGATCTTTTAGGTGTGTCTCCACCCATTTGTGTTTAGAGTTTGTAGGGATTCAGTGTCATCTGGTTTGTTATAGGGATTGTCCATGGGTTTTTAGTTTTGCAATCCTGGCTACTTTGTGTATCTTTATGGGGGATTTGGAGAAATTAAATAATTATGCCATCAAGGCTGCCACATTCTTAGAATCTTCATGTTGTTTTCATATACAATGAATTTTTTTTTTTTTTTTGAGATGGCATCTTGCTCTGTTGCCCAGGCTGGAGTGCAATGGCACGATCTTGGCTCACTGCAACCTCTGCTTCCTGGTTCAAGTGATGCTCCTGCTTCAGCCTCCCAAGTAGCTGGGATCACCAGTGTGCGCCACCATGCCTGGCTAATTTTTGTATTTTTAGTAGAGACAGGGTTTCACCACGTTGGTCAGGCTGGTTTTGAACTCCTGACCTCAGGTGATCTAGCCTCGGCCTCCCAAAGTGCTGGGATTATAGGCGTGAGCTACTGCATCCAGCCTACATTGAATATTTTTATATACATTCACTGTTGCCCACCTACAAGAAGTTTTCTAAATATACTTTGGGGAGAAATTACAGGCTGTTAGGGTATGTAAAGGCTCAACATTATAATGCTAAATTGTTTTCTCAAATTTCTGTGTCAATTTATGTTGCTACCTTCCTTCTGGTTTCTTTAGGTTTGGTTTTCTCTTGCTTTTCTAGTATCTTAAGATGATGGTTTAAGTAGTTGATTTGAGATTTTTCTTCTTTTTACATACAGTTATTTACAGCTATAAATTTCCCTCCAAGTACCTACCGCTTTAGCTGTACCCCAGAAACTTTGGTATGCTATTTTTTTCCTTCATCTCAAATGTTTTTCTAATTTCTCTTATTTGTTCTTTGACTTCTTGGTTAAGAAGAGTGTTTTTTAATTTCCACATATTTGTGAATTTCTCAAATTAATTTTTGTTATTGTTTTCTAATTTTATTCTATGGAGAACATACTTTTTATAATTCTAATCTTTTAAAATTTATTGGGACTTACTTTGTGGTCTAATGGATGGTCTCTCCTGGAGAATGTTCCATTTGTACTTAAGAATGTGTATTCTCCCTCAAGGGTCTAGAACTAGAAATACAATTTGATCCAGCCATCCCATTACTGGGTATATACCCAAAGGATTATAAATTATTCTTCTATAAAGACACATGCACATGTATGTTTATTGCGGCACTAATCACAATAGCAAAGACTTGGAACCAACCCAAATGTCCATCAGTGATAGACATATACACCATGGAATACTATGCAGCCATAAAAAAGGACGAGTTCATGTCCTTTTTAGGGACATGGATGATGCTGGAAACCATCATTCTCAGCAAATTATCACAAGGACAGAAAACCAAACACCGCATGTTCGAACTCATAGGTGGGAACTGAACAATGAGATCACTTGGCCACAGGGCGCGGAATGTCACATACCGGTGCCTGTCAGGGGGTGGGGAATGGGGGAGGGATAGCATTAGGAGAAATACCTAATGTAAATGACGAGTTGATAGGTGCAGCAAACCAACATGGTACATGTATACCTATGTATCAAACCTGCACGTTGTGCACATGTACCCTAGAACTTAAAGTATAATAATAATAAAAAAAAAGTGTGCATTCTTTGCTGAGTATGGTGGCTCATGCCTGTAATCTAGCACTTTGGGAGGCCGAGGCAGGAGGATCACTTGAAGTCAGGAGTTCAAGACCAGCCTGGGCAAAATAGCAAGATCCTGTCTCTACAAAATTAGTAACTTAGCAACACCCTGGCCAACATAGCAAGACCCTGTCTCTACAAAAATTAATAATTAGCTGAGTGTGGTGGTGCACACCTGTGGTCCCAGCTACTCGGGAGGCTGAGGTGGGAGGATTACTTGAGCCCAGGAGGTAGAAGCTGCAGTGAGCCATGATCGTGCCACTGGATGCCAGCCTGGGCAACAGGGCGAGACTGTATCTCAAAAAATAATAATAAAAGAATGCATATTCTGCTGTTGTTGAGTAGAGTGTTCTATAGATGTGTGTTAAGTATAGTTGTATACAGTATTGTTCATTTCTTCTAATTCCTTGGTAATCTTTTGTCTAGTTGTTCTACCCATTACTGAAAATGAGGTATTTTTCAGTAATGGGTAGACTTGAGCCCATGAGTTCAAGTCCAGCCTGGGCAACGTAGTAAAACCTCATCTCTCGACAAAACAAAACAAAAACAAAAAACCCAAAGATTCGAAAGTAAGAGGATGGGCCAGGCGCAGTGGCTCACACCTACAATCCCAGCACTTTGGGAGGCTGAGGTGGGCGGATCACGAGGTCAGGAGATGGAGACTATCCTGGCTAACAGGGTGAAATCCCATCTCTACTAAAAATACAAAAAACTATGATTGTTGAATAGTTTATATTCCCTTCAATTCTGACAGCTTTTACTTCATATATGAGGCTCTATTGTTAGTTGCATATATGTTTATAATTTAGATAGTCTTAATGGATTGACACTTTTACTATTATAAAATGTTCGTTATTATGTAGTCATCCAGTTCTCTTTTGGTTACTGTTTGCCTATCTTTTTTCCATCCTTTTACTTTCTTTTTCTTTTTGAAATGGCATTTTGCTCTTGTCGCCCAGGCTGGAGTGCAATGTCATGATCTTGGCTCACTGCAACCTTCACCTCCCGGGTTCAAGCGATTCTTCTGCCTCAGCCTCCTGAATAGCTGGGACTACAGGTATGTGCCACCATGCCTGGCTAATTTTTTGTATTTTTAGTAGAGATGGGATTTCACCCTGTTAGCCAGGATAGTCTCCATCTCCTGACCTCGTGATTCGCCCACCTCAGCCTCCCAAAGTGCTGGGATTGCAGGCGTGAGCCACTGCACCTGGCCCATCCTCTTACTTTCAAATCTTGGGTTTTTTGTTTTTGTTTTGTTTTGTCCAGAGATGAGGTTTTACTATGTTGCCCAGGCTGTACTTGAACTCATGGGCTCAAGTAATCCTCCTACCTCAGCCTCCTGAGTAACTGGGACTACAGGCACATGCCACTGTGCCTGGGTGGGTCATTTAAAAGAATTATTTGTTCTGCCAATCTCTGCCTTTTCTTGGAGTGTTAAATCCTTTCACATTTAATATAATTACTGCTAAGTTAGACTGTATTACATCGTTATACACTGTATGCCCATCATCACAGATATAGTTACTTCTTTCTTTCTTTTTTTCTTCCTTTTTTTTTGAGTGACAGGGTCTCACTCTGTCACCCAGGCTGAGTGCAGTGGTACAGTAATGGCTCGTTGCAGCCTCCACCTTCTGGGCTCAAGTGATCCTCCCACCTCAGCCTCCTGGGTAGCTGAGACTACAGGCATGTGCCACTGCACGTGGCTATTATTTTTCATTTCTATTTTTTGTAAAAATGGGGTCTTGCTATGTTGCCCAGGCTGGTCTCGAATTCCTGGCTCAAGTGATCCTCCTGCCTCAGCCCGCTGAAGTGCTGGGGATTACGGGTGTCAGCCACTGCACCTGGTCTGTATGCTCGCTTTTTGTTTTCTTGAGTCAGTTTTGGTAAGTTATATTTTTCAAAGTTTCAAATTTATTTGTATAATCTCACGTATAAGATTCTCTTATTATCTTTTAAATTTCTGTCTCATCTGTAGTTTTCTCTCCTTTTTATGCCTAAAATTATTTGAGCATTTTATCATTTTTCGGGATCAGCTTTATCAGAGATTCATCTATTTGATTAGTTTTATCCAAAAACCAACCTTTGGCTTTGTCAATCCTCTCTATTATATTTTTGTTTCCTAGTTCACTAATTTCTACTCTTACATTCAGTATATCTTTCTGTGTGTATCTATCTTTTACTTTCTGTGGGTTGGATTCTTTTTGTACTAATTTTCATCAAGGTTATTGATTTCCTTCCAAGCAGTATTTTTGCTGCATCTCTAAATATTTGATATGAAGATATTTAATGGTCATTCACATTTAAAAATTTTGAAGAATTTTCAGTGTAATTTTCTCTTTGATTAATGACTTATTTAGAAATGTATATTTAAAGTTTTAAAATGTATAGGCATTTAAAATACAGCATTTTAGGCCAGGCATGGTGGCTCATGCCTATAATCCCAGCATTTTGGAAGGCCAAGGCAGGAGGATTACTTGAAGCCAGGAGTTTGAAACAAGCCTGGGCAACATAGCAAGATCTCATCACTAAAGTATTAAAAATTAGCTGAGCACACTGGTGTGTGCCTGTAGTCCCAACTACTCAGGAGGCTGAGGCAGGAGGATTGCTTAAGCCCAGGAATTTGAGGCTGCAATGAGCTGTGATCGTTGTGTCACTGTACTCCAGCCTGGGTGACATATAAAATATATATATATATGATATATATGTGTGTATACATATATATATGATATATATGTGTGTATACATATATATGTGATATATATGTGTGTATACATATATATATATACACGCATATATATAGCATTTTGTTTTTGATTTCTAACTTTCTTGCATTCACTTGAGAGAATGCCGATACTTATTATTTGAAATTTATTGAAATTTGCTTTATGGTATAATATGTTTTCAATTTGTTTTCTTGAGAAAAATATAATTTTTCTATTTCGTATTATATCCAACTTGTGTTGTTATATGCACATACATGTGCACACATGCATATAATTTTCTGTTTGTTATAATCTCCTAGTATAATGAGGGATTTGTTCACATTTCTTTCTTTTTTATTTTTTTGCTTTACATATTTTGAGGCTATATTATTAAAAGCACATTATTCTAAAATATTTAAATCTTTATTTTATTATTATGTAGTAATTCTCTGTATTCCTAATAATGTCTTTTCTCATAAAATATGCTTTATATGATAATAATCTAGCCACTCCAACGTTAATTTAGTTTGTTTTTGCCTAACATACTTTTTTCCATGTCTTTACCTTGAATCTTTAGGTATGCCACTTATACATATAACTAAAATCCAATCTGACCATCTCTATCTTTCAACTGAAGTGTTTAATCCATTTGTATTTATTGTGATTATTGCAGGAGGGCAAGTCCTTGAATGACCTTGGCTGATTCAGCTCTCCCTGCTCCTTCTTATAATTCTTGGGCAGAATGTACTGAGAATGTAACATCCTGAGATAAGGAAGAACCATCCGGAACAGCCTGGGCTTTGTCTTTGTTCCTCTCAGAACAAGATGCTCTGCAATGCTTAAGCTCAGTGATTTAAGTACCTGCAGGGTATAAAACCCAGAGTGGACTGCTTTCAGGGTCCCTCAGCAGTAGTGTGAAGTTGGGCATATGCAGATGAGATTCTATCTGCCCTGGGCAGCTTGCTTGAGTTCTGGGGGGCCAGCTCACCATGGATTCAACGCTTCTGTCTATCTTTGCTACCTATCTGTGAGTAATAAGTCGGCTTTGCCTGACTTGTGCAGGTGTTTTGTCATACCAGACACAGACTCTGACAGCTGGGTTTGTGCAAAACCTTTAGAAGCTGTGTTTGTGTAAAGACTCTTGCCAGACCTGGGCATCCACCAGATATAGGAATCTTTACAAAAATTAGCAAAGTGTTTAGAGTCCTCTCCTGGTATCCAGCATATGGTGTGCCCCTCATAAGGATTGATACCAGTGCATGGTATTCTGTTTCACAATTATGAATATATGTGGATTTTTTCTAATACCTACTTTTTGTTTTCTGTGTCTTGCTTTATTTATGCTATTTTTCTTGTTTCTTGTTTTTCAAAAACCCAATTAAAATTTTTTTCCCTTCCTAAGGATTTTGGCATTATACTTTTAGCTTTTTAGTGGTTACCCTTGACATTTTTCTAGATGTACTTAACAAGATCTAAATTAGCCCATAACTTTCCCAACCCCAACCTCTAAACAAATATGAACCTCAGAACATTTTAACTCAATCCCTTATTTACATATCATTGTTTTTAGCCAGTTAGTATGTGCTTTTTTTTTTTTTTTTTTTGAGACAGAGTTTCACTCTTGTTTCCCAGGCCGGAGTGCAATGGCACTGTCTCGGCTCACTGCAACCTCCGCCTCCCACGTTGAAGCAATTCTCCTGCCTCAGCCTCCTGAGTAGCTGGGATTATAGGCATGCGCCACCATGCCCAGCTAATTCTGTATTTTTAGTAGAGGTGGGGTTTCTCCATGCTGGTCAGGCTGGTCTCCAACTCCTGACCTCAGGTGATCCACCGGGCTTGGCTTCCCAAAGTGTTGGGATTACAGGCGTGAGCCACCATGCCCAGCCTAGTATGTCCTTTTAAAAAAACACATACATAGATATTATTCTTCTATAGAGAAAAGGTTTGCTTAGATTTACCTTGAGGGTCACCACTTACTCACTCACTATTTCTTCTTGTTTTAAGATTCCCCTCTGGGATCATTTTCTTTCTATCTGAAGTATACTTTTAGAAGTTCTTCAGAAAAGAACTGTTGGTAAGCTCTCAATTTCTGTAATCTGAAACATTCTTATTTTGCACGCAATCCTGAAAGTCAGTTTTGCTTGATTTAAAATTCTAAGTTGGCAATCATTTCCCCCTGCACTTTCAAGATATTAGACTACTATTTTCTAATCTCCGTTGATATTGTTAAGAAGTCTGTTATAATTCCACAATTGTAGGTCATCTATAATTTTTCTCTGACTGCTTTTAAGAGCTGCTTAGTGTGGCTAACTCTAGCTTTACTTTTAAAGTAAATTTTTTTTTTTTACTTTAAGTTTTTTTTTTACTTTAAGTTTTTTTTTTACTTTAAATTTTTTACTGAATTAAAAAAAATTTGCTTTGAAGTAAAGCAATTTTTAAATTTGCTTTCCTGCCTGATGGTATACATTGCACTTTCAGCATTTTTGGATACCAGTATTTCACTAGTTTTAGAAAATCCTTGGTCTTTATCTCTTTAAAATTTGCCTCTTCACCATTCTTTCCTTTTGGAACTCCAATTATTTGTATGTTATAGTTGTTCATTTTAACCTTTATCTCTGTTAATGACTCTTTTATATTTTCTATCCATTTGTCTCTCTTTTGCATTCTAGGTAATTTTTTTAGCTTTTAAAATTCACTAATTTTCTCCAATCTGCTGTTAAACTCACCAAATTAAGTTTGTTTCTGACAACTTTTTATTTCTGAAAATTCCATTTTTCATCATGCCTGTGCCTTTATAGTATATTATTGCTTATTTATCTTTTGCAACTCTATTTTTTAATTCTTCAGATACTTAATATATCATTATCCTATGTTTGACAATTCTGTTCTTCGAAGTCCTTCAGGTTTTGTTTCTACTGATTCTCACCTATGGTTTATTAATTGTAAATATTCAGCTTCTTATTTGGTTGATCTGAACTGAGGTTGCTTTTCTTCAGAAAGGACTTGCATTTGCTTCTGCCAGGAGCCAAGGAGAGCTTTTTGTTTGTTGGTTTGTTTGTTTGTTTTTGATTTTTGTGTGTGTTCCCATTTATTTTCTGTCCTGATGATTTCCCTTACTTCCTGCGAATTCAGTATTGCCTTAAAAAGTATGTCTTTTGTTTAGGAACTATTGTGTTTTAAGCAGGAAGACCCTTCAGGAAGTTAAAAGCCCGAATGAATTCTGTGGTTGCAGAAGTTTTAAATGTTGGCTAAAATTAGATTTTTAAGAATAGACTCTTCATATATGAGAATTATAGATATAAGTTAGGTTTCTGGTCCAATAAATGCAATCAACACTCAATAAGCAAGAGTGTTGATTATTCACTTTATGGGACGATTGGCAGTGGAGGTTTTTGGTTACCTAGTGCATCAAAGTTCCATTTGTGACTGTTCATTTCTGAACAGAGAAAACAAAAATGAAGCCAAGGCATTTTTGAGTGACTATTAGAGATGACACAACTAAGACAAACTACCTAGAATTATTCAAGAAACTGGTGAGGGAAAACGGGATTTAGCTAAACAAAAATCTACTTTGCACACTTCCCAGGAAACACAATTTGGTACATTTCACTCTGGATAAAAAATGGTTATAATCAAATTTTGATTTTGTTTTTTAAACTGTATCAGTTTTTCTGGTCTGCTCCCTTTACATTTTCTCCAACAATTATTTTCAACCGTTTTGTCCCTCTTCAACCCTCAGAGCCAAACCTTCCTCCTCCCCTGTTGTTCTTAGCAGAAGGGATTGACTGTTTTTTAAAAAGAACAGACAACATCAGAAGGGAACTGTCACATGCTGTGTCATCACAACTAGCCCCTCCCCTCAATACTCAGCCGCTTCTTTTCCCCTTCTCTCCTAGTTGTAAAGGACAAGCTCCTCTTCTAAAGCCACCTGTACTCTGCACTCCATCTCTTCCCATGTCCTCCAGGACATGTGATTCTCTATCATTCTCTCTCTCATCTTCCATCATTCCTTTTCACCTTGTTTATTCCCAAGAAGCATTTAAAACATGTTTAGGTCAGAACCATGGAAAAAAATAACCAGCCCTCCTTCAACCCCCGCATACCCCTCCCGTTACCCATCCTTTCTATTTCCCTTGCTTTACAGCCAAATCTCAGAAGAGTTGTCCAGAATTACTGTTTCCATTTCCTTCTTATTTATACTCAATCTGGATTTTACCCTCAACATCCCACTGAAATTCTCACCGTTAGGTTTCCATGTTTCCAAATCTAGTTGACATTTATTGGTCTTCACCCTATGTGATTTTTTCATAGCATTCAACACAATTTCAAACACAGTGCACACAGTACACACACATACACACACACACCTTTATCGTAAAATGTCAGCTACAAGTGAGCCAACAATGTTTAGTTGAATACACTGTATTTAAAAACCAATTTATTTATTGTAAGACTATTAATATAATAATTATTCATTATTACTGTTATATATGTGTTAGTATAAATTATTTCTACTTTATGTTTCAATTTAGACCTTACATTGATTTTTTAAATTATATGCATAGGTAGGTGATATTATTTCTGAATTTCATTTCAGAAATTAGTAAAGAGATTTTCAGAAGATTCGTTAGAAGAAGTCAGTGATTGTGGATGGGACTGAGAATTTCTGCTCTAGTGGAGCCAACTCTCTCTTGGTTGAGACCAGGGAAGTGGCCCAGCATAAGAGAGCTTCTGCACTCCAAGAGCCAGCTTCATTGCTTTTGGAAAAGATTCAATGTGTCAAACAGCTGAATGATAACTTTCTCTCCTGAACTGATGTGCGTGATTTTGGTGGTTCCTTAGTTCTTACCTGGGCTACCTTGGTAGTGGGTGTTTTTCATCTATTTGATTACTTCTTTGTAAAGTTAACTCTCCCAGCTTTATGCACGGGAGGACACAGAGGAGTAAAGTAAACCTCCAAGTGCAAGATGCTTTTCACCTTGAAAATTGTTTGTCATGAATTATTTCCTGGCCATGGTTCTTTCTTTGGAAAATCCTTATCATGAACTCAAAATGGCAGGGCTGTATTTTGGTTATTGTTCCCAGAAATGGTTTTTAGCCACTAGACCACTTTCTTCCCTGGGTTTCTTGTCCCCTCGCCCTGTACCGTAAGGCAGTCTGGTTGCTTCGGCAGGAAGGCTTGGCTGCATGATAGTTGGGTGGTCTCTGAAGAGAGCTCCTTTTGTTTTCCTGATGGACCTAGGGCCAACGTGCCGCAGCTCTTGTGAAGCACAAAGTGTGAGGCTGTGGCTCCAGGATGGAGTGTTTCTCCCTCTGCCTTTAAGAGAACACAAGGGTCATAGCATTGTGCAGACGTGTACCTTGCTGGGGCTGCCAGGGGAATGCAGGCTCATGGGGAGGATTGAGGGGACAGAGATGTGTGTGTACTGATTAGTGTGCCATAGACTACAGCATAGCAGAGGCAAAGAATGCCATCTAAGCTCTTGTTGCTCGGAGTGTCCGAGGATCATCACCATCCAGGTCACCCAGGAGCTTATTAGAAATGCACAACCTCATGCCTCACCCCAGACCACAAATCAGAACCTGCATTTGAACCACATTCCTAGGTGACTCCCAGGCACATTAGAATTCAAGAAGCTCTGCTGCTTTTACCTGCACTCGAGGCCTCAGCCTTCAGACCACTCCAGGAAAACTTCTTTTCACATCCTGACGCCCCCACCCGACACTCTGTCACCTGGATCTTGCCCATTTCCTCCCTGGCATGTCCCTTAGTCCCTTAGGTCTGCACATCTGCGCTTCCTCATTGGCCAGCTCTAGCACAGATCACTGTATTCATCTTGGCAGTCCCAAGTCCTTGCACACTGCCTCCCTGAGAGGAGGCTCCAAGCTGAAGGCTTCTTGAGTCAGTAGACGAATGGATACATGATCTACATGGCAGAAATAAAAGCCTGAAGTTTGCAGAAGGTTAGGTGTTTATTTGCACTACTTTTTAGACCATCTACCAGGTTAAAAAAAAATACACAGACTCTTTTGAAGGCATAGATTTTAGATATCAACCTCAGACTGTGGTATTTGGGATTTCCAGAGCATGTCGTTGAGGCACTTTTGTACCCAGAGGCACATGGAATTTACCAGGCTGTGGGGATGATGTGCTCTTGGGTTGCTGCTGCCAGTAGCCTGGTGAGGTAGGGAAGACAGCAGTGGATGCAGTCAGGGCCCAGTACACAGCCTGCCTGCCTTTCGTGTGCTGATTGTCCAGCAGGTGGCACCTGTTCCCTCCTGCCACCCACCTTAGAATTGCTTCCCTCTTGATAAGCACCTTCAGCCAGAGGTGGGTGGGAAGGGGAGGACGTGCACTGGGTTCTGCTCTGTGCCAGCATCTTTGGTATAAGGGGCCATTCCCTGGCCCAGGGCAGGCAGCCAGTACCCACTGGGGTTGGGGATCATTGGTGGGTCTCCATTGCCCATGCTTTCCCTGCCTCTCATTAGTAGGGAATCGATAGGTCCTTGTTATGCCAAGGCAATGCTAAAATATCTGCTTTACCTGCCTCCTTCTCAGCAAGGCTGTCTGTGGGCCACAGCTGATGCTCCATCAGTGCCAATTTATGAGACAAGTTTCTGCTGCTCAGCCTTGGCACGGCAGATGGAAAATACCTGCAGGAAGAGCTTCCCCGGCATGGCCTTCCCTGCATCAATCATGTGCCTAATGAGCTATCCTTGCAGTGGGCTTTTCTCCCTCTTTTCACTGAAGAACCCTCATGTGCTGCATAGACATGAGCTCATGAACCTCCCTGGGGGGCAGGGGCAGCCTCATCTGTGACACTCTCTCTGGGCAGCCTTCACCAGCCTACTCTCTTCCTTCCATCAGAAGATGCCTTCGGGCCTAGGAGACTCATCAAGACCTCACCCTCTTTGTCTTCAAAGATGCTTTTTTAGTAGCAGAACACCCTGGTTCTGCAGAGGGTTGGGGGCTCAGCCAAGAACACCTGTTTCTTCACAGGGGAAGTAAGCTAGAGTCAGGAGGAAGCAGCAAGGATGGTCTGTGACTGGAGGACAGATGTCCTGTGGCCCCGGCGGTGCTCTTCCCTCTTGTGCTTTGGGGCAGCAGCATTTTAGGTTTGTAGCTTTGGTGGAAAAGTCGCTCCCCACTGTTTTGAAGTGTAATGCTCCATGAGGAGGAAGTTGGAGCCGGTGTGATTTTCTGGGTCCTCTGCCAGAGGACATTTGGAGTCCCCAATATTTTTCCTCAGGACTGACTTAATGAAGACAGTCCTTCAGCCCAGGCAGGGCTCCACTCTGACGCCCACAGAGCTTTACTCCCTAGAGTGTTTTCTCTCGCCGTCCCCCTTGGGCTGATTTCTAAAGGGTCTGCTGTAGGCCTTCCTGGGAGTCGTTCAAGCTAAAGGTGGAAAGGGTGAGAAGGCACAGTGGTTTAAAGGATGCTCATCACCAGGTTAAAGGAGGGAAGGAAATTACACTTGTTCTCAAGCCAGGTTCACTAATGGCTCTGGTAAGGAGGTGACTTCACTCTCCCAGGAGGATCCATTTGCAGGCTCCATGGTGACTTCTGACTTTCAGGGAAAATGTCTCCCCAACTCAGCAAGGATGAGGTGGAGCAACTTCAGCCCAATCCCTCCATCCTCCCACCATCGGGCGAAGGACCAGGCACAGACTCCAGGCCAACTGCCTGATTCTGCTCCTCCCCAGGCCTCCTGCTGCTGCCCCAGGTGGAGGGAAGAGACCAGCCCCTGCTCACATGCTCCGGGGCTGGCTCTGGGCAGAGCTGTTGCCTTCCCTCCCCCTTAGAGCCCCAGCTCTGCAAGAGCCTTGGGGAAGTAGCAAAAGGGAAGTTGTGGGGATGGGGTGGGCAGGGATAAATCGAACCCACCACAGCACAAGCCTCTTCTGTACAAAAAGTGTGTGTATATCTCTGCAAATGTCACAATAGCATGATCTGCTCTTCTCTTAACATACGGCACTTGCTTTTAAATCTACAAGTTGAAATCTCAGAGACCCAACTTTTTAGCTAGCTATGTATAATTGCAAATCCTGTTATATATGTGGAATATATGTAAATACATATACACATATGTGTGTATATCATTCTGAATAGTACTGCATACATTTGAGTCCCAGGAATTTGGACTTCAAACCTCCTATTTGCACACAGTTATACCGCTCTGCACCACCAAGAAAAGAAAACCTAACAGGCTCAGGGCACCTTCCCTCGTGTGCCTGGTGTCCAGAGCCCAGGGCAGGCACCTCATACGTGGCTCGTCTTCTCGGCCAGGGAGTGGTCTGTGGGCAGCGTGAACCTGATGGCACCGTCCCTCTCCCAGCCTCTCCGGATCCTGGCGAGTCTGCGGCTGATGCAGGGCAGGAGAAACAGGGTTTTGGCCAGGATGACGACGCAGGGCACCAGCAGCGTGAGCGTGAAGGTGGGAGGCAGGTAGAACTTGTAGCGGCTCTCCTCGAAGGCGCGGGTCCAGCCATAGGTGAGCGTGTGCAGTGTGCTCAGCACCAGGGCCACAAAGCCCAGCGAGGACTGTGGAGGGAAAAAAAGGCTGGAGTGAGGGCGAGGGGATGACAGATGCAGTGATCCTGCCAACGACTCATCTGCTGGCCTGGGAGAGGGGAAGGAGGGAGGCTTTAGTACTCACCGCTATGGGTTGGAACCTCAGTCCTATCACTCTCTTAGTGTGATCTTAGGATAACTCTCAACTTTCTGTGCCTCAGCTTCCGCAACAGGAAAATGGGAATAATGCTTCTATGCTGAAGGTGTCTAAGGACTGACCAATTCACACGGATTCCGTACAGTAACTATATTACCATGCTTTTTCCTTAACTTTGTTATTTGTTATCTCTGGAGGCTGCTGGATGATTTCAGATGGAATTAAGTTCAAAGAAGTTTAAAAAGCATTTAAGGCCTGCTGCAGTGGCTCTTACCTGTAATCCCAACACTTTGGGAGGCCTAAGTGGGTGGACTGCTTGAGCCCAGGGGTTCGAGACCAGCCTGGGCAACATAGTGAGACCCTATTTCTACAAAAAATACAAAAAAATTAGCCAGGCTGTGGCAGTATGTGCTTGTTGTCCCAGCTACTTGGGAGGCTGAGATGGGAGGATCACTTGAGCCCAAGAGGTCAAGGCTGCAGTGAGCCAAGATTGTGCCACTGCACTACTGCACTCCAGCCTGGGTGACAGAGCAAGACCCTGTCTCTAAATATATATAAACATATACATGTATGTGTGTGTGTGTATATATATATATATATAAATTTTACTAGTTATGTGTGTATTTTAATGTATATTAGAGGAACAAGTGTCTGCTTGCATACCAAAATCATAATTTCACAGATAACATTTGGCCTAAGTTAAGACAAAAAGTGGATTGATTTTAAATTAGCTTGAAGATAAATGGAGAGTAAATAATTTACAGATGGCATGTGGATTTGGCACCAGTAGTGAAGGGGACTCATGGAGCCTGTGGTCTGGGTGACCTGGCACCATATAGAAAGCCCCAGAACACAACACAGATGCCCTGTGTGCATGCCAGACCTTCACCTCCCACCCCACACTGGGTTATAAACACCCCGGGTGGAAACCCCGCTGGGCCTACTCTTCCATCTGGAGGAGATTAGTGACTATGGGGAGAAGAGACCACCCAACTCCAAATGGAAATGGTCCCAGCCATTTTACAATGGAGCTTCGCACCCCTTGAACCATGTGTGGGCTTTTGTGGGTCACTTCCAGCCAAGAGTGGCTGATCCCCCACCCAAAGCATGACTTTCTGTAGGAGCTGCAATGTGAAAATGGCTGGGAAGTGCTGCTCTATGACTCCAGCCTCTTGGCATGTACGAGTTCTCATGGACACGAAGGAAGAGATCTACTGTTGGTGCTGGTTCAACTGATATGAACCCTGGGCAGGCCACTTAATCAACTTCAGTGGGAGATAAGTAATTTCCAAAGCCAAAGTCAGAGGGGGAAGCGCTGAGTAGGTGCAGTAGCCTCCATCTAGTCCCCTAGACAGGGCAGGCAGTGACACAGCAGAGGGCCCGAGAGCAAGGGAGTAGTGGCACAGGGGTGCTCTGACTGAATTCTGCGAGCACTGGGGAGCCACTGAGAGCTTTGGAGCAGGAGAGACCTCCCATGTCTATTACACAGGGATGGAAATGGCAGTGACCCATCAAGCAATGAACACATACGCATTTTCTCCAAGGAGACATTGCGAGGGTGTAATTTAAGAGTGGCGGCACACTCAGACCTCTGGGTGGTCTGCATGGACTAGGCCTCCTGGATTCCCTTCTAGCCCAGCTTGTTGGCTTCAATCCAGAGCCTCAGCTGACAGACGCTTCTCATTTGCACTCCCCTCAGAAGTGTTTCTAAGTGGGTCTGATTCCATATTGGGCCCCGTTCTTGCTACTCCCTGGTGTGTGTGTGTGTGTGTGTGTGTGTCCCTTCGTTTGCACCTGCTTCAGGACAGACACCAGGACAGTGAACATCAGTGAGTGAAAGAACATGGTGTGGGAGAATTGCTTGTAATGCTTTTGCTAAAGATAATAATAAACATTTTCCAGTGGCTGCACACTACAATTTCACACACAGGTTCTCACGTTCAACATTCTTGGGCCCAAGTAAAATAACCAAATAAAACCTTCTCTGCCCTTCCTTACCCTCTCTGGTTCTTCTTGGCTTTGTGTCCACTTCCGGAATCTTCTTGGCCCGGTCTTTAACAACTTCTGGCTCACCACGAAGAGTGAGGATGCCACGATTGGCTTTGTGCTGTCACCCACAGTGAATTCCTATCATTTTAATGTGGTCACCTCCCAAAGAGAAGCCTCCTTGACTGTCATGTCAGTTGCATGTAAGCAAATCCTTGCCGCTTCCAGAAGTGTCTGTCAAGAATTCCAAATTCCCTGCAACTTCTGAGCCACCCCAACTTTTCTAAATTCTAATCTCTTGGTGTGGAAGACTGTGGTTAAAAAGATCCCCAGCACTGACCATCAAGAATAAGTCTTGGCTGGGTGCGGTGGCTCATGCCTGTAATCCCAGCACTTTGGGAGGCTGAGGCGGGCGGATCACCTGAGATTGGGAGTTCAAGACCAGCCTGACCAACAGGGAGAAACCCTGTCTCTACTAAAAATACAAAATTAGCCAGGTGTGGTGGCGCATGCCTGTAATCCCAGCTACTCTCTTGAACCCAGGAGGTGGATGTTGCAGTGAGCCAAAATCACGCCGTTGGCACTCCAGCCTGGGCAACAAGAGTGAAATTCCGTCTCAAAAAAAAAAGAGTAAGTCTTGAAGTCAATCACCCTGATGTTCCCCAGCCAGGTGCCCAGCCCAAACTAACTGTGGGCCCTCCCACCCCTCCTCATTGTGGACTCATTGGTGTTGCCAAGATGGCTGGGTGATGCCCTTTATCCCCAAGAGTTTATCAGTCTGTGGCTATCAGACTGTGGTTTTCAAACCTTGCCACACATTAGAATCACCCGGGGAGCTGGGTAAAATACTAGTGCCCAAACACCACTTCCAGAAATTCAGATTAAATTGGTTTGGGGCGGGACGTGGGCATCTGTTGTTTTTTAAGGTTTGGCAGATGAGGCTGATCGGCAGCCAGGACTAAGCCACTCATTTAGGAGACGGTCATCACCACACCCTTCTAGCTTCAGGGTGAAAAGTCCACACGGGCCCCTCTGCTCAGGTCACTTGACTGGGAAAGACCTGGACCTATCTGTTCCTTAGACAAAGCCCCACTGAGAGCCTTTTGGCACCCACCTCTGTGTCGTGGGCTTTCCCAGAAGGTGCAGCAATGGGAGCCCATCCAGGCCTGGAAAGCCAGCCTTAGTAGCCCCAGTGAGGTCTTTGCATCTCCCTCAGGCGACATGCCCTGTAGCTCCAGTGTTTGGTTTCTGTGGGCCACTGTCCTCAGCCCCTGATTTGGAGAGTGATGAATTTTGCTGGGCATTCTGGGCTCTGCACAGGGACAGTGTGGAGACACTGCTCCCAGGCCCACCAGCGGCAGTCAGCTCCTCCTGTTCATATATCCTCATGCTTGTGCCATTCAAAATCCCATGGTGCAGACAGCAGGAAGCTGCAGCCTCAGGCTAGTGGTTCATACCAAGGGCTGACAGCCAAAGGCCAGCCAATAACAAAGGACCTTTGACTTTTCTGTCCCAGTGGGAAGCTTGCATGATTCCAGGGAGTTTGTTTCCCAAAAACTCTCCTTGGGAACAATTTAAAAATCCCAGAACCCAAAGAAGCCCAAAAGGAGAGGGATTGTCATGAAGCAATCAATAAGATCCCCAAGCTAGGGTCATTTTTATTATACATAAGCTTGTTAGCAAAAAAGAAACAGCCAGGTCGTTGCAGCTCCTGCTGGTACTCAATTACTATGGCACGAAGGGCCTTTGGACAATCGCTCACGAAGCTGGGGTCAGGCTGGTCTTGTCATTATTTCAGGCAGGTGGCTGGAGCGGGCAAGGTCACAGGCAGTTCCTCTAACTCTGGGAGAGAACTTAGGTTCTAAAAGCTGAACCCTCATTTTTCTGTGCAGGTGAGCTGCTCTGACTGGAGTATTTTGCAGTCTAATATCTAACAATGTTTAACTGGCTGAATTGAAACAGTTAGCACAACCCAAACCAAACCAAAACAATAACAAAAAAATACCCAAAGGAAGGCTGGGTGCAGTGGCTCAGGCCTGTAATCCCAGCACTTTGGAAGGCCAAGGTGGGCAGATCATGAGGTCAGGAGATCGAGGCCATCCTGCCTAACACAGTGAAACTCAGTCTCTACTAAAAATACATTAAAAAAAAAAATTAGCCAGGCATGGTGGTGGGCGCCTGTAGTCCCTCCCAGCTACTCGGGAGGCTGAGGCAGGAGAATGGCATGAACCCAGGAGGCAGAGCTTGCAGTGAGCCGAGATCGCGCCACTGCACTCCAGCCTGGGCGACAGAGCAAGATTCCGTCTCAAAAAAAAAAAAAAAAAAAAAAAAAAATTACCCAGAGGAACAGAAAACAAAATGTAAAACTTTGAAAACAGCTTTGGGAACAAAAGGATAAATGCGAGCACAAGTCACCTCTTTGTGGAATCAACACACTGTTTCAATGGTTTTTAGCTAAACAAAGTGTCTGAGGTGTTCAAATGAGAGCGACTTCACGTTGAATGGGGGGCTGGGTAAAATAAGGCTGAGACCTACTGGGCTGCATTCCCAGGAGGTTAAACGTTGCTAGTCATGGGATGACATAGGAGGTCGGCTCAAGATACAGGTCATAAATACCTTGCTGATAAAACAGGTTGTGGTAAAGAAGCCAGCCAAAAGCACCAAAACCAACATGGCAACGAGAGTGACCTCTGGTCATCCTCATTGCTCATTATACACTAATTATAATGCATTCGCATGTTAAAAGACACTCCCACTAGCGCCATGACAGTTTACAAATGCCATGGCAATGTCAGGAAGTTACCCTATATGGTCTAAAAAGGTAAGGAACCCTTAGTTCTGGGAATTGTCATCCCTTTCCTGGAAAACTCATGAATAATCCACCCCTCGTTCAGCATATAATCAAGAAGTAACAATAAGTATAAGCAGTTGAGTAGCCATGCCGCTGCTCTGACTATGGAATAGCCATTCTTTTATTCCTTTGCTTTCTTAATAAACTTGCTTTCACTTTATGGACAGGCCCTGAATTCTTTCTCGCATGAGGTCCAATAACCCTCTCTTGGGGTCTGGATCGGGACCCTTTTCTGGTAACAAAAGCATTACAGATCTAGGGGTCAGCCAAGGCCCCTCAAGAACCACGGCTGTCCCCATAGCCTGGTGTCTGCTGCCTAGGGGAGGGTGATGGGGCTCAGGTAACTTCTCACTAGCCGTGCTAACTTTAAAGGAGAAGATTGCAGCTGACCTCAAAAGCCAGCATGCCACTGTTGGCTGCACGCATCCTGCATTTAACATGACCAGCTCAAATCCTCTTGATGACCATATGGGGTGGACACAGGCACAAGTGAGCAGCAGAAGCTCTGAGAGCCTAGAAAACTTGTCTGATGATGCAGGGCAGGTAAGTGGGGGTCTTGGGACTGAAATTCATGTCTTCTGTTTCCACTGCCTGTGTTCCCTGCACTGGAAGTTGCCACACACTGCAGCGTGCACACCTATCAGTCACTCAGGGACCTGCAAAAATAGACTGCCAGAGCCATCCCTCTGCATCTGAGTCCATGGATGGGAGGCAGCCCTGGGTTATCTCTATTTCTCCAAGAGTGCTCTGGCTTCAACCTATTTGACAGGGACTCACAGTAAGAATCATGTTTTACTCTACTGTCCGGTAGACAACGAGGTATGCTACATCTGCAAATGTAACTAGCAAATCCATATAATTGAAAAAGTATCCCGACACCATGCAAAACACTCCACTGTTTTCTTTGTCATTCTATTTTATTTCATTTTTAAAATGCTGCTTGTGATCCGTGGAATCAATTGCGTGACCCACTGGTGAGTGTCCGCCAGTTTGCAAACACTGACTTGGACCACTTTTAGGTCCAGGGTTGGGGTTCCTTGGCCTCTATCTCACTGTCTCCTACTGAACTCAGAAATGGATGGTTGGTAGCTTAGTCAGGGATAATGGAAATGTGGCCAGATACCCTAAGAATAATAGCAAAATGCTTTTTATTTTTCTTTCACACATAGTCTCTTACTGTGGCTCATAAAATCCCTGTAGGGCATTAACTCCATTTTTCAGGGGTGTAAACTGAGGCTCTTGGAGCAGACATGCTCTGCCCACAGTTACAGAGCAGGGTTGTGGGGAGGGAAAGCTGGAACCCAGGCTTCCCTGGCGGCGCTGACATGTGCCTCGTCTATATTGACATCTGCTTTTTGTGGATGGAAGGCAGGCATTGATTTCCACAAGTAAAATCCTGCCTTTCTACCCACCTAACCCCCCCTGCTCTTGCAGTGGCAAAAGGACTGTCCTATTTGTATTTCCACTCTTTAATATGTAAAGTAGAACGCAGCTGCTAGGGTCTCAGTCAGCTCTTGCTAACAAAATCAAATCCACCGGCTTTCTCTGGCAGCCACAGCCAGGGCGTGTAATCTATGGCTGCTTAAGGGAGCAGCTTTCTGGTGAGGGGAGCAGCCTGCAGTCCGTTTTAATTGTGGATAAACCATGCACGCTGGATACTCCAGGTGGGAAGAGGAAAATCCTAGATTTGGGTATGAGACCCATGGGGATTAGTGGCAGATAAATAAAATTCTTCCCCTTCTCGTATGCTAACATGTGTCAGCCATGAGCCCTCCTCCAGGGACCTTCTGAGATGAGCAGAGCCAGGGAGATTCAGAGGCAGACACACTTTAAAAAACACACGGCTACAACTCTGTGTTGTTCCAATGGATGTGAAGCATCCCTGGTCAGGAGCAATTAATTTGGATTACATAAGAGCATTACGCTGTCACTGTCCCTGAGTCCTGTACCACATCCTCCCTGCACAGATTTCTGTTGATAGTGGGGGTGGATAGGATGGCTGTTCTCTGCCCTGATACAATGGCAGGATACAGCATTAGTCAGCTCCCACTCATGGGAGGGGAGGAGTTAATCCGCCAACACTGACCGCAGATTCTGTGTGGAGAACAGTGGGAGATGCCAAAGAAATGTAAACAATGTCCCTGCCTCCGTTTCCTTTATCACGGAAAGATGGCTCTGCCTGTCTTGTTCTCTATTGCATCACAGGCCTAGCAGGATGCCTGGCCTGCAGTAAGTGCTCAATAAATGTTTGTTGAATGAACAAATGCAAAAAGAAACTTTTGCCACTAGCAGCATTTCCCAGAGTATGTTCTGTGGAGTATTTTTTTTTTTTTTTAAAGAGACGAGGTCTTGCTATGATGTCCAGGCTGGGCACTTGAACTTCTAACTCCTGGAAGGATCACTCAAGCTCAAGTGATTCTCCCACCTCAGCCTCTGTTAGTAGCTGGGATCCCAGCCACATGCCACAGCGCCCAGCTTGTGGAGTGCTGATAGCTGTTATTTGGAATAAAGGAGGGGGAGGGTGCTAACGCTCCAATAAGTCTGATTGACAAAGGTTTGTTTGTTGTAGATGTTATTAGAATCTTTGATGTGCCAAAGCGCATTGTGATCTCTTGGGGGAAGTAAATCTTTACTCAAATTCATTTCATGACAGACCTCCTTTTTCTGGATTTTTTCATAGGAATGGCATCCTTGGGAAAAAGCTGTGTCCCATCCCCTATAAACTGGGGTCCTAATGCTTGTCTCCCATCCACGCTGCATGAATCAAGGGGTTAAAGGGTAACAACAGAGCCAGGCTGAGATGAGGGGTGGAGGGTGGTGGGCTAGGCTTGCTCACTCCCTAGCCCACTGACTCCTGCCTAGACCAGCAAAATGTCCAATGACTTCATGTCATTCAATTTTGTTTGGAAAGCTCAAGAATTCTAGAAGCTGAGAACGGTGGACCCAGGGCTCAGTGTCCTGGTCTGTAATTTTTTCACATGCCTGTGTCTGGCTTCCTCATGTGCTGGGAGGTTAAGCTTGCAGCAGGCAGCCCCTATCAAGAGGCTCGGATGGGCCCTCTGGGTCAGGAAGGCCTGGCATCTCACTGAGTGGTCCTGCTGTGCAGATGATCAGAGCCCAGGCAGTTCTCGAAGGGAGAGCACTTACTCATGAGAGGTGGGCCAGGGCCACGCTGAAGCTGGCTGGCAAACGAGAGACTACTTTACCTGAACGAAGCTGAACTCCCTCCAGTTGAGCGAGTTTGCAATGGATGGCAGTGAGGTCACGGCCAGCAGGGACAGCGTGCCGAGGGCCAGCACTCCCAGGGAGAGGTAGATCTCCATCCGCCAGACCTCCTCCTCCACCCAGAGGTGGCTCTTGTTGGCCAAGACCTGACATGGATGGAAGGAAAACCATGAACACTGTGGCAAAGGCTGGTGCCCTGGGAGGGCAATGATGAAGGACACAAGAAAGACATACGGCGGGCGCTCACACTGCACCTGACATTACCTGGTTCTGTGATAAGCGTTTCTCAGGCATTAATTCGTCGAATCCTCAAAACCACCCCACCAAGTAGAGATCACTATTATCCCATTTTAGGGATGGAGGAAATGAGGCGCAAAGATCAAATCACTTTCCCAAGGTCACATGTAGCTAACAGATGCAGAGCTGGGATCAGAACCCACACAGTCTGGTGCCAACGACCGGGGCTCCTGGGGCTTTCACACATCTGCCCTGGGGCAGCCAATCAGAACAGTCACATCAGCAGAGTAAGGAGTCAAACCAGAAATACAGCCCTTAAGCATGGCTCCGTCTCATGGTTTTCTGGCTCCAGAATCCCAGGACAGGAGAGAGGAGCTCTCCTGGCTCTGAATCCCCTCAGCCAATGAGCTCACACCTTACTGGCTGCTTCCCTTCCCAGCCTGTCTCACCCTGAGCCCTCTGTCTTCCTGGACCCCCACACTGCCCCCATCACTGGCTCACACTCGGGACATACAAAGACACATGCAGACACTGAGCCCCCAACACTTCCTGACCCAAAGCTCTCAGCCTCCCCTCTTCCTACCCAGTTCTCTACTTCTGCCTGAGGCACACAGCCTTGGCTCAACTTTGCCAGGCAAGAGAGACGGACGGCCATTCACCAAGCAGTTCAGTGACCACTTACGAAGCACCTACTGTGTGCCAGGCCCTGGGCTACAGAAAATAAAGATACCTGCCCTCACAGAGATCTGGCCCCCACCACCAAGTTCCAGGACATATAAATTGGGGAGCCCCTATGAACCTGGAGGTTTCTGACCCTTCTCTCCCCACCTTGCCACTGAGCCCCCTCCTAGCCCAGCCAACACTCACATAGTGCCCTCATGAGGAAGAACTTTTATCAAGGTGCAACTAGACCAGGTAGCAGAGTTCCTGGAAGTCAAGGTGCTCTCTGTGAAACACTGCGAAATGCCGGTACTTTTATTCTATAATATCAGCAGAACAAGGAACAGCATTTCTATTAGAAGATGTGACTACACTTTAATAGGCAGCCTCTCAAAACAGAATGACTCATACAGGTTTTTTGAGAAACAATTTCAGCAGAAAAAAAAATAACATGAGCTCAGTTACCAGATAAAATATTAAAAGTGAATCCACTGGGCTGAGCAAAATGGTTGTACAGCTTATAAGAGAAAGTTTAAAGAAACAGAGAAAGTGCCATCCATTGAGCACTTTTCCTGCAATTTGTGAAAAATGATCGCCTCTGTTCTATTTCAGGACAGGCCTGGTTCACTTTGGTGACTTTAAGCCACTAAGGGACCAGGAGTCTGGGGACTCAGCCTCTTGTCCTGACCACCAGTGGCATGTGACTCTGGCAAGTCTGTCTCTGGGCCTCAATTTCTCTACCTAGGAGGTTTGGATGAGGTCATATCTGCAATTCTCTTATTTTGCTTGTGTGCCTGCTGTGGTTCAAGTTGCCATTAGCTGGAAAGGCGTGCAGAGGGCAGAGAGGTCTCCTCCGTACCTCTGCCCAGAGAAGTCTTACTCACACCTCACAGCATGAATTGGGTAAGTCATCTCCTCGCTGGAAGTTGTTTGTTCTTTAACCCTGCTTCATTAGTCATTCCTCTCTGTGTCTCAGGAAGATCAGGCAGTTAATGTCACCAGTCAGAGTTTGGATGATTACACACACATATACCACATTGGCTTGCAAAATGTCTTGTTTTTTTCCTGTAACATTTCCAGTCTGCAGTGACGCTGGGAAGGGAGGGATGAGGTGGGTAAGGGAGCAGTGGATGGCGAAGACCCGCATGAGGACTGAACCTAAGCCAGCCTTAGGAGTCCGTGAGATTCTCAGCCAGCCTATTAAACCACAGTGCTGTGCTCAGAGCTGCCTGGTGACCAGTGGCACACATGGCTAACTGGAACACAGGTGTAACAGCTCCCCTAGTAAGTCTCTAGGTTTAGAGATGATCAAGTTCGCCACCTTGAGAAGGCCAAGGAGAGTGGTCATCAACAAGAGATGGAAAGACAGCATTCAGGTGTGGGATTTCCCTCTAGTCGCAGGTCAGATGCTGAAGGACCAGTGAGGCTGCAGCATTAGCCCCTCTCCATGTCTTCACAGTGATTGATGGATGGGAAGAGAGTGGTACCAACCCACTGCCTGCCAGACTCAGAGGAGGAGGGGGTGGCAGGGTGTGGAAGGGCAACCTTGGGGCATAGAGACCACAGGCTTGAATTCTGACGCCGACTCTGCCACTGGTGGGCAGTCATGAGACCCTGGACAGTCCTTTTCCTGGCTCATAGCATCATTGTATCTTGCTGTGTTACTGCAGGACTAAAAGCATTACGTTTGTGGAATGAGTAGCATGAGACAGGCACACAGTGGGCGCTTAATGTAATAAATGGCTGTTGTTCTTAGTGGCAACAAGGCAGTTAGACTAGTTCTTGCTCCAAGCTGTATGCGCACTCCTCTTAAGATGCCTGATACTTGCTTTGTGGTGGCCAATTTAAAAATCAGTCACTCAGTGAGCGTGCACTGTGAACCTGTGTTAGGAACCATGGACACCAAGGTGTGGAAGACCCAGTCATGGACTTCTAAGTCGGGTATGAAGTAGTGTGTAAGAAAAATAATAGAAGTATTTACAAAATACAACAGATTACAGAGGCAGGTATGGGGAAGTAAGGGGATAGTCTGGGGGAGCTTAACAGAGGTAGGGTTTTGAAGGAGGAATAGGAGTTTGCAAGCTGTCAAGGTGTCCCGGGGTAGGCATTCCAAGCCAAGTGGAATGAGCTCTGCCCATTTAGAGGACAGTGTGGGACCCAAGTGTTGACACGTCACAGGAGAAGGGGAGATGAGGCTGCGGAGGGAGTCTAGCTGCTTAGTGAGGGTTCTACCATTATCCCAAGGACATTGGAGTCACTGAACCTTTTCAGCAGTGACATGGTCAGATGAGAGTTTCAGACCATCCTATGCCAGCCATGTGCAGATGTAGCTTGGGGTGAAGGTAATAGGAGAACAGTGTGCAGGTTAAACATTTCTTTGATCTTGATCTTTGATTTTGATCTTGAAATGTGTATTTCCAGGGAAATACACAAGCAAATGCAAATGCCCTGTACTAATATCAGTTATTGTTGGTAATAATACTGTCTGTAAACATGGTCTCAAAGGTTTTCTCTACAGCTGGCATACACCTTTGCCTCCTAATCTGCAGACTCAGGGCTGTAAGGAAATCTTGGAGGAGTTTCTTGTGCCTAGACTAATGTGCTCTCTTGACCCAAGGGCCTAGTGGGCAGTTGGGGTGGTGAGTGGCCATGTGGGGACCCTGTGGTGAGGTGCCCATGGGTTGGCGGCAGAAGCCACACATCAGGCCTGACCCACCCAGGAGGCCCTGCTGTTTGGGGCTGAAGGCAGAACAGCCTCAGGTGCCCAGGCCCAGAACGGCGGGCATGGCTTACCGCGGACCATCCAGAATCTGCTTGGGCTGCTGTGTGTCAAGCCCCTGCCTCCCTCTGACCATCCACCCCGACATACCCACATCGGCCCTGGTTTTGCCCTTAAGAACTTTGCAGAACAAGTTTAAGCCCCTTTGCGTGAGAGGCCTTTGGTGTCTCTGACTGATCTCGTCCTGTGGGCGGGATGGTTGCCTGACAACCTCACCAGGGCCTGCAGCCCTAAAGATTTTTGGGATGTGGGGAAAATTACCTTGCATGAGCCCCTCTGTGCCCTGGTATTTGCATCAGGGCAGAATTGGGTTAACAGAATATCAGGGAGAGCCTTGGCAGGGCAGAGAATTTAGACAAAGGCAGTTGAAGGGTGGCAGAGGAGGGAGGGAGCAGTGGTGTGTTTTTTGCCCTGGGGGGTAGTAGGCACCGTCACCGTCTTTCCCACTGCTGCTGGAAACACCCGCCAGCTCAGGGGAGAGGGAGTGGGCTCCTCCACGCAGATCTGCCCCCTCCTGGGCAGCAACATTGTACTAGTCCCCAGGGAGCCCCGCAGAGCCTCCTGCCAAGGGGCTGGTGCTTTCTAGAAGTCAGTAAGAAAATATCATCAAAGAGCATCAAAAACATTAGCACTAGGAGAGAGCTTGATCTCCACATCAGGGCCTTGAGGACAAAGGAGGGGCAGTGACTCGCTCAAGGTCAGGACCTTTGTTCCAGTCAGCGATGCTGGAGAGCAGGAGTCCAGGCTCTGGCCTTCAGGCCTCCACACTGCCCCACACCAGCTGAGGCAAGGAGCCAGATGGTCTGTGTCTTTCTTACTCCTTTCTGTGGCCCCAGGGCCTGGCAGAGTAGGTGCTCAGTGAATGAGTGAATGAATGACCTAGTTCTGAAATCATTTACTCAATTGTGAATTTGGTTTGCTTGTAGAAAGCAGCGTGGGTATAAGCATGGATCTGGAAAACAGCTGGATCTGAATCCCAGCTCTGCTACTTACTGGCTGTGTGACTTTGGCCAAGTTACTTAACCCCTCTGTGCCTCAGATTTCTCATCTATGAAATAAGCATATAATAGCACCTGGCCTACAGGGATGAGATGGGGTTAAATGAATTCACAGTGGTGTACTCAGCTCTTAGAATGGTTCCTGGAACACAGCGAGCTCTTGTTAAGGGTTCATGACTGATTTCTTCCCTTCCTCTCATTTCCATCAAGCATCTTGCTTTTCTGCCTGAAGTCTGGGGTTCTTCCTTTGTCTTAGGAAAGTCTGAGCCCACAGATGCAATGATGCCGGTATCTGTGGGTGGCAAAGGACGAGGGCAGTCGAGTAGCTGCTGGCAGAGAAGCAGCAGCCCTGACAGTGAGTAGGGGCTGAGGTCTGTGGTTCTCAGGAGGTGCCCAGCCCTACTTCCCAGTCCTGCCAATCCCCCATCCTCGGAGGGGATGGTCCTGTGCTAGGTGTTTAGGGGAGGGCCCAGCCTCACCAAGGTCCCTGCGTCCTGAGCAGGAGCAGGAGCTGCAGGGGCTGCCAGGCTGGAATGAGGGGTGGATGAGAAGTGTTTCACCAGCACCTGGGCTGAACCCTGTTGGGTGACTAGCGTCCTGGAGTGGGCAGGACCTGTCCATCAACCAGCCCCGGGCTGGGCACTGGAGGTGGAATTAATTTGGAGAAAATAAAGAAAGACGGTGTTGCTTGAAGATGTGAGTTTGGGACTAAGAATCAAGCCCCATGAGCTTATGGATCAGGAGGGAGCATCAGGGGCCTGTTTCTGTGGGCACAGGTGCCGGCTGATGCCTGGGTCCCCACCTGGTGTGGCCTGAAGGCCCTTCACTTCCCAGGAATCCTGCTGGCAACCAAGCGCCATATGGATTTTCTAAATGAATGATTAATGCCACCCCCAGTAAAAAAAAAAAAAACAACAACAACAGCAACAAACCCAAAGCTGGAACGCTCACTCCTGCAGCCTTCCCCATCTCAGCTGATGGCAACTCTCTCTTTCTGGTGCTCAGACCCAAACCCCAGAGTCATCCTTCATCACCCACAAAACCCTGGGCCCATTCCAGCAGCAGTTCCATGCACTCCAGCTTCACATGTGCCTTCAGGATCTCCTTGCTCCTCCACTGCTCCCACTGCCTCCAGCCTCCACTGCCTCAAATCTGGGCATATGCATTGCTTCCTCGCTGGCCCCAGCAGCTAGCTGCCTTTGACCTCCTACAGTCTGTTCTCAGCCAAAAACCAGAGAGAACCACTTAAAATGTCAGGCAGATCAACACCTATATTCAAACCTTCACCAGCTCCCTATTTCACTCAGAGCCTAAGGCTGAAGCTCTTCCTCTCAGGCCTCGCCTGCCACCCCCTCCTTGTTCAGCTCCAGCCACATGGGCCTCCTGGCTGCTCCTCCAACGTACCAGGCACACTTCTGCCCAAGGACTATGCCCCGTGGCCTGTAACACCACCCCAGCAGGTCACCGGCCCCTCTCCCCTCCTTCCAGCTCTGCTCACATAGCACTCACTCTGCAAGGCCTCCCGGACCATCTTCAAAACTGCACCCCCACCGCCCACCCCTGCTTTCCTTTGCGCCTTAGCACTCCTGATCCTCTCAACGCCCACTATAACTCACTGCTGTATTTTGTTTAAGTCTGCCCCAACTGGGCTGTACCCATGGGGGCAGGAATTTTCATCTGCTTTGTTCACTGATACTCAAAGTCTTGGGCAGGAGGATGTGGGTGCTGCCCCATCAGAACAGAATCTGCAATTGGCACCCGGTAAGGCTGCACCTATGGGTATCGGCTGCACCTGGTTGGTGGAGGGCGCTGGACAAGCATGTGCTGAGTTGCCAGAGGGAGGAAGGGCATGGGGTGGGTACCTGCTTGACTGCCAGGTTGACCAGGTCGTAGCGGTGGGCGCGGCGCAGTGGCAAGCAGAAGCTGTAGAGGGCGTGCAGGGCGGCGCAGAAGAAGCTGAGCAGCCCGATCTGCTTGCGGTGCTGCAGCCAGTGGTCCAGCCAGTCGGGGAAGCGCTGGTACTTGGTGCCACGCCGCAGCTGCAGGGCAGCCGCCAGCACGCCGGGCAAGTACACTAGTGACAGCAGCACATAGGCCACGCACGGCAGTGTGGTGTTGACCACGGACACGGGGAGCTTGAAGAACTTGTTCTGGCTCTCCTGCACATAGGGCTGCAGAACGTCCCGGACGAAGTTGTAGGCATAGAAGCAGATGAAGAGCCCCAGGGCCAGCAGGGTGGGCACCTTCCAGGCCGGGAGGAGGCGCAGGGGCATGGCCTCCACCTCCCGGGCTGATGCCAGGGATCCCATGTCCACGGGCATGAAGCCCATGGCGAGCGCCATCTCCGAGACAGCACGCTTGGCTTCTGGCTGGTCACTGCAGATAGGCACCTGCAGGAGAAAAGTGGGGCAGTCAGACGGGGTCACAGGCCACAGGAGTGGGCAGGGCCTCACTGAGCAGCTGAGGGAACTGAGGGCCAGGGGGGCAGGGACTTGTCCAAGTGAGCTGCCAGTCAATGGTACAGGTGGGAGCCAGTGGGGTTCTAGCTCCCAGGCCAGGGGTCTTTTCTCTGCTGCCCAGGCCTCCCAGCCTCTGGCCCAGCTGCCCAGCCAGGCCAACTACTCAAGGAGGGAAGCTGCCAACAGTAAGCGTCTTGCTCAGCTCATGGACATCAGCAGCCACAAGCAAAATGCTCATCCAGGTAGTCCCCATGGGCCCCCGACATGGCTGTCTCCAAGCCTGTGGCCTGCCCTGGGAGACACTCAGCAAAAGAGTTTTGCATATGGTGCAGAATGGGCAACTGTGGCTGCAGCTCCATCCCTCAGTTCAGAATCGCCCCCCTTGATGATGTCCCTCGGCTCAGCAGAGCCCTCAGCCAGCACATAAGGCCTTCTACAAGCCAGCTGCAGCCTGCCCTCTCCGCCTTGAAGCCCACTGCTCTGACCCACGAGGTCCCCCTGCAGGCACATTGGAGTCCTCAGATCTCAAGGCACCCCGTGGGCCTTGTTGACACTGCATTGGTCAGTCTAGTCTCGAAACACAGACTGAACACCTACTCTATGCTGAGCTTTACATATATGATCTCTCAGCCTTGCCATGAGCCCGCAGGTAGGTACTATTGTCTTCATTTTTCAGGTGAGAAAACTGAGGTCTAGGAGCATTGTTTCCTATCTCTGTGCCTGTTCAGATTGTTCCCTCAGACTGGAATGCACTCCCTGCTCCCTGAGCCCGGCAGCATGAGGTGGGCCCAGGTCAAAGGCCTCCTCCAAGTCTTCTCCAGCCAGCTTGCTTGCTCTGTTCCCTCCAGGCCCTGCACCCAACTCTCCACTGTTCCTCCTGGTCCATACCTGGGAGTCCCATGATGCAGCCTGCATTTAAGGTGCTGTAGTCAGGTGTGGCTGGGCACCTTTAAACTGTCCTACAGAGCCTGGCACCTGGGCTCGACTCACTGGTGGAAGTTCTCACACATGGAGTCTGGCATTCTTTCGCCAAGAAAATGCATTAAAAACCAAGGTGGCATTAAAAACCACTTTGTCTTGGTAAGAGCGCCTCGTGGCAAGAAATGTACGCAGCTCTAGCTGTTCCGTGGAGCCATTATCTAGCCCCAGAAAAACCTGCTGTTGACTTTTCTGAGAAATCAGTTCTTGGAAGCCCTTAGAATAAACAAGATAAAATTTGAGACATGCCTGCCTTCCTCAGGGCCCGGTACATAAGTGCGTTACTTTCCTCCTTCTGAGTCCAATTCTAAAAGCCAAGTTTCTCTCCTTCTTGGCTCCAAATAGCAAAAAGCCATCAACCTTTTCCTCCTTGCCCTCTAGGAAACCCTGTTACCATAGCAGAAAGAACATGGGTTTCAGATCCACAGCAGCTGGGTTCAAATCCCAACTTACCAGCTGTGGGATTTTGAGTAAGATCATTAATATCTTTAAGCCTTAATTTCCTGTTCTGTAAAATGGAATTTTGCAGTGATGCAAGATTAGCTATGATAATATACCAAAAAAGCCTGGCATGCTGGCAGCACTCAATGAAAATTAGCCATTTATATTTATCGTTATGATGGATATTATTCCCCCAGAACCTACCTGCCTGTTACCATCCCTCGGGCCAGCCTGCAGGGTCCAGGCGGAGATGACATTGAAGGCCTTGACCACTGTGCAGGTGGGGAAGAGGGAGGCCAGGTACTCAGCATTGGATTCACGATGCTGAAGGTGCTCTTGCTCTGTAGGGTTGCTCACATCCACCAGGATCTTACCCGCCAGCTGGTCACTGAGACTGCACAGTGAAGAGTAGTGCTCCCGGAACACAGCCACAAAGATGACCTCCGGGGAGCTCGCTGCCTCCTCCTGGAAAGTCACTTGGGCCGCTGAGGGGAACAGCCCGGCTGTGCGTTTGGGGTTGCGGCTCCCCACCACCACTCTGAAGCCAGAGCCCACCAGGCGTGTGGCCAGGGAGCGGGCAAAGTCCCCGCTACCCAGGATGCCCACTTTGGGGGCCTCATCGGGGACCTTGGCAAGGCTGCTGTCGCTGTCCACCAGGTGGAGGCTGATCAGTGGCTTGTCCATCTCTTCTGGCATTTTGTTGGCTGCAAGAGAAGTCAGGAACCTGGTCAGTGGAGGGCTCCTGGACTGCCGCTTCTGCCACCTCCCTCCTCTTATACATCGTAACTACACGGCAGTCAGACATTCACCCAGCAGGTGTTCACCAAGTGCTACCACGTGTCAGCACCGGGGAAACAAGCTGAGCACAACACAGCCCCTTCCCTGGGGAGAGCTCAGACTCAGGAAGAACAGGGAGGACTTCTGCCTTCCACCCTTTTTCCCTCCTGCTGAATTATTTCCTTGGGAAAAACTGGCAGAGTGAGAGTGCTGGGAAAGGGGACTCTGGAATTTCCACGACCAATGTGATGCAGTGCCATACTTCTTTTCAAAAGGATTAGGCAATGGACAGTGTCACTAGGCAGGAGTGACCATCTAACCCCAACCTCACCATCGCTGGGTGTTTGATGACCAGGAAGGGTGAGCATGTCCCTATGCTTGTCTACATTTTGCATCTTGGAGCAGTTCTTCTTATGCTCTCCCTGAAGCATGGTGAACAGCTTGGGGGCAGGACCTCATCTCATCTGACCTTGGACCTCACTGTGTATCATAGCCTGGCACGGAGGCAGTGCTCAGTGTTTGCTGAATGAATGAATGAATGAATGAACACCAAACTCTGATCTCTGAGGGCAGGACTGAGAGACAAGTGAATGGGCCCCAAAGATAGAGTGGGTGCCCTGCGATCTTCTTTGCTGGGCCCAAGATGTGAGTGGATGTGGAGGAAACCCTGAACTCAGGCCAGCAGTCTACAGTAAACGTGGATGGAAAAATTATTATATATTAATTGTCACCAACTTCTAACTAAAATTTGCTATTTCCTTTAAGTATGAAGGTAGGCAACATAATTTTTCATTAATACTGACCAAGATCATATCATAAATTTACCTGTAAATAATTTATCCTAATACTATTTAAATTGAGCACAAATTTAAAACTATGCTAGCCAGGTGTAGTGGCTCACACCTTAATCTTAGCACTTTAGGAGGTCAAGGTATGAGAATCACTTGAGGTCAGGAGTTCAAGACCAGCCTGGGACACACAGGGAGGGCCCATCTCTTAAAAAAAAAAAAAAAAAAAAATTAGCCAGGCACAGTGGCACACGCCTGTCATCTCAGCTACTCAGGACGCTGAGGCAGGAGGATTGCTTGAGCCCAGAAGTTGAAGACTGAAGTGATCGCACCACTGAACTCCAGTTTGTGTGACAGAGCAAGACTGTCTCAAAATAATAATAATAATAAAGTAAAAATAAAATTATGGTAGACATTAGATCTGCCACTAGAGCTTGTCATTTAAAGTGCTAATAAAGAAGCATGCATACTGCTACTGTAGTCTTTTAAAAAATATTTTCACTGTGTTTCCATATAATATGTTTCATTTGTAACCCTAAACTATTTTATTTGGTGCATGTAAGAACATTATTCTGAGCAGAAGTCCACAAGCTTCACTAGCCTACAGTTCCACAGGGCTCAAGAACCCCTGCCCTGACGCAGCAGAGCAGCTGGAGTGGCTTTCAACACCCTGCCTGGGCGTCTGCCTCTTCCCACCTTTCCACGACACTCTCCTGGAACCTCTGGACACCTGACCAGGTGAGGGAGTGGGTCCGGGGACTGACACAAAGATGGGCCAGGGAGACCAGGAGGCTGGGCCTGGCTCTGCTATGAAGCAGCTGTGTGTCTTCAGACAAGTCTCTGTGCCTCCCTGGGCCCCAGCTTCCATCTTTGTCAATGGAGATCACAATCTTTGCTCTCAGATGACAAATAATGCAATCTCAAGAGGTTTTCAAAACTGTGATTGTTCCTTTTACAAGGCAGCAGCAGCAGCAGCAGCTCCTATTAATGGATGCCTACCATATACCCATTGCTGCTGTCAGGCCTCTCCTCGGGTGATGGGCCTGCGGTCCTCACAAGAACCCCAGGAAGTAGATTCAGTTATCATTCTCACTTTACAGAAGAGGGAACTGAGGCTCAGGGAGGCTCAGGAACTTGTTTCAGGCAGCACAAATAATTGACGGGAGGAAGAGCAGGAGGCAGGTCTGTCTGCCTTGGCAGTCAGAGCTTCACTCCGTCTTACTGCCCAGACAGAGAACAACGAGCTTTCCAGAGATGGCCCAGAGAGCTGCAGAGCTGGGACCACACTGGCTGGGCCGAGAGGCCAGGTGGGTGGAAGGGGGTGCATTCTCAATGTCAAGAGTCAGGGGACATGTGTTCCTGTCCTGCCTCTGCCAGAGTGGGAAACTCCCTTGGCCTCTTGCGCATCTTTAACGTGGTTTTGAAACATGGCCCTGCCTGTCACAGGATAGCAGGGATTGGCTGAGCTGAGACACTGACGGGTTGCTTTTGTGGGGATCATGCTTTCCGAGTCCACAGATGGGGGTGGCACACCTGCACAGACATGCAGGCACCTGCCAAGACACTCACGCTGGGCACAGCCACCCTGAGAATAGAAGACAGTATTTTCTGCCTGGTTCTGGGAGCGTTTCCTGGGTGGTGGGCTACATTTTGTAGGTGACAACGGGCCTCCTGACCCATCCTATAGTGAGTCCACGGCAGGCGGGTCTGCACCAGGCCCCTACTCAAGGCTGCTCGGTCCAGGAGCCAGGCTCTGGAGCCAGACCACCTGGATTCTGGTCCTGACTCTGCCTCATGTTAACTGTGTGACCATGGACCTATCTGTGTCTCAGTTTTCTCAGCTATAAAAGGGAGACCATCGCAGCACCTCCCTTATGGGCAGGTTGTAGGAGTAAATAAGTCAACAGTGCTGGGCACATCATAAGCACCCAGCAAATGGCATTCAGTAATCACTAAGCAAACAATGGCTGCCAACAGAAACGAAGCTCCGTGCCAGCAGCAGGGCCCAGGCGGAGGGAGGGCAGAAGACCCTGCGGGCACCCCTTCGGCGCCGGGGAAGGAGGATGAAGAGCTGGGTGACAGTTATGTCAGCCCAGGAGCCTTGCAGATGGCCTCAGGGCTCACAGGCCAACATCTGCAATTTGGGCTGAGGTGATTTCAAATCCCTCTTCTCCTGTGGTCAGGAGGGCCAACGCTCCTCTTGGGGTCAGTCAAGGCTGGGACAGATACACCCAGGCCTGTCCCCAACCACAGGGAGACACAAGCCCCGGGGAGTTATGCCCTGATGGGGAGGAAGAGTAGCCACCCTGAGGCCTCCAGACCATCTTTCCAACATTTGCTAATGATTTGGATGATCCTAAGTAGGACCCCTCTGGGCAGAAGCCTCTCCTCTGTCTCTGCCCTCTCTCTCCCCGCTCCCTCCCATCTCCTGAGTGACTTTGTGCTGAACATTCGTAAGCATATAAAGATGAGTGAGAAGCGGTCCCCACCCTGAGGGTTTACGATCTAGTGTGTGTTAGGGGAAAAGGGGCTTGAATAAGACCCGCCGCCAGTGACTGGACATGGGGCAGCTAGAGACAGAGCTCAGGAATGGCACAGGTGTGGCCCGGGCTCTTCTCCAGGGGGCAGCCGAAGGGGAAGCCAGGGCAGCTTCACGCAGACATGCATCTGAGGATCCCTGAAAAACCTCGAATGATTCACCTCAAAACAAAACTGAACCAGCCCAAAGTGAAGCAAGGCAAGAAGATCCAGATTTTGAGTCCTGTCTTTGTTGAACCCCAAACCTAATCACAGATGGGAAGGGATTGCTGGGGCTGGGCCTTGAGGGTGTTGCTCAGAGCCTGACTCGGTGTCTGCTCCCTTCCAGGGAGCTGATATGGAAGCCGCTGCAGCCGAGGGGAGCTGGTCCCACCTCTGCCCCTAACTGGTGCTGGGACATAGAAGGTCCCTGGGCCTCTCTGGGTGGTTTCTCTAACAGCAGCTGCTGTACCAACTCAGCTCCAAGCCCCTTTCAGCCCCAGCAGTCTAGGGAACTATGAAAAGTCCTAGACTTATGGTCCTAAGGGGCCCTGCTTTTCAGCCATAGGATAAATGCAAACTAAAAGTTAAGCACCTCTAAAGCTTCTCTTGCCACCAAAATGCAGTCTGCGACAGGAAACGCCAGGTTGTAATGCTGCCTTGTACTACTCCCTAGGCGGCCTCTTCCTTGACCTTTCTGATGCAGGGACAGAGCCACTTGGCTAGGAGGAGTCAGGCAGGTGGGCTGTGGGTGGGGCTGCTGGGGAGAAATCATGGCCTCGCACACCATTCAGTAGCTGGGTGCCTTTGGATGAGTTACATAGCTTCTCTGTGCCTTAGTTCCCTCACCTTTAAAACGGGAACACTAATTATACCTC